>NW_022436947.1:11418640-11462467 GCF_009761245.1 Sapajus apella
AAAAAAAAAAAAAAAAAAACTTAAAGCACAAAGTAGTTCTCCCTGGGAGCTGTAAAAAACAACTTTGGTTAAGTGACTGGATACACAATAAATATCCAAAGTCAATAGCTTAAAAAGATATTGTTATAAAGATTTTCTCCTTACATACTAATATATAAAGTATATGCAATTCTAATCAGTCCCAGTCTACCGTTTTTAAAAATAGATTTATGTAAGTTACTCATTGATGTTTAGAGTTAATATAGAAAAATAAATGAGCCAAGAAAATTGAGTAAGAGTTAGGGTACTTCCCCATAGACATTAAAACTTAATAAGTAAAATATTATGGCCCCTAAGCAAAAATAGGCCAATTAATGCAATAATGGCCCAAATATAGTGTATATAAGGATGTAATATGTTAATTTTAAAAATAAAAAAATCTGTGTGGAAGAGGATTAACATTTTTATTTTCAAACAGCATTAAACAATTATAAGACTGGTTAATCTTTAACTTACTGCAAACTAATGTGAAGTGATCATAAGACCCCAATAGAAAAAAATTGTAAATGTACTTGAGTAAACATTTAAGTAGCTAATACAAGCGACCAATAATTCTATTTTTAAGTGTTTAACATCATAAATATAGGGAAATGTGAATTAAATGGCCATTTTTTAAAAAATTCTTGTATATCAAGTAAATGTTAATATGCTTTCACCAAATAATTTCAGTTTTAGGACTCTGTTAAAGGAAGCTATCAGAAATTCAAGCCAAGATTTATGTACAGCTATCTTTAACATAACATTGACAAAGCTAGGTACATTTTAGAGATTTTGAAATATATAAAATGTGAAAAAGGATTATATTATCTCTGGGTGGCAAAGTTACAAATGTTATTTTATTTATACTTTCAATTTTTTAAAATATGCATGTGTTACGTGATTTTTTAAGAGACAGGGTCTTGCTCTCTCCACCCAGGCTGGAATGCATGGCTCACTGCAGCCTCTAACTCCTGGGCTCCATTAGTTACTTTTTTTTTTTATGGACTTTATTTTTTAGAGCAGTTTTGGGTTCACAAGATCAAGAGATCTTATGTACATTTCCTGTTCTAACACTCATAGCCTCCTCCATGATCAGTATACCCCTCACAGTGGTATACATCTTACAGTTGATGAACTTGCATTGACACATCATTGTCACCCAAAATGCATAGTTTACATTAGGGTTCACTATGGGTATTGTACGTTCTGTGGGTTTGGACAAATGTATAATGATGTGTTTACAATTATATATCATACAGAATAAAAAACCTGCACCACTTAGTCATTCTTCTTTTCCTCCATTCCTGGCAACCACTGTTTTTTTTTTTTTTTTTTTTTTTTTATTGCCTCCACAGTTTTGCCTTTTCTAGAATGTCATGTACTTAGAATCATAACTGTGTGGCTTTTCAGATTGGCTTCTTTCACTTAACAATATGCATTTATAATTCCTTTATGTCTTTTTGTAGCTCGATAGCTCACTTGTTTTTAGTGCCAAGTAATACTCCGTTACCTAATTTTGCCAGTTGATTTACACATTCACCTACTGAAGGGCATTTTGGTTGCTTCCAAGTTATGACTATTAGGAATAAAGCTGCTATAAACATACAGGTTTGTGTGTGGATATAAGTTTTCAACTCCTTTGGGTAATACTAAGGAGCACAATTACCAGATCGTATGGTAAGAGAATATTCACTTTTGTAAGAAACTGCCAAACTGTGTTTCAAAGTGACTGTATCATTTTGCATTCCCACCAGCAAAGAGTGAGAGATTGTATCGTTCCACAGCCTCATCAGCATTTGATGTCATTGTTGTGGATTTTTGCCATTCTACTAGGTGTTTTACTTAAGTCAAAAACCAAAACAAAAATGACTTTCAATTAAAGAAAAATAAAATACAGCTCTTTTATTTTGTATAGTTGGCGAGCTTTAGCCCCTCTCCTCCCCCTCCTCCATACCCTACCACTGTTGGACCAGTAGAGAGTAGTGGATTGAGATCTCGCTACCGTTCTTCACCCACCGTCTACAACTCACCCACTGACAAAGAAGACTACATGACCGACCTACGAACTTTGGATACTTTCCTTAGAAATGAAGAAGAGAAGCAGCATAGGGTTAAGCTGGGTACATATATATTTTATTTATACCTATTATACATATTTTTGGTGTCACTTAGTCCTTAACCTATTATTTTCATCATTTTAATATTCATGCATAAAATTTAAAGTCTCTTTTACTAATATACTTTGTTAGCTTGAAGAGAAACACATTTTGTTTTACTTTAAATGTAACAATTTTATGCAGTTAGAATTAAGGTCACTAAATTCAAGAAGTGAAATATAGATAAACTAAGAAATCTTGAAACTTTCGTCTACGATAAGATTGAAAGCTTTTTTGCATAATGTAAGTTACAATTTCTATTTAAAGTTGAGGCTATAAAATAATGTTTTGAAGCAGTGCATAGTGAACTTACTCAAATTATAGCTGTCTCTTTTCAGGTAGTCCTTTGGAAAGTTGGCGTGACACAGCAGGATGAGAGAGCGTGTATTTCCTCTAGAAGCACTGCTGTTTTTCAGAACATTTTAAAACTGTCTTTTAGTATTTCCTGAAGGTATAGTTTACCTTGGGAAAGAGTGTTAGCAAATCTTAATCTGTTTGGGCTGGATTTGATTATTACAGAGTCAATTATTTGAAACCGAATTAGGTTATTGAACTGAGTAATGATTTTTCCCCTCAGGAACATTCACAGAAAGGATATTAGGTGCTAACTGGGCCATGGTCAGGAAGCCAGTTATTGGACCATGGCTCTTTGTGTCGCTTGAAGTCTCACCAGTGATTTTTAATTTAATTTTGCCTGAAAGTGCCACAGATGTTACAGAAGCCAATCAATATTATCTTCTTATTTTTGATACCTGGTTTTAAAAAAAATTTTGAAATACTTTGAGTCTACTGAAACTAATATAGAGGATTACACAAAGAGCCTATGAATCCTCTACACATCTTTGTATTACCCACATATTTTCTGACTTCACTTTTATTCTTTGACCCAGTAGGAGCTATTTAGAAGTAATATCATTATTGTTTGGAAGTGTTAGTGGTGTTGCTTTTAATTTTCAAGCCTGAAGCGGCTTGGTTACGTTTTTTTTCTCCTAAGTTAATTTTACTGTGGTGAGAGAACCTGATCTGTACCCATTAACTTTTTGTTTGTTCAAGACTTGCTTTTAAGTCTATGTGATTGCTTTCTGCAAATGACTTTGGTATATTGAACAGAATGCAATCTCTAAATTTGGGGCTCTCTGTTCACTGTCACGCTTCTTGATGGTATTCTTAAATTTTTTTTTTTAATCAAAGCTACTGCAAATCAATTAAATTCTTTATCTTACTAATTTTTATCTGCTTGATCTGTTGATTATTAGGAAAGTATGTCAAAAGCTCTCAATGATTGTCTTCCGTTAAATGTTTTCTCACAATTCTGTCAGATTTGCTAAATATACATATGAGATTATGTTAAATGAATGTAAATTCGGAATTGTGAATATCATTCTGGTAAATTTGCCTTTTATCTTTATCTCTTAGGCTTTTTGCCTTAAAGTCTATTTCGTCTGACATCGATACATCTATATTAATTTCCTTTTGGTCAGGACCTGGCTGGTTTATCTGTCTCTGTCCCTATACTTTTCACCCTTCTGTGCCCATAGATTTTTAAAAATTAAGTATTTTGTGCAAATTAATTAATAAATGATTAATAAGTATTTTATGGGAAGCTACTCTAAAACTATATGTATATACTGTTCCCCATCAGACTTTCTTTTTTTGTTTTTTATTTTTTTGTTTTTTTGTTTGTAGAATTGGTCTCACTCTGTTGCCCAGGCTAGAGTGCAGTGGTACAATCTTGGCTCACTGTAGCTTTGAATTCAGGTCTCAGGTGCCTCTCCCACCTCAGCCCCCTGAGTAGCTGGGACTACAGATGTGCGCCACCATGCCATGCTAATCTTTGTGTTTTTAGTAGAGACAGGGTTTTGCCGTGTTGCTCAGGCTGGTCTCGAATTCCTGAGCTCACACAATCCACCCACTTTGGCCTCCAAAAGTGCTGAGATTACAGACGTGAGCCATTGTGCCCAACCCCATCAAACTTTGACTTGGTAGTTCTGACATCCTTTTAAGATTCTTTTCTAAATTATTTCTATGTTGGTTGTCATGGGAGCTTTCCCATTTCATCATTTCTTCTGTATTCCTTTAATACTTTTCCTTTTTTTTTTTTTTTTAACTGTAATAAAATTTAGTATACATAAAATTTATAAAATTAGCCCTTTTTTTTTTGAGGTGGAGTCTTGCTCTGTCACCCAGGCTGGGGTGCAATGGTGTGATCTTGGCTCACTGCAACCTCTGCCTCCCAGATTCAAGCAATTCACCCTCAACCTCCCAAGTAACTGGGATTACAGGCACCCACCACCACTCCTGACTAATTTTTGTATGCTTAGTAGAGACGGGGTTTCACCACGTTGGCCAGGTTGGTCTCAAACTCCTGACCTCAGGTGATCCACCTGCGTGGGCCTCCCAAAGTGCTGGGATTACAGGTATGAGCTACTGCGCCTGGCTCAATGTTAGCCATTTTAAGTATTTAATTAAGTGGTGTTAAGTACATTTACATTACTGTGCAGCCACCTTTTACATTTATTTGTTGGTACTCTGTAAGATAAAGGTTCCCTCTCCCTAGTCATGTCACTTATGTTGATGATTAGATTGTCCCAGATTTGGCTAGTGAGATCCTCTGTAAGCCGGCTTTTCTGTTCTTTTGACGTGACACTATCATTCTTTGAGCTAATCCCCCTGCCCCTATTCTGTTTTACCCTTACCCTAGCTTGTTTGGTTTAGTCACTGAGGACTCATGGTCAGCTCTTTTTTTAGCAATGTCTAAACTGTTTTTTAACTAATTCATTGAGTTTCTTAATTTCAGTCGCTTGTTTTCATTTTATAGTTTTATTTGGTTCTTTTCAAATATGCCACATTTTTTGTAGAATATTCTTTATTCTTCTGTTTTCAGTTCCTTTTTTTCTATCTCAGTTGCTTAAAAGCACTTATTTAAATAGTTGAGTTATCTAAAGTTCTTAGAGGTTAAATACTGACCATTTTTGTCTTGTTAGTTGTTATGCCTGGAGGCTTGTTTCCTTGCGATTTATGGAATTTCTGTGTGTTTCTGGTAAGCTTATCTTGGCTGAATGGAAGCCCTGTTTCTTCCTAGCTGTTTTGTATTTTGCCTCTGTCCGGTGCCTTAGAAGTGTTATTGCCCTTTAGCTAACTTAAGTGATTTCTAAGCCTGGAGATTCCTGGACCTCAAAGCTAATATAAATGGGCACTCTAAACCCATTCAAAGATGTATCTATAATTTTTAAATCAGAGTTTTTTGTTTTTTCAAATTGTCCAACAGCATATGACAGACAAGCTTCCATTATCTCCTGGTCCCAGTGAACAGATTTTTTTTTTTATCTGCTCAGAATGTGGCCCTTTGAGATTCCTGGTCCTCTAGCAGGAGCAGGGACTAAGGGTGGGAGAACGGTGTCAGCCCAACTCTCTACTTCTTATGGACCCAAATCCTTATGTCCATTTCCCACTTGGGCAATAAATTCCAAACTGATATATTTCTCAAGGCCTACAAAATTCTCTAGAGCAGCCACAGCATTCTCTTACAGGCTATTTTGATTTTTAATTCCTTTTTCATTTTTAACCACTGACTCTTCATAGCCTTACTTCTTTGCAAGCTCCATTATTCATTTAAATAATGTTTTTTTCTTTTGTTTTGTTTTTGAGATGGAGTCTAGCTCTGTTGCTAAGGCTGGAGTGCAGTGGGGCAATCTTGGCTCACTGAAACCTTTGCCTCTTGGGTTCAAGCAGTTCTCCTGCCCTAGTCTTTCTGAGTAGCTAGGATTACAGGCATCTGCCACCACACCTGGCTAATTTTTGTGTTTTTAGTAGAGTTGGGGTTTCACCATGTTGGCCAGGCTGGTCTCGAACTCCTGACCTCAAGTGATCTGCCCGCCTCGGCCTCCCAAAGTGCTGGGATTACAGGTGTGAGCCACTGCACTGATCTAAATAATGTATTTTATTTAATAAAGGTTTTTAGATATTTATGGTGGGAGATGTTTTAGGTTATCTGGTATACTGTGTTACCAGGTTTCCAAATCTCCATGCTTTACTCTGAGGTCTTTGAGATTCTCCAGCTGTAGATTTTGTGCTATTGTGGTGGTGGTGGTATTCATCATGGAAAGGCCCTATTTTGTCATTACTTGCTATGTGTATGTTTTCTTTGCTTTGACTAATGCCCACAGGTATTAGAACTTTCTATTTCTGTTCATCGTCTAAAATTTCATCCTCAGAGAAATTTTTCTCAAATTCAAGTTTTTTGTTTTTTGTTTTTTGTTTTTTGTTTTTTTTTTTGAGACGGAGTTTCTCTCACGTTACCCAGGCTGGAGTGCAATGGCGCGATCTTGGCTCACCGCAACCTCCGCCTCCCGGGTTCAGGCAATTCTCCTGCCTCAGCCTCCTGAGTAGCTGGGATTACAGGCACGCACCAACATGCCTAGCTAATTTTTTGTATTTTTAGTAGAGACGGGGTTTCACCATGTTGACCAGGATGGTCTCGATCTCTTGACCTCGTGATCCACCCGCCTCGGCCTCCCAAAGTGCTGGGATTACAGGCTTGAGCCACCGCGCCCGGCCAAATTCAAGTTTTTTCATAGCAAACTTATTTTTCTTAAAGTTAATGGTCAAAATGATTAATCAAAATGGGATAACTTTATGCTCTGTTATAACCATATTTCTTACTTTCCATTTCTGGTCTCTATTTATGAAATCATTTGTGTTGGTTTACAACTACTTTTCTTAACATTAATTCATTCCTAAAGTCAGTTTTGTCAGAATTTCACACAAAGTGAGATGATGTTTCTTTATAACTTTTTATGCTGGCATGAAACATACTGCCTTCACCTAAGCTCCTTGGCTAACCTTCAAAATTTTGATGAATTGAAATATTACTACATATCTCTTTGATGATTTCTTATTCTTTGTGCCCGTTAATGTAACAGGAATATGAGTTTTACTGTTTTCTAGTCATTCCTTTTAGAATTCTGCTAAGATTTAAAAAAAAAAAAAGTTTCTATTTATGAGTTTTATTTGAGGGTATAAAATACCAATTGATACTTTTTATATCAGCCAAACTCTGAAAATATAAGCCCTTCATAAATACCATATAATTGTTATCAAGAACATGCTTATTTATTTAGGCACTGTGCTAGATGCTGCAAAAAACAAAAACAAATACTCCCTGCCTTCAAGGAGCTCAAATTCTATTTGGAAAACAGACAAAAACTATAACCCTGAAGTGTGATGACTATCCTGGTTCAGAGGCCTCTGTCGGAGTAAACTCCTAAATAGAATTTTTTTTAGCATTTCTTAAAAGTAAATTTATAAATTTAGGAGTATAATCATCAGATAGTCTTTTAATACAACTCAGGAATTACCACAGGCTATTAAATAAAATACAGTAAAGTACAGGGGCAAATAAGTTTAGCCTAGAGACTAGTCTTTAGTAGAAGGCTATAGTTATCCCATTCAGAAGGAGCTTCTGAATACTTCAAGCAAAGAACTTGCTTAGCCTATTTATTTCCAAAAGAAATTTGTCTTCTGTTTGTTTGTTTTGAGACAGTCTCACTTTGTCACTCAGGCTGGAGTGCAGTGGCACAATCTCAGCTCACTGTAACCTCCGCTTCCCAAGTTCAAGTGATTCTCCTGCCTCATCCTCCCTAGTAGCTGGGATTACTGGCGCCCGACATCACGCCTGGCAAGTGTGTGTGTGTGTGTGCACTTTTTTTGGTAGAGATAGGGTTTCACCATGTTGGCCAGGCTGGTCTCAAACTCCTGACCTCAGGTGATCTACCCACCTCGGCGTTCCAAAGTGCTGGGATTACAAGCGTGCTCTACTGTACCCAGCCTAAGCCACCATGCCTGGCCATTTCTTACTGAATGATTTGAAAGTCTTAGAGAATGAAATAAGCTTAATTTTTCAACAAAACTAGACAGATGCCTTTGACTACTTATTGTTCTTATGGCTCTTCAATTGATAACGGCTCAGAAAATATTGTTTTTCATTTTTATCACAAGTAGACTGTGTTCTCTCAAGAGAAAATTATGTTGGGGAGAAGAGAAGCTCCTTAAGGGTGTTTGTCTTCTGATTCCTGGATTGCCATTGCCTAGATACAAGTGTTAACTCTAGATGTCAGAATTGCTACAACAGACTGATACTGTTTACCTTAACAATTAATTACAGGGAGCCCAGATTCCACCTCTCCTTCCAGCAGTCCTACTTTCTGGAACTACAGTCGTTCTATGGGGGATTATGCACAAACTTTAAAGAAGTATCAGTATCAGCTTGCCTGTAGGTCTCAGGCCCCATGTGCTAACAAAGATGAAGCTGATCTCACCTCTAAACAAGCTGCAGAAGAGGTAAGTGGAAAATAAAAGTGACTTAATATTTATGATTTGTGCATTGCTAGAAAGCCTTCTACTTCTGGAACATTTTTTCTGTAATCTTCCATTCTCCTGGACAGAAACATAAATCTGGCACACATTAAGCAGTGGGAAGGCTCCTGCCTTACTTTGTGTACTTAAAACTAAAAACTAAATTATTTCATACATTTTACTCTGTGACACACAGTTCACCTTAGTGCCCTGCCTGAAACATATTTTTATATTGATTATAAAAAGGCTCTCAGGTATATAATTGTACTTAACATATACAGAAATCTTGCTTTTAAAATATATTTAGATTGGAATATTTGTCAGTAATTTCATCACTTAATTCCACCAAATATGGAATTTTTATTTTCTTCTTAAAAGCAAGAAAAATGTTCTTTACACATACCAATGTAAGGAACTTTTAAAGATATAACTATGAACAGTACTTATAAGTGGGTAATAAGAAAATTACCAAATATTAATTAGATGAATATTGGTATTTGGGAAATTTTTTTCCTAAGTTCATTAAATATTTTTTAGGGTGGGAGAAAGAATGATGATTCCTGGCAAGATTTTTCCTCACTGTTCATTTTAAACATGATTTTATAGGTTTGGGCAAGAGTGGCTATGAATAGACAACTTCTTGATCATATGGATTCATGGACAGCTAAGTTTAGAAATGTAAGTTCTGACATTACTCTTTGGATGATATTAGTGTCTCTTAATATACAATGCATGCTATTAGAATATCATTTAGAGTTCATTATAAATTAGAATATTAGAGTTATTATAAAGGTACAGTATGAATGGCACATATATAAGGATACACTTATTTTTATGAGATTTTTCCTTCTCCATATTTATTGAATTGATACCTTTTGAGAAGATAAAGGAATAATATGTTTAGTTATTAAGATCCTCCCTTTTCCACTTCTCAATTTTATTTTCCAAAGAGCTTTTCTATTGGAGCCTTTTATGTACCCAGAAATGTAAGGGAAACAAAAATGAAGTCCTTGCCCTCAGAAAACTTAGAGTTTAGAGAGATGAGACCACATATGCTTGAAGCTATTTCAAAATAGATTATGATTTCTATTTTTCTAGAGAAGTACCCTCTAATCTTGGGCCAACTTTTCCCTATACAGAAGGAGTTAGTTTCCTTTTTTCAACTCCATGTCTTCCTCCCATGCTCTGTAGTACCTGTGACCTGGGTTCTGTTAGGCATATGGACTCCTCCTCCTACTACGTGGAGCTCCACTTAGCTTCAGAAGGGGCTGTTACTTCTGTTGTTTCATCCTTCAGCACTCATGCATCCATTCTGCATCTTCTAGAACTATATTGAAATCACTTGTGCTCATTTTTAATCCTTTCACTGTTATTTAAATAGGGTATCAAAATAGAGGGAGCAAAAAATGGTAGCCTACTTTCTTGACCCAGAAACCTGGATGGCATTTTACAGATAATTCCTGAACCCAATCCTAGACCTACTCAATTAGAATTTATGAGGGTGGGGCCTAGACCTCTCTCTGGGACACGTTAGATGATTTTGTTACAGCCAAAGAGTAGCTGGCAAATTAAGATGCATGTAGTAAATGTTGGAAGAATGAACGAGTAAGATCATGTCCTGGAACTGGAGTTTGTTGTAGTTTCTGTTACAGGCTAGTCTAAAAATGCTAATGTGTTTAAAATATGAAGTCTTAGGAGTTAGCTAGAGTTTTTGGAATTTTTTTTAAAAAGCAATGTATGTATACCTGTACCATATATTTTATAACACCAGAGTCTAGTTAGCACCCAATAATCAACCACATTAATACTTCTGCAGAAAAACATGAATAGTCACACTCAGTGGGATAAAGTTTATACATAGCTTCATGTGAATTCAGATCAAGTCTTGCCATTATATCAAAATTTGCTTGCTTAAATGGATTACAAAAAATGTTTTACATTCCCAGAAGGTTTTTATTTCAGTTGTTTATAATATCGTATTTCACCTGAAACATTTTTTCATCCTTTCATTTTATAGATAAACAAAAGATGGAAACAGCAGTGACAATTGAATTTGCTACAGGCACACACACAAAACAATAGCACACAAACCAGATGGAATGTATCCTTAGACAGTCTTTTCACCTCCCAGATTTAGTTGTATGTTAGCCATAGAAAAGGCATTTGAAAGTCCCAGTCCTAAAGTAATACTGTAATATTTGCAAGCCAGTTTCAAATGTAATAAGCTTGTTTTTCCACATGGTTAGGGAATTGGGTGAGCCTGCCGAGAGTTAAGCAGTTATGTTAGTTTGAGAAACTATCTTACTGATCACAAACCAATGTAAACAGTACATTAACAAATGTATGAAGTTACCCTACAAATGTAAACTGAAGATTATCCTTTTAGCTAAACTTAATAATTAGAAAATTTTAAGAAAAAGTTAACATATAGCTAAAAGTTTTATATTTTTTTCAGAAAAAAACATATTAAGAATGTAATTTAGTTCATTTACACTCCAGTGGCCTATTTATTTAACCATCTCTTGATTTCGGGTTGCGATTACTTTCATTCTTTTTTCACTATACTTTATGATTCTTTTAATATACAAGTATAAGATGATAAAAAAAATTCTTAAGAGTTGCTTGTAAAAAAGAAAGTAATTATTTGAGAGCTGCTTTGGAATCCTGGATCCAAAAATCTGTGCCTTATTTCTTCCTAGTGGATCAATGAGACAATATTAGTGCCACTTGTTCAAGAGATTGATTCTGTCAGCACACAGATGAGACGAATGGGTTGTCCAGAGCTACAGATAGGAGGTATGTGGCAACAGAGTCCAGTGTTGGGTTTCTGTCAGTAAATCTGCCAGATGGAAAATTTCTTCCTGTAATGGACTGCTTAACTTCTTTTGTTACCTTGAGGTGAAAAACAAAAAAATCCAAATGTCTATAATCTAGTTTCTTGGTTTTTTTTAATGTGACCGCTTTATCAAGATGTAACTTACCTACCATATAATTTATCCATTTCAAATGTACAGTTCAAAGTCTTGGGTTGTGCAACTATCACCAGTTGTCAGTTTTGAAACATTTCATTTCTTGGAAAAGAAACCCTCCACCTTTGACCAGTCACCCTGCATTCTATACATTCCTCCCAGCCCTTTGCAAGCTCCAGTCTATTTTCTGTCTCTATAGATAGGCTTATTGTGGATATTTCATATGAATGGAATCATAGAATATGAATGTGACTTTGTGACTGGCTTCTTTCACTGAGTATAAATGCTTTCAAGGTTTGTCCATGTTGTAGAATTTATCATTATCTCATTTCCTTTATTGCTGAATAATATTCAGAATAGATCTACATTTTGCTTGTTCATTCATTAGTTGATTGACATTTGGGTTGTTTGCACTTTTTGGCTACTATGAATAATACTGCTGTAAACAGTCATGTACAGGTGTTTATATGGACCTCTGTTTTCATTTCTCTTGGTATATGCCTTGGGGTAGAATTGGTATATGCTGAGCTGTATGGTAGCTTTGTGTAATCTTTTGAGGCACTGCCAGACTCTTTTAAAGCAGCTAGCTGCACCATTTTATATTCCCACCAGCGTGTTTGGGGTTCCGCTTTCTCCATATTCTTGTAACACTTGTTAAATGTTTTATAGCCATCCTGTAGTAGGCATGAAATGGAATCACATTTTGGTTTTGATTTGCATTTCCATGATGACTACTGATGTTTATTGGTCATTTGTATATCTTCTTAGAAATGTCTTTTTGGATCCTTTACCCGTTTTTAAATTTGGTTACTTGTTTGTTGAGTGGTAGATGTTTTCATTATGTATTCTAATATAAAACCAAGACTCTAGCAGATGTTAATCACAAAGTTGTATAAAGCATAAAGACTATGTAATAATGTAATTCTCTGCCACCGATTTTCAACTTTCTTATCTGCTAAAGGTAAAATTTTAGGGTACTATATAAATTGCCTAAAAAATATATACTACAACTTAGTTATTAAGTAATTACCTTTCAGAATATATAAAGAATATTTTAGTCCCCAGCCCCTTCTAGAGAATACATTTCTCCTTGAAAAATGTGAAGTACTTTGGGTTGCATCTTAGCACTTTCCATTTACTTTGGGTATCTTTGTTAATCAGTCTTTATTACCTGAACTAAGAAAAGAAGTGTGCGTCCCTAATGTGTCTTTTTATTGAATGTCCAAATGTTTTGTGTGTAATTAACACAGCACTCACATTAACCTTGAAAGCTGGCTGTTATTGCCCCATCTTATGGATGAGGCTACTGAGACTCAGTGACATTGATGATACTGACCCCTGTATAGGCCTAGGCTAATACAGCAGTGATTTGAAGACAGAATTCTCTGACTCCAAAGCCAGATTGGGCACTTTCTAGGTCTTGGCAATATTATTTGAAACCTGTGCATATCCTTTATAAGTTATAAAAGCGCATATCTTTCACAACATTTCACCACTGTGATACACTTTTTAAAAAAAATAACAACATTGTATCACTTCTCGGCCTTTTGGCTAAGATCAAGTGTAGTATCTGTTCTTATTTAAAAAAATAATAAAATAATAATAACATTGTTTTATCACTACAAATGCAGCATACATTTATTGTAGAAAATTTGCAAAGTACAGAAATCCACAGAAAAGAATATCACCTATAATTCTGCTTCCAGAGATAACCACTATCAATTTTGAACCACTGTCAATTTTAATTAAAATTGATAGTGGTTGGCCGGGCGCGGTGGCTCACGCCTGTAATCCCAGCACTTTGGGAGGCCGAGGCAGGTGGATCACGAGGTCAAGAGATCGAGACCATCCTGGTCAACATGGTGAAACCCCGTCTCTACTAAAAATACAAAACATTAGCTGGGCATAGTGGCGCGTGCCTGTAATCTCAGCTACTCAGGAGGCTGAGGCAGGAGAATTGCCTGAACCCAGAAGGCGGAGGTTGCGGTGAGCCGAGATCACGCCATTGCACTCCAGCCTGGGTAACATGAGTAACAAAAAAAAAAAAAAAAAAAAAAAAAATTGATAGTGGTTATCTGAAATACTTGATTTCTATATTTTTGAAGAAAATACTGTGACTTGACTTTATACATAGTATATAGGCCATATTGGCCACATAATGAGGTTTCAGTCCATGACGGACCACATATGCAACAGTAGGCCCATAAGATTATAATGGAGCTAAAAAAATTCCTATTACCCAGTGACTTATAGCCATCTCACGGTTGTAGCAAAAGATATTACTCACATGTTTGTGGTTATGTGTTGCAAACAAACCTATTGCACTGCCAGTCATATAACAGTATAGCACATACAATTATGTACAGTACATACTTCACAATGAACAACTGTGTGACTGGTTCATCTATTTATGTATTTACTACACCATACTTTTTTTTTTTTTTTTTTTTTTTTGAGACGGAGTTTCGCTCTTGTTACCCAGGCTGGAGTGCAATGGCGCAATCTCGGCTCACCGCAACCTCCGTCTCCTGGGTTCAAGCAGTTCTGCCTCAGCCTCCCGAGTAGCTGGGACTACAGGCGTGCGCCACCATGCCCAGCTAATTTTTGTATTCTTAGTAGAGACGGGGTTTCACCATGTTGACCAGGATGGTCTCGATCTCTTGACCTCGTGATCCACCCGGAGACTGAGCCTCACACTGTCACTAGGCGCCAGGCTGGAGTGCAGTGGTGCGATCTCGGCTCACTGCAGCTTCCGCCTCCCAGGCTCAAGCAATTCTCCTGCCTCACCGTCCCGAGTAGCTGGGACTACATGTGCGCGCCACCATGCCTAGTTAATTTTTGTATTTTTTAGTAGAGATGGGGTTTCACCATGTTGGCCAGGATGGTCTCCATCTCTTGACCTCGTGATCTGCCCACCTTGGCCTCCCAAAGTGCTGGGATTACAGGCTTGAGCCACCGCACCGGGCCTACACCATACTTTTTATTGTTTAGAGTGCACTCCTACTTACAAAAAAAAAATAATAATGAAGGCCAGGTGCAGTGGCTTATGCCTGTAATCCCAGCACTTTGGGAAGTCCAGGCAGGAGGATCACTTGAGCTCAGGAGGCCAAGATCAGCTTGGACAGCACTGCAAGACCTACTCTACCAAAAATTAAAACAAAAAATTAGCCAGGCATGGTGAAGTGAGCTTGTAGTCTCAACTACTCAGGAGACTGAGGTGGGAGAATCACTTGAGCCCAGGAGATTGAGTCTGCAATGAACTGTGATCATGCCACTGCACTCCAGCCTGGGCAACAGAGCAAGACCCTATGTCAAAAAAAAAAAAAAAATCAACTGTAAAACAACCTCTTCAGGACATATTCCAGAAGAAGGCAATTTAGAGGAGATGGCAGCTCCATGCCTGTTATTGCTCCTGAAGACCTTCCAGTGGGACAAGATGTAAAGGTGGAAGACAGTGATATTGATGATCCTGACCCTATATAGGCCTAGGCTAATATGTGTTTGTGTCTTAGTTGTTTGTTTGGGTTTTATTTTCATTTTTGTTTTTGTTTTTTGATGGAGTCACACTCTGTTGCACTCACTCCAACCTCTACCTCCTGGGATCAAGCGATTCTCCCGCCTCAGCCTCCTGAGTAGCTGGGACTACAGGCATGTGCCACCATACCTAACTAATGTTTTTTTTGTATTTTTAGTAGAGACAGGGTTTCGCCACGTTGGCCAGGCTATTCTCAAACTCCTAACCTCAGGTGATCTGCCTGCCTCAGCTTCCTGAAGTGCTGGAATTACAGGCATGAGCCACTGCGCCTGGCTGTGTCTTAAGTTTTTAACAAAAGAGATTTTTAAAAAGCAAAAATAATTTAAAAGTTAAAAACTGAAAGTAAAAGAAAAGCTTATGGAATAAACATACAAAGAAAGTATTTTTGTATAGCTGGCCAATGTGTTTGCGCTTTAAGTTGTTTTTACAAAAGAGTCTAAAAGTTTTTTAAAAACGTAAAAGTAAAGTAAAAAAGTTACAGTATACTAAGGTTAATTTTTTATTGAAGAAGGAAAATTTTTTAAACTAAATTTAGCCTAAGTGTACAAAGTTTATAGTCTTCAGTAGTACATGGTAATGTCCTTGGGCTTCACATTCATACACCGCTCACTGACTCACCCACTCAACCAGAGTAACTGCCAGTCCTGCCAGCTTCATTTGTAGGTTATTGGTCATATGATTTTGTTACCTGCTCCCCACAACCTTTTTCCATTTTGTTAAATAGTCTCCAGCATTTTTTTTTTAAACTAACCTGTCTCACAATAATCTCCAGCATTATTTTTATGGCTAGGTTGTATTTCTTTTTTATATATACAATGTTTAACCAATTTCTAAATTCAAGGGTTTTTTTTTTTTTTTTTTTTACTGTTACTATACCAAATCTTTGTGTACATTTGTAATTATTTATTGAGAATAATTTCTTCAGAGTTGTATGTCAATAGGTATGAATATTTTATGATTTTGTTGTTGTTATTGTTTTTGAGACAGAGTCTCGCTCTTTTGCCCACGAGGGAATACAGTGGTGCTATCACAGCTCACTACAGCCTCAGCCTCCTGGGTACTAGAGATCCTCCCACCTCAGCCCCCTCCAAGTAGCTAGGACTACGGGCACACACCACCACGCCTGCCTGGTTTTTTTGTATTTTTGTAGAGACAGGGTGCCCAGGCTGATCTTGAACTCCTGAGCTCAAGCAGTCCCTCCATGTTGGCCTCCCAGAGTGCTAGGATTACAGGCATGAGCCAGTGCACCTGGACATATTTTAAGGTTTTTTTATACACATTTCTTTTCAAAAAGCTTATGCCAGTTTATACGCTAGCAACCATGACACATATAAGAATGCTTTTCCTTACATTGGATATTGCTAGCAAGGTTGGATATTTTGAAATTTTTAATTGTTTTTTAAATTTCTATGGATAGTTACCTTGCAGGATATGATAAGAGAAAGAGAAATCACTACCAAAAAGAGCTTCCGCTTTCCTGGCATAAATGGCAACTTCTAATTCAACTTACTTTGAAAATGATTATGTCTCCTTTTATACATGTCCTGTAAAAATTTTCTGTATATTAGTTGTTCATAGATTTACCAGATCGATTTGGCTGCTTCTCTGGGGAAGGGGAGGGATGTTGTATGTGTAAATCTGGCTACCTTGCCAGATTAGTTGTAGGTAAAGTAGATCGTGCAAATTAAAATGAACTATTAATTGCTTTCTTTCATTTATTCCTTCAACATTGAGTGCCTAATCTGTGCTGGGTATTAATACTATTCTAGACATGGGGAGATACAGCAGTGAGCAAAATGGCCAAAGTCCCTGCACTCATTAAGCTTTCATTCTAGTAGATGAGACAGATAATAAAAGAGATAAAGTACACGGGGCCAGGCACGATGGCTCACACCTGTAATCTCAAACACTTTGGGAGTCTAGGGTTGGTAGATTGCTTGGGCCCAGGAGTTTAAGACCAGCCTAGGCAATATAGTGAGACCTTGTCTCTACTAAATTTAAAAAAAGGAAAAAAGTCAACCAGGCATGGTGGCACATGCCTGTAGTCACGGGAGGCTGAGATGGGAGGATTGCTTGAGCCCAGGAGATTGAGGCTGCGGTGAGTGGTGTTTGCACCACTATACTCCAGCCTGGGCGACAGAGCAAGACACTGTCTCAAAGAAAAAAAGAAAGTACATTGGACAGTGGTTAGTGCTAAGGAGAACAAAAGCCCAGGAGGGTGGTGGTATTCATGTTTAGAGAGGAGGGGTGAAATTTGAGGTGGGATGGTCAGGGGAGGCATCATTGGCTTATATAAAGATTTGAAGGCAGTGACAAACCAGCTATATGAACACATGACAACAGCCTTTTAAGTTCTTTTGGAAACTCACATTTAGAATAATCTGTGTTCTCTGTTTTAACAGAGGCTAGTATTACTAGCTTGAAACAAGCTGCCCTGGTTAAAGCCCCTCTCATTCCGACTTTGAACACAATCGTTCAGTATCTAGACCTTACACCGAATCAGGAATACTTGTTTGAAAGGATCAAAGGTAATTATTGATTTGAAGAAGAAAAAATAAGAGCTTTTTTACTATACTGGAATTTTATCAATAAAGATTAACAAGAAAAAACTGTTTTAATTAAAAGTATACTTTATGGCTTATAAATACATATCTAATTATGGCTTAATGGTTTTATTTTGTGTAGGAAGCTTGAATATGAGCTAAGTGGTCTCCAGTGAATATTTCACTTATTCCTACTTTTAGACTCATAAGAATGGGCGCCACTATGACTTTCTTTCTAATTCCAGTATGCTGAGCCTTATTTCTCTTAATTCTTACAACTCCTATCTAATAAGTTGCTTCCTTATATATCTGTTATATTCTTATATTTGGTGGGAGATGTGAGCTTCTGAGATACTGACTTGAGAATCAGGAAATGTAGCCCCTCTGTCACCCCCACACACCCTTTATGCCTCTCTACTCACAAAGGAGTTCAAAAGTTAGAATTTTTTTTAATTGGGATAAACTTTTTAAAAGGTTCTCATCACTAAGACAAGTTTTAGAAATAGTATTCAAATTTATCATAAATCTTAATTTGGAAGTTGTAATGTTCTCTCTTTCCCCTAAGGTTAGATCAGGATTCAGAAATAAACATTTTGCATGACTTTTGAAAACATTTATATAAGGAGAATTTCAAACATTCACAAAACTAAACAAAATAGTGTACATAACCATCTTGTATACATCAGTCAGCGCCCACAATCACTAGTCCCTGGGTAGCCCCTCCCTATCCATACCCTATCCACTTTATTCCTGTATTATTTGAAGCAAACCCTACATGTCATTATCAGTTCATCTGTAAATATTTCCTTGTATATCACTAAAAGATAAGCCTCCTGCAACCCCCTGTTTTTGAGACAGGGTCTTGCTATGTTGCCTAGGCTGGTCTCCAACTCCTAGGCTCAAGCAATCCTCCCACCTCAGCCGCCCAAAGTGCTGGGATTATAGACATGAGCCACCATGCCCAGCTGAGTCTTTAGAAAACTAATAGAACCATACATAACCACGATACAATTATCATTCTTAATAATTTTTTTTTTTTTTCGAGACAGGGGCTCTCTCTGTCACCCAAGCTGGAGTGCAGTAGTGGCACTAGTGCAGAAGTGTATAGCTCCCTGCAGCCTTGAGCTCCTGACCATGGCAGTCCTCTCTCAGCCTCCCAAAGTGCTGAGATTACAGGAGTGAACCACTATGTTGCCTGGCCCTAGTATTCTTTATGTTGTGAGATATTAAGTCTATATTCAAATTTCCAGCTATCTCATAAATTACATAATTTCGGCAATGTTTGTTTGAATTGTAATTCAAGTATTGTAATACATTGCAATTGGTTATTTTGAGCTATATGCTTCCCATCCACCTTTTTTTTTTCCCTTTGCAATTTATTTGTCGGAAGAACTGGATTGTGTTTGTCTTGTAGAGTTTCCCATAGTGTGGGTTTTGCTGAATGCATCCCTATGGTGTAGTTTTACATAACCCCTTCTCTTTTCTATAGATTCGTGTTTGAGTTTTTTGGCAAGATTGCCTTGTAGATAGCAGGGTATCTGTACATTAAAAAAAAAAAAAGTGTCTGTGTGTGGACACATATAAACAAAGTATATAAAGATATATCATATACACAAAAAAGCTTAAAAGAAGACAGTGAACACTGTCCTCTTAGATAGTTAGCAACATTTTGCCATATTGGATTCTTTCTCTCTCTATATATAGACACAGACACACACACACACACACACACACACACACACATTTTTTTTTTTTTTGCTGTACCATTTGAAAGTACACTGCAAGGGCCGGGCGCGGTGGCTCAAGCCTGTAATCCCAGCACTTTGGGAGGCCGAGGCGGGTGGATCACGAGGTCAAGAGATCGAGACCATCCTGGTCAACATGGTGAAACCCCGTCTCTACTAAAAATACAAAACATTAGCTGGGCATAGTGGTGCGTGCCTGTAATCCCAGCTACTCAGGAGGCTGAGGCAGGAGAATTGCCTGAACCCAGGAGGCGGAGGTTGCGGTGAGCCGAGATCGCACCATTGCACTCCAGCCTGGGTAACATGAGTGAAACTCTGTCTCAAAAAAAAAAAAAAGAAAGAAAGAAAGTACACTGCAGACATCATTACTTTTTAGTATGCATTCTCCTACAAGTAACAACATTCTCCTACATAGCCATGATACAATTACCATACCTTAAAAAATAATAATTTTCTGATATCGAATGTATTGTCCATATTCAAATTTTCCCTACCCATCGTCTTCTTTTGAGAACCCTGAGTAGTAGTCAGATAAATCCAAAATCCCACAGTTTGGATTCTCATTTCTTCATGGTGATGTTTATCTTTTTTATATCTTGTATTTCTTTAGGTTGGGTGTTTTGATCACATTTTTAAATTATTATACTCCCTTATTATATTCCCTTAATATATTCCCTTAGCCTTTTATTTTTTTTTTCTTTTTTGCATACTCTTAGCTTTTAAAAATTTCACCTTGTTGCCACAGAACTTTCTCAGGGAGGTTGTATGAGTTCATTTCGATGGAACAGAGGTGGTGACTTCAAAGGACGAAAATGGGATACAGACCTGCCCACCGATTCTGCTGTAAGCCCCTAGATTCATTCATTTTAGTTATTTACTATTGATTGATTTGACTGACACAGGATCTCACTCTGTCACCCAGGCTGTAGTGCAGTGGTGCATTCACAGCTCACTGCAGCTTTGATCTCCCAGGGCTCAAGTGTTCCTACCAGCCCAGCCTCCCAAGTAGCTGGGACTAGGCCTGCGCCACCACACCCAGGTAATTTTTTGTATTTTTTGTAGAGATAGGGGTCTCACATTTTTGCCCAGGCTGGTCTCAGAGTCCTCGGTTCAAGTGATCCCCCACCTCAGCTTCCCAAAGGGCTTGGGTTACAGACATGAGCTCCTGTGCCTAACCCTTAGATTTATTTATGGGTTTTTTTTTTTTTCAGTTTAATGTTTTTGTTATTGGATTTTCGTGTTTTTGTTTGCCTATTATAAGTATTAAATAATTTAGGGCCGGACGCAGTGGCTCACACCTGTAATCCCAACACTTTGGGAGGCTGAGGCGGGCAGATCACGAGGTCAAGAGATCGAGACCATCCTGGCCAACATAGTGAAACCCCATTTCTACTAAAAAATACAAAAATTATCTGGGCGTGGTTGTGCGCACCTGTAGTGCCAGCTACTCGGGAGGCTGAGGCAGGAGAATTGCTTGAACCCAGGAGGCAGAGGTTGCAGTGAGCCGAGATCGCGCCGCTGCACTCCAGCCTGGCGACACAGCGAGACTGTGTCTCAAAAAATTTAGAAAATAAAGTATTTATAATAGTATCAGCATGTTCACCCAACCACTGTTAATATTTTGTGTATTTTTTACCTTTACTGGTGGCTACTATTTTTTAGTGTTTTTATCATAGTTATAATTCTTTTATATGTAAAATTATATATTCTTTTTTTCCACTTCTGCAATATTTAGGGTTGTTTTCTACAGCCTCTTCCTGCCTAGATTTTTTTTTCATTATTATACACTGTCATTTAACTATTCTCCTATAGTGGACCTGAAAGTTTGAGAAACTTGTGGTAGAGAAGGGATTTTCACATATTTTTTGATCTTAAGTAATGTGGTATGCAGTAGTGTGATGCACATTGCTTTCTTTCTGGGGATCGTCACTTTAACAGAGACTCTTAGAATTATATTTAGGAGATCAAAGAACATAAATATTTTTATGTGCTTACAAGCTTTTCAAAATCATATTTCCTTGTTTTTTTTTTTTTTTTTGAGACGGAGTTTCGCTCTTTTTACCCAGGCTGGAGTGCAATGGTGCGAACTCGGCTCACTGCAACCTCCGCCTCCTGGGTTCAGGCAATTCTCCTGCCTCAGCCTCCTGAGTAGCTGGGATTACAGGCACGCACCACCATGCCCAGCTAATTTTTTGTATTTTTAGTAGAGACGGGGTTTCACCATGTTGACCAGGATGGTCTCGATCTCTTGACCTCGTGATCCACCCACCTCGGCCTCCCAAAGTGCTGGGATTACAGGCGTGAGCCACTGTGCCAGGCCCCTCAATGTTTTTATATAGTGCCTGTTAGGGGTGAAAATTAAGTTTTAAATGTTGAGATTCAAATTGAGAATTGAATGTACTTTATCTTAGTTTTGCTATTAACTATTGTTATGAATGATTCACTTAGCAGAAAACTGATAATGCCCTTCTTTTCTGGGGTTGCTATGGAAAAGTGAAAATGAAGATCAAATATGTAGGGAATGGGAGTCTGGTGTTTAAGTCCCACCCTCCACCCCCATCCCTACCAGATAATGGTAACTTTGTAGGCTGGAGTATTTAAACTTTTTCAATTTGAAAAGGAAACCTTCCCATCAAAATACAGACTAATTTGATGGCAAATATATTTTTGTATTTTAAATTTTGAGTAGATTATTTGAATTAAGCCTAGCTTTATGTCTTAAATACACTGAATTTCTTTATGATTTAAGAGAGGAATTTGTGAATTCCTTATCTTTATAGGAAATAATACTTTCAAAAGACTAGGTGTACTACCTGAATTAGGTGTTTTTATCTTTTTATTCTACAGATTTTAACTTGTAAATCTAACTCATTTGACAGCATTTTTTTTTTTTTTTTTTTTTTTTTTTTTTTTTTTAGTTTTAAAGCACGGTGGTTTGTATGACAGCATTTTTATAATTCACTCTTTAGAGAAAAATTTTTTAATTGGAATTGTTAGAAATACAGATGTTTCTAAAGAGCTACATCCATGCTAGATTTTCATGCTGACTTAAGAAAAAAAATTATTTCTTCATCCTCAGATCATCATGCACGTGTTTTGCACCTACCTTGATTCCAGATTACCTCCACATCCTAAGTATCCCGATGGAAAAACTTTTACTTCTCAGCACTTTGTTCAGACACCAAATAAGCCAGGTATAAACTTCTCCTAAAAGAATGTGTTGAGATTTTCCTACAAAATATCTCTGGGGGTTTGGTTTTTTAATGCAGCATATTTCCTTCCTTTATAGATGTCACGAATGAGAATGTTTTTTGCATTTATCAGAGTGCCATCAACCCTCCCCATTATGAGCTGATCTACCAGCGTCATGTATACAACCTGCCAAAGGTATTTCTATGTAGGGAAGGCACTATTACAGAATGTCTGGGGTGATTTGCTTTGACAGTGTTTCTAAAATTATAATCTCGTGTTAATAGAAGTAGTAAATGTTTTAAATTAGGGGAAATGTGTTTCGTATATATATTATTTCTTACTATAAAAGTAATATGTGTTTAATTTGGGAAAGTATAAAGAAAAAGAAGGAAAATCACTCATTCCATTACCTGAGGCAGCCATTGTTGATTTTTTGATTGGTGTATTGCCTTTTGGTAAATTTCATTTTGGTCTTACCTCTTTTTTTTAAGAGGCAGAGTCTAGCTCTGTCGCCCAGGCTGGAGTGCAGGGGCACAATCATAGCTCATCGTAGCCTTGAACTTACAGGCTTAAGAAGCCGTTCCACCTCAGCCTCACAGGTAGCTAGGACTACAAGCACGCACTAGTAAACCTGGCTAATTTATTTATTTTTGGTAGAGACAGAGTCTCTACAAAAACTGTTGCTCAGACTGGTCACGTACTCTTGGCCTTAAGCGGTCATCCCACCTCAGCCTCCGAAAGTGCTGGGATTACAGGCGTGAGCCACTGCACCTGGCCCTTTCTTTGTATTTCTTATGGGCTAAAATTATAGTTTTATATCCTGCTTTTAAATATTAGCTTTATAACATAATTTTCCATATTATTAAAAATCGTCATAAAAATTTTTTTGTTGTTTTGTTTTTTGCAACAGTTTCGCTCATGTCGCCCAGGCTGAAGTCCAGTGGCGCATTCTCAGCTCACTGCAACCTCTGACTCCTGGGTTCAAGCAATTCTCCTGCCTCAGCCTCCCCAGTAGCTGGGATCATAGGCACCCACCACCATACCCAGCTAGTTTTTGGTGAGACAGAGTCTTACTTTGTCACCCAGGCTGGAGTGCAGGATCACAACCTTGGTTCACTACAACCTCCACCTGCCTGATTCAAGCGATTCTCCTGCCTCAGCCTCCCAGGTAGCTGGGATTACAGGCGCCTGCCACCATGCCTGGCTAATTTTTTGTATTTTAGTAGAGACAGGGTTGCACTGTTTTGCACTGGTCTGGAACTCCTGAGCTCAGGCGACCCACCTGCCTCGGCCTCCAAAGTGCTAGGATTACAGGTATGAGCCACTGCGCCTGGCTGTTTTTGTACTTTTATTATAGATGGGGTTTTACCATGTTGGCCAGGGTGGCCTCAAACTCTTGACCTCAGGTGATCTGCCCACCTTGGCCTCTAAAGTGCTGGGATTACAAGCATGACCCAGCATGCCCAGCCTAAAAATACTTCTTATACCTTTCCCAGCTATTTTTTTTTCTGAGACGGAGTTTTGCTCTTGTTACCCAGGCTGGAGTGCAATGGCGCAATCTCGGCTCACCGCAACCTCCGTCTCCTGGGTTCAGGCAATTCTCCTGCCTCAGCCTCCTGAGTAGCTGGGATTATAGGCACGCGCCACCATGCCCAGCTAATTTCTTTTTGTAGTTTTAGTAGAGACGGGGTTTCACCGTGTTGACCAGGATGGCCTCGATCTCTTGACCTTGTGATCCACCCGCCTCGGCCTCCCAAAGTGCTGGGATTACAGGCTTGAGCCACCGCGCCCGGCCCCTAAAAATACTTCTTAATGGCTGTAAAAAAAACTTCACTAGCATAATGTTTTCAACCATTTCTCTCCTATTGTGCCTTTTGGGTATTTCTAATTTTTTAGTTTATAAATACTGCTTAAAAATGTATCTTCATGCATATAGCTGTCTGCATTGCATTAGCCCAGAGCTCTAACTGTGGAATTCTAGGTCAAAATATTTTTAGAGGCCGGGCGCGGTGGCTCAAGCCTGTAATCCCAGTACTTTGGGAGGCCGAGGCGGGTGGATCACGAGGTCAAGAGATCGAGACCATCCTGGTCAACATGGTGAAACCCCATCTCTACTAAAAATACAAAAAATTAGCTGGGCATGGTGGTGCGTGCCTGTAATCCCAGCTACTCAGGAGGCTGAGGCAGGAGAATTGCCTGAACCCAGGAGGCGGAGGTTGTGGTGAGCCGAGATCGCGCCATTGCACTCCAGCCTGGGTAACGTGAGTGAAACTCCGTCTCAAATAAAAAAAAAAAAATATATATATATATATATTTTTTAGAACTTTAAAAATAATATATTACCAAATTACTTTATAATAAAGGTTATTGTATCAATTTATACTTTCACTGATGTGTTTTACTTCTTTTTTTTTGAGGTAGTCTTGCTGTGTTGCCTAGGCTGGTATCAAATTCCTGGGATCAAGCAATCCTCCTGCTTCAGCTTCTTGAGTAGCTAAGATTATAGGCACATGCAGGTTTTTTAGTCTTAATTGCAAGTGTCATTTCTGTTGAAAACCTTTGCAGTTATTTTTGTTACCAGCATCTTTACTGAAAAATTTTACGTTGGCTATAATGATAAATTGTGTTATCAGATTCTCAGAAAAATATATTAATTTTCTTTCTTTTAAGTTTAATATTTTAACTTTGTGTGTAAATATTTTGGGCCATTGAAGTTCTTGTGAATAACCATGCCAATCTTTTTCTGTTTTTTAACCACTATCTTTTTTCCTTTTTCTTACGTATAAACACTGTCTTTTAAAAATCATACATTCTCTCAGATTCTTGAGTTAAAAACACATTAAATCAGAGTAAGTGGGGAAAAGTTAATCAGTAGATTGAATATCTAAAGTAAGAGCTGTTTTTACAGACTAAAAATTACATAGTTTGATTTTAGAGCTAGAAAATGCTGCCTTGTATTCCCTTGCAGTTAAAATAAATTTATATTTTGGCCCGGTACAGTGGCTCATGCCTGTAATCCCAGGACTTTGGGAGGCCAAGGCGGGCAGATCATGAGGTCAGGAGTCCAAGACCACCCGGCCAACATGGTGAAACCCCATCTCTACTAAAAATACAAAAATTAGCCGGATGTGGTGGTGGACACCTGTAATCCCAGCTACTCAGGAGGCTGAGGCAGAAGAATCGCTTGAACCCAGGAGGCAGAGGTTGCAGTGAGCCAAGATGACGCCATTGCACTCCAGCCTGGGTAACAGAGTGAGACTCCATCTCAATAAATAAAAAATAAATTTATATTGAATATGTTATTTATATGCTAAGGTATACTCTGATGTATTTTAAAGTATGACTGAAAGGTTTTTTCGTCCCAACACTTGTTTATGCCATTAATTTTAGGGATAGAGCATTTTTGTGGTGTACAGGGGCACCAACCTCAGAATAGCTCTCCAAGCTCTTTCATGCCTTAGTAAATATTTTTCCCCATGTGTGAAACACGCCCCGCCCCCAGTCCTAGTTTGTTACCTTTCTGCTTAAAGGTAGGTCGCAACTTAAAAATCCTTCCCTCAGGGAGGCATTCTGTCCCTAACCACCCTAAATCAGACACCGCATCTTTGTGTGTTCCTGTGCCACCTACACCTCCTCTCATAGCATTCCTTATACTTTGTTGTAATTCTTAGTTTACTGTCCGCCTTTCCTATCAGGCCTTATGTCCCTGATTACATGTATCCTTTCTGTCTTACTCACTGCAGTATTCCCACTTCCTAGCACAAAGCATAGGCACTTTGTTTAATGAATAAATGAAAGTCTGAATTATATGGAATTCTGAGTTAGTAGGCTATGACTTGATAAGATACGCATTTACCTACCAGATTGAATCTTTTTGATTTGATTTAAATCTTGTTGTTTTTTTTTTTTTTTTTTTTGGTCTTTGTTCCAGGGCAGAAATAATATGTTTCATACATTGTTGATGTTTCTCTACATCATAAAAACCAAAGAGTCAGGAATGCTTGGGTAGGTCTTTATGCTTTAAAAACATAAGGAGTTATTTACTGATTTTCTTCCTATTTTAAGATTCTACGGAAGGCAGCAACATGTAACTGAAAATTTATGGATTGAACAATAGATGATGACTTCAGCCCTGTCACAAACTAGCCCTGCTGTTTTGGGCAGGTCCATTAACTAGCTCTTCAGAACCCATTGGTAAAAGGCAAATGAATGACATCATTAGCATTATAGTTGTGTTCCCTGGAGGAATAACTCAGAGATAGATGAAAATTAGACTCTTACCGTTTAAAAAAGTTTTTTAAAATCTGGAGGCTGTTTCTTTCAAGCCATTTCATTTCATACACAAAACATTCTGCAAGTATTTACACTTCCAGAGAGACTAAGCTGGTACCCGTTCCATAATATCATTAACTGGAGTGGAAAAGCAGTCAGTTGAAATCATTTACATAGTTGGTAGCAAAGCTCACGTATTGCAAGAATTTCAAAATTTTTGTATTGTCATTTTGATGATTACAAATTTTAGTGTATCAAGTGACTTGTATCAAGACCCCAGATAAAGCTAGGGATATGTGTAGCGCCTGATCCAGGAGTTGGAAAACCTGGCTTCTGGGTCCAGCTCTGCCATAATAAGTAGCCTTAGGCTAGCAAAAAAAAGTAGGGGAATGGGCTCGGAGCAGAAGGGATTGTAGTAATTTCCCCTTCTAATATGCATGCCTCTTTTAAGTTTTAGATAGCATCCTGCATGTAAGTTAGAGTTTACACATGTCCTAGAACTGTGCTGTCCAGCCCAGTAGCCACCAGCCCCATGTGGCACTGAACACTTGAAATATGACTAGTCCAACTTGAGGTGCACTAAAGTGTAAAATGTGTAATAGATCTCAAAGACATGGCCCCTGAAAAGTAAGATAACTCCTTAATAACTGTATATATTTGGTACATATTGAAATACTAATTTGGATATATTTAGTTAAGTGGAATATATTCTTAATTTCATCCGTTTCTTTTTACTTTATTAGATATCTACTAGAAAATTTAAAATCATGTGGCTTGCATTTGTGGTTCATATCGTATTGTATTTTTATTGGACAGCACTGCTCTAGAGAAAGCAAAGCTCCTGTCTTTAAATAGATGCAAAGATTCAAACAAACATGAACATTTAATTAGCTTCTTCTTTTTTTTTTTTTTTTTTTGAGATGGGATCTCATTCTGTCACCCAGGCCGGAGTACAGTGGCGCTGTCTCAGCTCACTGCAGGGCCCTCCCAAGTAGGGACTACAGGTGCCCACCACGATGCCTGGCTAGTTTTTGTCTTTTTGGTAGAGATGGATTTCACCGTGTTGGCCAGGCTGGTCTCAAACTCCTGACCTCAGGTGATCTGCCTGCCTGGCCTCCCAAAGTGCCAGACTTACAGGCATGAGCCACCATACCTGGCTATTTGCATCTTTTATCATATATTTTTTAATGTGGGAAAGATTAGGAAACTCACTTTTGTGAGGCATCTAAACTAACAGGGTTTTTTATTTTTAAATTGCGAAAATAATGCATACTCAGTAGGCAAGTATTTAAATAACACAGCAGTGTATAAACTAGAACTAATTTCTGATTATGTGTAGAGACAGCGTCTCACTGTATTGCCCAGGCCGTGATCCACCTGCCTTGGCCTCCTAAAGTGCTGGAGTTAACAAGCATATTCCACTCCAGCTGGCTTTATTTTTATTTCTTTTGCTTAAAAATGTATTGTATCCAAACATAGTACTTTATGATCTAATTTTTAGTCTTATGGTATATCTCAGACGTTCTCCCATGTCAAATTTTCCCTAAAGTTTCTAGGAATGTTTGGGTATAAATATACTTACACATATATATTAGATGGAATTTGATATAACTATGTTGTTAATACAGATCAAGTATTCTTTCTCTGAAATGCTTGGAACCAGGAGTGTTTCGGATTTGATTTTCTTAGATTTTGGAATATTTGCAATAATTACTGGTTGAGTATCCCTAATCTAAAAATCCAGAATGCTCCAGTGAGCATTTCCTTTGAGCATCCCATTGTCACTCAAAAAGTTTTGGGTTTTGAAGCATTTCGGATTTTCAGATTACAGGTGCTCAACCTGTATAATATAAATAATTAAGTTTTGGTTTTAATTGAAAATATATCTTTTCCTCTGTTGATCCAAATTGATATTTTGATGCATAAATGGTTTGTCATGTTAGCATGAGGTTTGAGTGCCATATACGGTCTGTCATATGCATTAAAATGAAAAAGTGCTTAGTGGAACAGTACTTTTTCATTTACTGAAATGTAATGAAATATACTGAAAGGCCAAAAGAAATTGATACAATTTTTAAAATGCTTATCATCTCTTAATGAGCAACCTATATATGGAAAATCAAGCATTTTAGACTAAAACTAGTAAGTGTTTTTAAACTCGGGGGAAAACTTGGAAATTATTAACCTTTCAAACATGAATAATTTTTTGAATACATTCTAAAACAAATGGTTAAAAACTTTCCTGTAACTTAAAGGAAATATGTGAGTGGCTCAAATATAGTCAATTTGGATTCATGACCTTTTAAAGCCACAGATTGATCCAAATACATTATCAATTTAATGCCAGATATTTGTGCAGTAACTGGAATCAAATGAAGGTTCTACTTGCAAAAGAAAAAAAAATCGAGACAGAATTGACTGCATAGTAACTTAAATGTTGTGTTCAGGAAAAGACGCTATAAAGTTTAAAGCAAAATAACAAACTGAAAGCATTAGTCTGCAATAATATGAGCAGTAGTAATTGGGTTTTCAAATATAGCAATTCCAAGCTAATATTTGTTATACATAAAAAACATATATGATTTTATTAGAAAAATGGACAAAGACATGAAAGCTTTCTTTGTAAAATGTGCAGACAGCTCCTAAACACAAAAAGATGCTTAGACTCATGCACAAACAAGTCAAAAAAAATTTTTTTCTATCCAATTGGTATTTATCATTTGTAGTTTTGGTGAGGGTGTGAAGAAGTGGAAAACTGACAGAAATTACATGTTTTGAAGAGCATTTTAGGCAACTTTTTACCAAAGTTAATACATTTCATGATTTTAAAAGTCACATAGGGCTAAAAGTTCATAAGAGGAATGAGCAATTCCCTGTATTCCTCAAGTCTGCTTCCCAAAGTAGACTGTATTCCCCCGTGGCTTTTTCTTCTGTTATTACTCTCATAGTTCCTCATAATAGAGGTATACAGCTCTCTTGATTCTTCAGTTTCAGACACTGTCTGTTGATTTTTTTATTTTGTTAGGTGAGTAATTTCTCTCTCTTATAGCCCTCTTCTCATTCCCTCAGACTTTGAATAGAGTCATATTACTCTCTGGAAGAGAAGTATATGTATTTTTGTTGTTGTCTGCAGTATGGTTTAGTTTAAGACGTATTAATAATCCACATAAGCAAACTCACTAAAGTATCCCCAGCATTTAGTTAATTCCTAATTGAAGTCAAGTCAATACTGTTCTCTGAGAGGCTTGCATCTCCATATCTTCCATCTTTAAATGTGATTGATACTTTTACTTCAGTCTGGCTTATTAAAATTGCTCTGTTAGCTATTACCTGCTGTAATAGTTCTTGTTTACTGAAAAACTAATTTTCAACACTCCATAAATATATTTATTCTAAATTTGGGTTTTAAGCACAGTTAAGAAAGTAATTACTATTACTAGAATTCACCTGTTAAACCATGTATAACATAATTCGTTGCAGAATCACATTAAATATCAATTAAACATGTATTACTCATAAAGATTTTTGTTATTAATAAAATGCTTGAATGCTTGGCAAGCAATTCTAATGAAACTTTGTTTTCTCTTTATAGGAGAGTTAACCTTGGTCTATCTGGCGTGAATATATTGTGGATCTTTGGCGAGTAGCAAGTCATATATTTAATTCCAGACATTTGGACTTTTATTTCACTGAACCAGAAGTTGAAACTAAACATCTCTGAGTCACTGCCTCTCCTGAAATAAAATACATGTGTCTGTATGTTACAGAGTCTTGAAATTTAATGAAAAATGTAGCTAGTATGAAATGTCATTTTAAAAATAATTGCCTGAACCCAGGAGGCGGAGGTTGCGGTGAGCCGATCGCGCCATTGCACTCCAAGCCTGGGTAACAAAGGCGAAATCCCGTCCAAAAAAAAAAAAAAAAAAAAAAATATGTCCTGTAGCTTCTGTATCAAGAGATGTTACCTTTAATTTTTTATCTTTTTCAGGAATTTCAGTTGACTACAAAACTGCAACCCGTCAGATTTTTATTGACTCAAAACAGTGTGATTCCCCTTAATGAAATATATTTCTAGTCCTTTTTTCATTATAATCCCCAAATGAGAATCATCTACCTGATTCTTCCACCACAAAAAAACATTTTTCAGTTTTTTTTCTCTTTTTCTTTTTTTGAGACAGGGTCTCTGTTGCCCAGACTAGAATGCAGTGGCACGATCTCAGCTCACTTCAACTTCTTCCTTCCAGGCTCAAGCGATTCTCCTACCTCAGCCTCCCAAGTAGCGGGGATTACAGGCACACACCACCACGCCCGGCTAATTTTTTGTATTTTTAGTAGAGACAGGGTTTTACCGTGTTGACCGGGCTGATCTCGAACTCCTGACCTCATGTGATCCACCCACCTCAGCCTCCCAAAGTGCTGGGATTATAGGCGTGAGCCACTGTGCCCGGTCTCAAGTCATTTTATTTAATAGTGTAAGTACTTAGAAAATAAGAAAATTGCTGACTTGTTTTTTATGTTTCTTCAGTGTTCTGCAAGTTATCCCAAAGCCCACATTCCAAGAAATGAGATTAACTCTTAAGTAATGTAAAAAAGTGTATGTATATTTTAAAATACTATTAAAGAAGGTTTCACTTGGATTAAATGTAGCTGGTAGAATTAATTTGGATTTTAGTTAAGAGTCTGAGGATATCACGAAAACTGTTTATCACTTTGGTTTTTAGCAAATCAGTTTTACTATTCCATAATACCATGTTACTGAAGAGTTCATCTCTTTTTTTTTTTTTTTTTTGAGATGGAGTTTCGCTCTTGTTACCCAGGCTGGAGTGCAATGGCGCGATCTTGGCTCACCGCAACCTCCGCCTCCTGGGTTCAGGCAATTCTCCTGCCTCAGCCTCCTGAGTAGCTGGGATTACAGGCACGCACCACCATGCCCAGCTAATTTTTTGTATTTTTTAGTAGAGACGGGGTTTCACCGTGTTGACCAGGATGATCTCGATCTCTCGACCTCGTGATCCACCCGCCTCGGCCTCCCAAAGTGCTGGGATTACAGGCTTGAGCCACCGCGCCCGGCTGAAGAGTTCTTTTTTTGAGATCACAGTGATATCCTATCTGTTTAAATTTTTTTCATATGTTCAAAATATCTGGAGGGTGAGAAGTTACCAACTTTGTTTGTTTGACTCGCCATCTTTATTTTCTAAATGTATATGTAGTAGCTGGCAACTGCATATATTTTCTCGATTAACATATTAGAGACTGCTTGCATCATCTATGTCAACCTGGAGACAGCTGAAACTACCCTTTTCTGAAGAACTGTATATCAGTATTATATGTGCATCCCATTTTGTCTTACCTTCAGATTTTGAATACAGTCATATTACTCTCTGGAAGAGAAGTGTAAGTATTTTTTTTTGTTGTCTGCAGTATGGTTTAGTGTAAGATGTATTAATAATACACATATGCAAACTCACTGAAGTATCCCCAGCAATTAGTAAATCCCTAATTCAATTCAGTACAGTTCTCTCTTTGTAAATTCTGTCTTTTAAAAAGTTGTTCATGTTTTTAAAAGTTGATATCTAAAGGAAACTCATTTAAGTGCTTTTGGTGTATGTTAAACATTTATTTGCTGTGATATTCTAGAATAAAATATCAAACATGTTAAATATATGAACATGTTTCAATTTGCTATTTCAAAAGTTACTGAAGATGCCTTGGAGTAACAATTGTTACACTGTTGAACTATACAGTTGCATATACTTTCTTAAAAGCACTATGGAGAGAAATTTTAATGCATAAAACAAAAGGTCTTTTTTTCTTTATAGGACTTAGATAGCTTTTAGTCTCAAAATTCAAAGCTATAATATTTTCTTTTCAAAGTGACTATTAAAAAATGCAGTCTACAGTAAATATATACATAGGGATACACACTTAAAAAGATGTTTTGTTTGCATACTATTAATAAGTCTAGTGTGGATTACTGTACTCTGGGTAGCTTTCCTATATTAACTTTTCTTCCCAAATATTTGAGCCAGTTCATACTTAAATATAGCTTTTTATTAAAAATACTTTGGTGGATTCATTTGAATTCACCCCTCAGGAAGACAGTGCACTGCAAATAAGGCCATTTTTTTAGTCCTTGTGTTAAAATGAATAAATGTCTACTAATATCTCTGATCAGACATTATTTACAGGATATATGTCACAAGTTTTTCTTTGATTGCTTGACTTCTTTTGGGATCAGATCCACTAATCTTCTAGATTACATTCACTTCATCATTTTCTTTGTCTATAAATATCATCCTTAAGCCAGATTTCTTTTAGAAGCATATTAGGTGTTTATAATTTAGTTTCTACTGAGACATATGAATGTTATGTTGTGTGGCTTTCTCAAATGAAAATATACTTGACACTGATATTTTAACAGTAAAAATGCAGCATGCGGGGTGGCTTAAGTAATGTATTAAGTGTATGTATATTTTTAAATATTATTAAAAGGGGTTTGACAGTATTGACATTTAAAAAGTCAGCACTTGGATTAAATGTAGCTGGTAGAATTAATGTGGATTTTAGTTAAGAGTCTGAGGACATCAAGAACACTGTTTATCAGTTTTGTAATAGAAATGCACACATTCCTCAAAGGTCAGTCTTTGGTCCTCTGATTCACTGTATATGCTTTTCCTTTGCGATCTCATTCATTCTACTTCATTTATCACCTCTCTGCCTTTGATTCCCAAATTCATCACCAAGCACAATGTCTCTCCTGAGCTGTAGCGTTAATTTCTGTCTACCTGTCAAACATTGGATATTCTGCAACTCCATGTCTGGAACTGGGTTCACATCTGCTCAGATCAGCTTCTTCCTCTTACATCCCTGTTCTGTTCATTGTACTGCCAGTTGCCCACACTCAAAATTCTGGTGTCATCCTTAATTCCTGGAGCTCCCTGGGTCCCCAGTCCAATCAGGCAGCAAATCCCATCCATTCTTTCTTAACAATGTCTCTTGCAGCTGTACCTTTCCATTTCTGCCACCACTATGCTCATTTACACCCTTATCAATCCACACAAGACTACTGCGGCAGCCTAATTAATCTCACAGCCTTCTAATTGTTGCCATGCTTCCAGATTTTTCAGTTCATCCTGCACATTCTCTTCAAATTCATCTTCCTAAAACACCTGTTTGATCATTTCATCCCCCTGATAAATTCCTTAGCCTGACATTTAAAGCCCTACACAATCTGGCCCCAACCTGGCCTCGTGCACCTAAACCCTTGGCTCCAGCCGGTGCAGGCTGTTCACTGCTCACTGGGTTCTCTCTATGCTACCTCCTGCCCATCCTGATCACTCTCTGGGGATGCTCCCTCCCAATCTACTGTCTTCCCCTGCATTGAGACCTCACTCTAATTAAACCTGCTATTTGGAGCTAGTCCTGACCACTCCAGATGGCAGTCATTTCTCCTCGTGAGTGATTAGATCTATGCCCCGCCTCTGGCACTCAGCAGCTAAATGAATGGACTCAGAAGTGACTGAGTCGAACAGTAGGTCCTCATATTGTCTCATCCTTGCACTAGAACTGAGTTTCTTACTAGTCTGAGCTGTGCCACTGTTCAAGTATACTTGTCAATGGCTAAAACTACTTTTTGGGAAAGCCTCACGTTCATCTCCAAAGGACACCTTTTTATCCCTGCAAGAACACTGGCTTTCCTTTTGTGGCTAGACCTAAGGAGGAGGAAGCACTCCTGGGCCTGGACAGCTGCAGCAGGAGAACTGCTTGAAAAGCAAAGGTGTTAGGAAAATGATGTAACTCATTCCAGTGCTTCTGGGGGTCTTCCTTAGTAAGCTGGGGGTGAGGGCACTGCACTTATGTGCAGGAGCACAATATTGCCCTAAATGCTACAGGGACCACTGCGGGGCGGAGGGCAGGAAGGACTAGCTGGCCTGTCTGTCCTGGGTGGCTTTAGTCACAGCTGTCCCTGGATGTGGTGAGGTCAAAAGTCTTCAAGGATAAGCAGCACACGGCTGGGCTCTCTGGCAGGAAGGCTTCAGGAAAGGACCCGTGTGGCTCTCTGCCCAGTTAGAATGAGGGTTTTGTACAATCAGCACCTACACCTCTTGGACCCCGGTGGCATTGCCATATCTCACTGGGTATTACCAGTAGCTTTCTGCTGGGTGTGCAGGATTGTTAGGCATTAGCTCTGAGCCACATTATAATTTGATCCCTGGATGTTCATCAATAATAACATTTTCCAGCTGAATGAACTGCACTGACTTGGGATGGGACAGGTTATGGATTCTACAGAGGGCGGCACCTCAGTCGGAGTTAGGAAGGAGAGTCTTAACGGGTGGATGGGTGTGGAGAACAGCACTGCACCCTGCCTCGGACAGTGGCAACCCTGAGGATATTTCTTAGCAAACTTGCATGCCGACAGTCCCAGGCACTACTGTGCATGAGATTTGTATGTAAATCCTTTTCTGCCTCAAACCAAAATGAGTATTTCAAAATCAGTCTGCTTAGAAAAGCCACTGGCCTCAATGCACTGAGCATTGTCATTAATTGGGAGGGGACAACTAGTCTTTCACATTTATTTATTTAATTTTTATTTTTTTGAGACAGACAGACAGTCTCACTCTTATCACCCAGGATGGAGTGCAGTGGTATGATCTCAGCTCACTACAACCTCTGCCTCCTGGGTTCAAGCGATTCTCATGCCTCCCGAGTAGTTGGGTTTACAGATGCCTGCTACCACACCCAGCTAATTTTGTGTTTTTTTAGTAGAGACGGGGTTTCACCATGTTGGCCAGGCTGGTCTCGAACTCCTGACCTCAAGTGATCTACCTGCAGGAATTACTGGCATGAGCCACTGCACCCCACCCTACACTGATTTCTGATAAGATGGGCTGGGTGTGGTGGTTAACCCCTGTAATCCTAGCACTTTGGGAGACTGAGGCAAGAGGATCACTTGAGCTCAGGAGTTGGAGACCAGCCTGGGCAACATAGTGAGACCCCGTCTCTAAAAATACTATAAATGAAAAGATACTCTATACCTAGAGGTAATTGAGAAGCTCAAAGTGAAAATGAGTGGACTGCTTTTAGGTGAAGGAAAAAAGAGCAGATTAGTATAAAACGGAAATGGCCCCTTTGGCACTGTAAAGCAACTGTCTCATCCTTGGATCACGCTGAGCTGCAGATCTTCACGGCCTTGACACCCACTCCACCCCAACTGTGCTAGCCCAGCTTTCTCTGTCTCCTGCTCTCTCTGTCCTTCCCTTCCCGAGACCTGGCCGTTCATTCCCCAGTCATAGACAGAAGCACCCTTGTATCCTGAAGGCTGGGCTTTCTGGCATACTAAGAAAACATAGTCTCCTTCCTTTCCCGTTTCTAAACTAGAAGGAAAAAATAACACTCCTGAATCAGACTCTGCTTTCATGTACTGATCCCATAGGAGGGAAGGCAGAAGGTGGTGATCAGCTCCACTGGGGGCAAAGCTTGTTTTCTCAGGAGCAGCAGCCAGGCGTGATTCTTTCTCAAACACATGGTGTGTAGACTGGAATCAGGCAGCTCTGTGATAGTTTTGGCCCAGCATACAGGCACCAGCTTAATGAGCTCCAACTCCAAAGAATGGCCCCTTGTGTTCCTAGTGGGGAGGAGTGTCATCCACGGGACAGCCTGAAGAGTCCCCTGACTCGGGAAAGACTGGCAGAAGGAAATCTGAACCCAAGCTGCCAGGCCCCAAACCTGGCGGTTTGAGAAGGTGTTATGTGGCTTCTATCTCAAAATTAAATTTGGTATGACACTGTCCTTCCAGTTGAATGGTCTGCGTGAATTCTTTAAACGAAGCACCTGGAAACCACAATAACCATTTAGTATCTCTCTCCATGGGCCAGGAATTCAGACAGGCCACAGTGGGGATGGCTCCTCTCTGCTCCACCATGTCTGCAGGTTCACATGTCTGGCAGTTGATGCTATCTGCTGACTAGGAGCCTAACTGGAGATATTGGCAGAACACCCACACGGCCTCCACACACACAGCCTGGGCTTCCTCATAACATGGTGTCTGAGTTCCAAGGGCCAGTGTCCTGAGAAAGTGAGAGAGGCAGAAGCATGTTGCCTTGTATTTATAGCTCAGGTTTGGAAGTACCATGTTTTGTTTTGGTTTTGTTTTGTTTGATTGGAGTCTCGCTCCGTTGCCTGGGCTGGAGTGCAGTGGCAAAATCTCAACTCATTGCACCCTCTGCCTCCCATATTCAAGCGATTCTCCTGCCTCAGCCTCCTGAGTAGCTGGGATTACAGGCACGCACCACCACGCCTGGCTAATTTTTTATTTTTAGTAGAGATGGGGGTTTCACCATGTTGGTCAGGCTGGTCTCGAACTCCTAACCTTGTGATCCACCCACCTCAGCCCCCCAAGGTGCTGGGATTACAGGTGTGAGGCATCATGCCCACTGGAAGAAACGTTTCTTCCACTGCATTCTCTTGGTCAAGGCAGCTACAAAGAACTGTCCAATGTCAAGGGGAAGGAACACAGACCCCTACCACTCAATGGAGGAATGTGCCACATCACAGCGTGTCAGATGGAACGTTTATTGGTGTGACCATTTTTGGAAAATATAATCTACCATAATGTGCAGTGTCAAAAAAATAATAATGCCCCTTGACTCATTGATCTCAGGAAAATTTATCTTAGGAAAATATTCAACAGAAAAAAAATTATGCCTAAAGGTATCCATTGTGAGCGCTTATTCATTTATTTACCCATACATCCAATACCGTTTTTTTTTTTTTTTTTGAGACAGAGTCTCGCTCTGTTGCCCAGGCTGGAGTCCAGTAGTGCAATCTCGGTTCACTGCCACCTCCACTTCCTGGGTTCAAGTGATTCTCAAGCCTCAGCCTCCTGAGTAGCTGGGATTATAGGTGCCCGCCACCACAGCCAGCTAATTTTTGTATTTCTAGTAGAGACAGGATTTCACCAGTAATATTAGCCAGGCTGGTCTCAAACTTCTGACCTCAAGTGATCTGCCCACCTTGGCCTCCCAAAGTGCTGGGATTACAGGTGTTAGCCACTGTGCCTGGTCGATCCAATAAATATTGATTGAAGTATTTTGCTAGATGCTAGGAATACTAAGAAAATGTAAGATCTATTTTTCTTCCTTTCAAACAGCTTCCAGTCTATCATAGCTAAAAATAAAACCCATCCAAATGCCCAGTGATAAGATGGTTAATAAATTCTATGTAAACTCTAGGAGATACAATCTCGAGATGCTATCATCACTTAAGGACTTTTATTTTGACCTCTTTTTAAAACTCTCTGCAGCTTTGGAAAAAACTGTGGAAAGATGGGGGAAATGTTGGCTAGAAGTGAAAACAAATCAAAGTCGTATGTCTACTGTGATTACAATTATGTAAAAATATGCATGCATATCACCAAGGACTAGAAGAGAATATCCAAATGTGAACTCACTTGTTGAAATGGGAATATGCATGATTATCCTTACAGTTTTTTTAAGTACTTTTCAGTGTTATATTGCTTTTAAAATTGAAAAGCTACAGGACAAAAAATAATATGGTGCAAATTAAATTGTATAGGTCAAAGGGAGAGAAAGTGCCGCTGGGTGGGAAGCTGGTAGGAGAGACTTTATTCAAAAAGTGAAGTTTGGGCTGAGTGTGGTGGTGGCTCATGCCTGTAATCTTAATCCTAGCACTTTGGGAGGCCCGAGGTCAGGAGTTTGAGACCATCCTGGCTGGCGAACATGGTGAAACCCCATCTCTACTAAAAAGACAAAAAAAATTAGCTGGGGCGTGGTGGCTCATGCCTGTAGTCACAGCTACTCAGGAGGCCAAGGCGGGAGAATCACTTGAACCTGGGAGGTGAGGCTACAGTAAGCCGAGATTGTGCCACTGCACTCCAGCCTGGGCGACAGAGCAAGACTCCATCTCAAAAAGAAAAATTTAGAAAGGTGATATTTAGGGCCGGGCATGGTGGCTCACGCCTGTAATCCAAGCACTTTGGAGGCCAAGGTGGGCAGATCACCTGAGGTCGTGAGTTCAAGACCAGCCTGACCAATGTGGTGAAACCCTGTTTTATTATGAAGCACCCCATGCCAGCAGCATTGGCTTTTCTGGCTGCTTCAGGTTTTCGGTGAGATTTTGTCCTTGCCACAGCTCTGAAAGACTTTGAAGTGGTCTTGGAGATCACACAGTTGGACCATCTTGCTTTACAGATGGCCCAGAAGCCCAGCGTGGGCCTGTGGGTGCCCGAGCCCTGCTGGGGCGCGGGTCCCAGGCCTCTCTAGAAGCGCGGCCTCAGGACGCTGCCACAACAGGAGCCTGCTGGCGGCGCTGCAGGCGGGCTTGCTCCCTCCTCCAGGCTTTTCCCACCTCTAACCCTCCCTGCACCTCCTGCTGCCTACTTGGGTCAGACTCTTCTTCCAGCCTTTGGTCAAAGCAGAGACCAGAGGTCACCCTGTTGGGAGGGTCACAGGAAGACCTGATGGTGGCCTGAAAAGGGAGAGCTGGGCCCTGAGCTCTAATCCCCTCTGCGGCCACCTCCTCACTGAGGGCTGTGGCCCTGGGCACTGAGCTGCATGGAGAGCTTACAGGAGGACTTCCTGGCTGTACACAGCCTGCCAGCCAGGTGCCAAGGACACCCTGATGGGCGAACAGGACAGTCCTGGCAGAGGCTGGAACAAGAGGTGACAGGCCGGGGCATGGGGGTTGCATGGAGCAGAGGCAGCAGCAAACCCAGATGGCTGCGTCCCGGGAGGGCAGGCAGGCAGGCACTGAGGTGTCAGATAGGCATGCTTGTCCCCGAGGGCAGGCAGGCACGCAAAGCCAGGCCCAGGAGGAGGACAGAAGCGGGATGAGCACGTGGCCAGCCAGTCAAGCATGCTGTCCCCAGGCAACCACAGGTGCTGTGGGCCCTCCTGGGCCTGGACTCCAGCCGGGCACATAGCTGGAGCTGGGAAAGGTGCCAGGGCCCCAGCGGGGCCCCCTGAGTAGGGGCTGGGAGCCTGGTTCCTCGTGGCCACCTGCTCCCAGCTGGAGCCCAGAGCTGGCTGGTGTCAGCCTTGGGCCTGGGTTGCCTCCGAACTTCTGACCAGGCTTAGCCCTTCCCGCCACCCCCTACACCCCTGCCTGCCACCCCCCTGTCCCCACCACACACTGAGGGTTCTCGCTTCTGAGGTGCTAAGCGCTGTGACTGAAACAGAAGCAGTCAGGCCCCGTGTCCCCTTCATGCCCTGGCCGCTCTGGCAGCACTGCCTGGCCTGGGACAGCCCCTGGGCACAGCACAAAGCCAGGCCAAACCCGAACCACGTGGAACCTAGGAGCCCAGGCCGGGCGTGAGAATGCACCTTTTTCCGTCTCACGTGGAGGCACTGCAGCCCTGCTAGGGAGGCCCCAAAGGCCCAGGGCCACACCACACAGCTGTCCTGCCTCTCTGAGGACGTGGAGGCCGATAACCACTAGTTCCTGTAACATGGGGCGTTGTGGGCAAAAGAAACGCGACTGTTTGTCACCTGCTCCCTCGGCTCCAGAGCTGTGAGGGGTTTGCCAAGCCGCCAGGGCCCCTCAGCCTGCGGGGCCTGGATGCCCACGGCGCTACCCGCGGCCTCTGTGGCCTCTTTCTAGAAGATGCTTTGCAGAATTGACTGCCCCTCTCCCTCCTCCCCCACAACATCTCTCTGAGCTCTGGAGAGAGGGCCTGACAGGGCTCGGGAGGAGGGAGGCAGGGTGGCTGCGGCCAGAGGGCCTGAGGCCAGGGAGAAGATGGTAGGCTGAGGTGGCGCCTCCCTGGAGCTGAGGGAGACCCTCGGGCCTGCGAGGGGCTCTGTGCCTAAACCCTGCCCTCCACACGGCCGTGTGCGTCTGGACCCGGACAGGGGGACGGAGGAAAGGTCAAAAGCGGCCTCTCATCCTCCGTCCTCCTCCGGGGCCCGTGGCTGGTCAGGCACTGGCTCCACTGCCTTCTCTGAGCTGCTCTTTGGAGCCAGGCGGTGCCCGGGTGCCAGTGCCAGGCCCAGCCTCTCCCAGCTGCGCCCACGGCCCCAGAGGCTGGAGAGGGTCGCACCCCTGTGGCGGTCACAAAAGTTGCCGCTTTCCTGCCAGAAGCTTCTCTGCCCTGGCTGGGGTGGGGAGGAAGGAGTCGGTGCGGTCTGGCCCCGGCCGGGGACTCTGCCCGAGCGCCCCCCAGGAGGACCCTGGCTCCCAGCATGCCAGGCGCTTCCCCACCGCCGCCGGAGCCACTCAGCGCGGGGCCGCAGAGTCTGCTCGGGGCTCAGTGGCTGCCACCTCTGGCTGATCTCTTTCCTTCCCCGCATCCATGTTCTCCCTCTGCGAAATGAGATCAGGAAGTCCCAGCTGTGTCAGCGCCCCTGTCACCAAAGAGCCGGTGCGGGGCCTCGGCCAGGGGCCTCCGCTTCTCCGCACGGCGCTGAGGGAGGCAGGGACAGTTTGTCTCCAGCGGCGCAAACGGGCTGAGGGAGCCACTGTCATCCTGCCCGCGCTGCCTGCCTGTGTGGGTGGCAAATGTGCCCTGCCTGCAGTCACAGTTCCTCAGTCCCGGTCACAGACTCCCACCCTTGCCAGGGGGCGATGGGCCTCTGGTGTATCTGGGGAATGTGAGTGCAGTGTGTGGGCGTGGTGTGCGGTGCGTGGTGCGCGTGTGTGTTTGTGTGGGGTGTATGTGGTTTGTGCAGGTGTGGGGTGTGTGGAGGGGTGTGAGGGTGTGTTTATGTGGTGCATATGGTGTGTGCGATGCCTGTGTGGGACTGTGGAGTACATTGTGTGTGTGTGTGTTTCTGGTTTGTGGTGTATGTGGTATGTGTTGGTCTGATGTGTATGAATGGTATAATGGTGTGTGGGGTTAGCAGGGTGTGGGTGAGTGTTGGGCGGTGTTTGTGTGATGTGTGGTTTGTGGTATGTGTGGCTTGTAGTATGTGTGTGTTCAGCAGTGTGTGTGGCTTATGGTGTGTGATGTGTGTTTATGTGGTGTGTTTGTTTTGCGGTATGTTTGTGTAGTTTGCAATGTGTGTGTGTGATGTGTATATGGCTTGTGGTGTGTGATGTGGTATGTTATTTGTGGTGTTTTGGTGTGTGATGTGTGTCTTGCGGTGTGTGTGGCTTGTAGTGTGTGTTTGTGTGATGTGGTGTGTGTGTGTGACTTGTGGTGTGTGTGGCTTGTAATGTGTGTGTGATGTGGTATGTGTGACCTGTGGTGTGTGTGGCTTGTAGTGTGTGTGTGATGTCTGTGTGACTTATGGTGTTTCTGATATGGTATAGGTGCGTGTGGCTTATGGTGTGTGTATGATGTGGTGTGTGTGACTTGTGGTGTGTGCTGTGTGTGTGTGACGTGTGTGGTTTGTAGTCTGTGGTGTATGTGGCTTATGATGTGTATAATGTAGTCTTTGTGGCTTGTGTGTGTGATGTAGTATGTGGCTTTTGTGTGTGTAATTTGTGTGTGGCTTGCGATGTGTTTGTGTGATATGGTGTGTGTGCCTTGTGTGTGTGGTTTGTGTGGCTTATGATGTGTGTGTGTGTAATGTGATATGTGTGAGATGTGAGTGTGGCTTGTGGTATGTGTGATGTTGTGTGTGTGTTGCTTGTGGCATGTGTGGCTTGTGGTGTGTGGCTTGTGGTGTGTTTGTGTGATGTGGTGTGTTTGTGTGATGTGGTGTGAGCATGGTTTGTAGTGTGTGTGTGGTGTGTGTTTGTGTGATGTGTGTATAGCCTGTGGTGTGTGTGGTTTGTGGTGTTGTGTGTGTAATGTGGTGTATGGCTTGTGGTCTGTGTGATTTCTGGTGTGTGTGATGTGGCATGTGTTTGTGTGATATGTGATGTGGTGTGTGTGGTTTGTGGTGTTCTGTGTGTGATGTGGTTTGTGGTATGTGTGATGTGGTGTGTGAGGTTTGTGGTGTGTATGTGATGGGGCTTGTGGTGTGTGTGATGTGTGTGTGGTTTGTGGTGTGTGTGATGTGGCATGTGTTTGTGTGATGTGTGTGGCCTGTGGTGTGCGTGATGTGGTGTGTGTGGTTTGTCGTGGTGTGTGTGTGTGATGTGTCTGTGATGTGGTATGTGTGGTTTGTAGTGTGTGGCTTGTGGTGTATGTGATGTTTGATGTGGTGTGTGTGGTTTGTGGTGTGTGTTTGTGTGATGTGGTATGTGTGGCCTGTGGCGTGTGTGTTTGTGTGATATGACGTGATATGGCTTGTACCTGGCATGGCCTTGCAGTGGAGTTCCCTAAGGGAAACCTGATGTACTGTACTTCCTAGAGGTGCTGCAAGGAAGGGCCTTGATGCCTTCCAAAGAGCAATTCTCTTAGAACTGTGGTTTCAATGCCTGGCGCTGTGACTCTCACATGTAATCCCAGCTTTGGGAGGCCAAGGTGAATGGATCACCTGAGGTGAGGGGTTCGAGTCCAGCCTGGCCGACATGGTGAAACTCTGTCTCTACTAAAAATACAAAACTTACCTGGGTGTGGGGGCACATGCCTGTAATCCCAGCTGCTAGGGAGGCTGAGAGAGGAGAATTGCTTGAACCCGGGAGGCAGAGGTTGCAGTGAGCCGAGATTGTGCCACTGCACTCCAGCCTGGATGATGAGAGTGAAACTCCGTCTCAAAAAAAAAAAAAGTCTAGTTTTGGCCAAGCATGGTGGCTCACACCTGTAATCCCAGCACTTTGGGAGGCCGAGGCAGGTGGATCACTTGAGGCCAGGAGTTCGAGACCAGCCTGGCAAACATGGTGAAACCCCCATATCTACTAAAAATACAAAATTGCCAGGCACGGTGGCTCACGCCTGTAATCCCAGCACTTTGGGAGGCCGAGGCGGGTGGATCACGAGGTCAAGAGATCGAGACCATCCTGGTCAACATGGTGAAACCCTGTCTCTACTAAAAATACAAAAAATTAGCTGGGCATGGTGGCACATGCCTGTAATTCCAGCTATTCAGGAGGCTGAGGCAGGAGAATTGCCTGAACCCGGGAGGCGGAGGTTGCGGTGAGCCGAGATTGCGCCATTGCACTCCAGCCTGGGTAACAAGAGCAAAACTCTGTCTC
>NW_022436947.1:11462567-11464817 GCF_009761245.1 Sapajus apella
CCCACCTACTCGAGAGACTGAGGCAGGAGAATCACTTGAACCTTGGAAGCAGAGGCTGCAGTGAGCCAAGATCACGCCACTGCACTCCAGCCTGGGCAACAGAGGGAGACTCAAAAAAAAAAAAAAAAAGAAAGTATGGTATGGTGTCAGCCCTTCCCACAGCACAGCTACCTGCGGCTCTTCCTTCAAATGCAGATGTAGGCCCACCCTGATTTACTGAATCAGAAGCTGTAGACCTGGGGCCTCCTAACCTGCCTTTTTGTTTCTTTTTAGACGGCGTCTCGCTCTCCTGTCACCAAGCTGGAGTGCAGTGGCACCATCTCTGCTCACTACAACCTCCTCCTCCCGGGTTCAAGCGATTCTCTTGCCTTGGCCTCCTGAGTAGCTGGGACTACAGTCATGTGCGCCACCACACCCAGCTAATTTTTGTATTTTTAGTAGAGACGGGGTTTCACCATTTGGCCAGGGTGGTCTCGATCTCTTGACCTCATGATCCATCCACCTCCACCTCCCAAAGTGCTGGGATTACAGGCGTCAGCCACCATGCCCGGCCCTAAGCTGCCCTTTTTAACAAGCTTTCCCAGTAACTCTCCTGAGAGCCATGCTACATCCAGTGGGTTCACACAGCGCCCACCTCGGGGAGCCGGCCTCTCTTCCTCAGTACCTGCTGATGCACATTTCCGGAGTGGTGGGGCCCCGCAGGATACTTGGAAGCAAATGTCTCCCTGGGTCACAGTTGTCCTCGAATGCTAGTGTTCTTGAGAATTTAACGTTGCCTCTGATTACCCCGCCTCAGCCCCACTGCACCGTCCCTTCCAAAGCCTCCTGGTGTAAGTAGTGTGAATATCATGGCCACTGGGTGCGTTTTGTTCTCCGGCCATTTTGTGGGTAGATTTGTGTTTTCTCACCGTTTTAATGATATCCCTGAGAGCAGATGAATTTCCCATTTTTGTTTCCTTTTCACTCCCCAGGCTCCAATGTATGTTCCGTACACAGCCAGTGCCTAACTGCGGGCGGAAATGAAATTGCGACAACTCTGAGACCTTGGAGAGACTCTGAGAGCCTGTGCGAGTTCCTGGAGTTGGGGCAGGGCCCCTCGCTGCAGCAGCCCCACGCCTGCAGCCGCCTCTCCCACACCCACGCCTGCCTGGGATGACTGCCTCCCCCGCTTCACTAGATGAAGGTGAGGATGAGGGCTGAGCGCCTCCTGGCAGACCCAGAGCAGACATGGGCTCAGTAGAGGCCAAGGCGCAGGTGGCTGCAGCGGGCAGGGCCCCCACTCCTCCATCTGCTTGGCTGACAGTGAGGTGGTACAGGTACCAGCCTATGTGCCTGGTCACCTCCCCTGTCACCTCGCCAGCTCTCTGTGCCCAGCCCTTTGCCGCCACTACTCCCGCTGCTTCCTCCACTAGCCCAGCAAGACTGGGAGTGGCCTTCTGCAGGGAGAGGGCCTCACTGTTGGTCCCTAGGCAGCAGCACTGGGAGGGGCAGCAGCACATCTTCAATGCTGCTCTCCACACGCCTGTGCCCAGGTGCTGCTGGGGGAGCACGGGGGTTGGAAGACTCACAGGATCAAAATATCTGGATAGGGCTTCAGTCTCTCTACCCACAAGCTGAGTCCAATTTTAATTGAAGCCTGTGAAGTGCATGGTCCTACAGAAACCATTACAAGAATCTTCTGGAAAAATAGAGACAACACTCCCTGTAGGAAGGAGGATGAAAGTACTCACGGCTTGCCAAGCCCGCTGGGCAACAGGTACCAGGGTACCCAGCAGACGGCTCCACCAATTCTCTCCCAAACCTGGTCTCATTAAAAGAAAACTAAAAGGGCCATATTATTTGGCTCCCATCTGGCCTCTTGAAACTTCAAAACTTTAATCAGTAGAATGTTTAAAAAAAAAAAAAGGCCGGGTGTAATGGCTCACACCTGTAATCCCAGCACTTCGGGAGGCCGAGGCAGGTGGATCACCTGAGGTCAGAAGTTCAAGACCAGCCTAGCCAACATGGTGAATCCTCTTCTCTACTAAAAATACAAAACTTGGCCAGGCACGATGGTGCATGCCTGTAATCCCAGCTACTCAGGAGGCTGAGGCAGGAGAACTGCTTGAACCCGGGAGGCGGAGGTTGCAGTGATCTAAGATCGTGCCACTGCACTCCAGGCTGGCCACAGAGTGAGACTCTTTCTCAAAAAATAAATAAATAATGTGTGTGTGTGTGTGTGTGTGTGTGTGTGTGTGTGTGTGTGTGTGT
>NW_022436947.1:11464827-11467566 GCF_009761245.1 Sapajus apella
TGTGTGTGTGTGTGTGTGTGTGTGTGTGTGTGTGTGTGTGTGTGTGTGTATAATATAAAATAACTTTACAACAACAAAGAAGCCACCAGCTGGCCCTTACTATGACCTTGCCAGACTGGATGGGAAATGGATGACACCATCTGGGCCTGACTTTCCTCCCAGGGAAGAGTGAGCAATTCCATCATTCAAAGACCCAAGTTTGAAAAAAAAAAAAGACTTTGCAAATGAAGACGAGTTATACCCCTAAGCAGCTTAGGTGTAAAATATCGTTGTCCCATTGCCAGCCCTCCTCTGTTCCCTATTCCAGGCCAAACATTTCAACACAGCATCTTCAGGAAGGGCCGGCAGGTCAAGGTACCACAAGAGGCCCCCAGTGCAGAAATGTGCAGACATCAGGAGCAGGAGATAAATTACACTGGTATAGTCGGGCATGGTGGTGCACGCCTGTAGTCCCAGCTACTCGGGAGGCTGAGGCAGGAGAATCACTTGAACCCAGGAGGCAGAGGTTGCAGTGAGCCAAGATTGCACCACTGTACTGCACACCAGCCTGGATGACAGAGCGAGACTCCGTCTCAAAAAAAAAAAAAAAAAAAAATTACACTGGTAGAAAAGACAAAAAACAGGTCTAATTCTTCCTCGAAGCCCAAGTCTACGATTTACACCTCTTCTTCCTGGAGCCATCTTGCTATCACCAGGGAGGGCCTCAACCTAAGTCTGTGGCAGAAAGGCAGGGAAGAGGCACACCATCCATGGTGACAGTCAAGCAGAGGAGAGTTTCCGTGGCTCGTGCTGGCTGGCCCTTTTTCAAGGAGCCGCTGCAAGGGAGCCTAGGTTTCTGGAGCTGGGAGGGCTATGCCTCCATGGAAGATTCCCATATGTTCTTTTCTGGCAGTGGTGGAGTGGCCCCTGCCCCATCTGCTGTGGCCCTAGGAAAAAAGAGGCCCTGGCAGGCGGGAAGACTGGACAGGACGGCAGACTGGAAACCACAGCCGGGACTCGCGCTCTGCTCTCAGAAGCACAGCAAGGGAGCAGCTGGGCTCTTCTTCCCCAAAAGGGCTGTTGGGGAGGAGGTCGTTGGAGGAAGATCTCCCCTTTAAAGGCTAGCTGGCAGCCTGGAGCCACTAGGCTGGCCCCCCCTACACCCCGCTGCCCCCCTCAGACTCTTGTGGAAGCTCCTCAGCCATGGAAGCTTCACGCTGGGCACTGATTGGGTGTCACATGCAGGCCCCTGGGGTCATCGGCTTCTTGGCCTCAGGTGCCCCTCCTGAAGGGACCATTGTCATCCTCCCAGGGAGCACTCCAGGCTACAAAGGCAGGCAGGGGAGGCCAAACTGGTGGGAAGAGGTGGTGGTGAGGAGAGAGCCCGCTCCCCGAAGGGGAAGAAGCCCACCCTGGGAGAAGCCCCTGTAAGGCAACGAGGGCTGAAGGCGCCCGAGTGGGTGGTGCCGCTCAGGAGGCTGGCACCACAGCTCCTTTCAGGCTGTTCAGTGTGGCATCAGTGGCCCTGGGAGATCTAACCAGGCACCTACCATTGTTCTGGCACGCTCCTGCTCACCCTGATCTTATTCTGCGTGCTTGATTTGCACAGCCTTTTGAGGGTAGATTTTCTCTTTGGCAATAAGGTACGCAAGGCCCAGACTTTCTCTCTCTCTGTCTCTCTCTCTTTCTTCTCTGTCTCTCTCTCTTTCTTCTCTCTCTCTCTTCCTTTCTTTTTTTTTAAGACAGGGTCTCACTCTGTCGCCCACGCTGAAGTGCAGTGGCGCCATCTCGGCTCACCACTGCCTCTGCCTCCCAGGCTCAAGCAATCCTCCTACCTCAGCCCCCTACCAGCTGGGATTACAGGAGCATCACTGCACCCAGCTAATTTTCGTATTTTTTTATTTTGTAGAAATGGGTCTTTCGCCATGTTGCCCAGGCTCGTCTTGAATTCCTGGGCTCAAGTGATCCGCCTGCCTCAGCCTCCCAAAGTGCTGGGATTACAAAGCGTGAGCCACCGCAACAGGCCAGAATATTACATTTCTAAGCAGAATTGCTGAGACCCAAACCCAAGTGCTGTTTAAAGCCAAAGAGGCTTTCCTGCAGAGCTCATGCAACTAGAACGCCTGGCTAAGGGTGTGGGTCCAGGTGTGCGTGTGTCGTCAGAATCCGCTCTGCCTTGCTGGCTTGTTCTCTTCAGGGCAGGCTGTCCCCAAGCGGAGGTCACTCCCGTCAGCTCCAGGCTCAGAACCTTAGGTCAGCAACCCCAGGAGAAAGAACTGGAATCTTTTTTCTTTAGGTCTCGCTTATGTTATCCAGGCTCGTGTGCAGTGGCTTGATTTTGGCTCACTGCAGCCTTTGACCTCTCAGGCTCAAGTGATCCTCCCACCTCAGCCTCCCAAGTAGCTGGGACTACAAGAGTGCACCACCAGGCCCAGCAAACTCTTTTGTATTTTTTTATAGAGATGGGGAATCACCACGTTACCCAGGTTGGCTTTGAACTCCTGGACTCAAGTGATCTCCCAGCATGTCTCCTTAAGTGCTGGGTGTGGGTTGCCACACCCAGCCCTCTTTTAGTTCTTTAAGAAAAAGTATGGTGGGCCAGGCACAGTGGCTTACACCTGTAATCCCAGGGCTGGGCGCGGTGGCTCAAGCCTGTAATCCCAGCACTTTGGGAGGCCGAGGCGGGTGGATCACGAGGTCAAGAGATCGAGACCATCCTGGTCAACATGGTGAAACCCCGTCTCTACTAAAAATACAAAA
>NW_022436947.1:11482566-11502745 GCF_009761245.1 Sapajus apella
GGTTCAAGCAATTCTCCTGCCTCAGCCTCCCTGGGATTACAGGCGCTCACCACCATGCCAGGCTAATTTTTGTGTTTTTAATAGAGACAGGGTTTCACCATGTTGGCCAGGCTGGTCTCAAAACTCCTGACCTCAAGTGATGTGCACGCGTTGGCCTCCAAAAGTGCTGGGATTACAGGCGTGAGCCACCGTACCTGGTCAGATACCCACCTTTACCTCTCTAATCCACACGTGTAACCTGGCTGTTGCTTCAATCTGAGACATTCTGTCTATCCCCTTCCTGCTGTGGACAGCAGGACTCAGCTCACTTGCCTCACCACTCTCCCTCCCTTGCCCTACATTTCATTTCTTCTTTATTGGTCAGCTTTGTAATTTTTAGTAAATATTTCACTTTTCTAATTCCACCAACTAGAGAGCAATCATAGTCAGTATCTCCAGAATGCTTACTACATGCCAAGTGTCATTTGAAGCACTCTACCCACATCTACTTATTTCAGCCACACAGTAGTATGGAGAGAGGTTATTATTATTAGCCCCATTTCAGAGAAAAGGAAACTAGGGCCATTTTGTTATTATTTTTAGTGGTTTTCCAAGAAGAAGCAGAGGAAACTTGTGTACTCAGTCTGTCGTTGAGTTCTAACGGGGCAGGGACTGGGAAATGTTCATTCTGGCTTTTGCGGTGAAGTCCCCTGCTGGACGATGAAATATGACAGTAAAAAGTAAGTAGCAAAGTCTCTCATCTTGGCTGGAACTGGCCAGTTAGGCCCAAATGTCTCAAACCAGCTGAATTGGAATCAACTAAAGAGTTTATTAAAATTGTATACGTAGGTGGGGTGCAGTGGCTTAGGCCTGTAATCCCAGTACTTTGAGAGGCTGAGGCGGGCAGATCATGAGGTCAGAAGATCGAGACCATCCTGGCCAACATGATGAAACCCCATCTCTACTAAAAATACAAAAATTAGCTGGGTGTGGTGGTGCACACCTGTAATCCCAGCTACTTGGGAGGCAGAGGCAGGAGAATTGCTTGAACACGGGAGGCAGAGGTTGCAGTGAGCCGAGATCACGCCACTGCACTCCAGCCTGATGACAGAGAGAGACTCCGTCTCAAAAAAAAAAAATTACACACCTACTAAAATTTAATCCTTGGGGTTTAGGCCCAGGAATCTGTATTTTTAACAAGCATGCATCATGGTTTTGAAACCAGTGATGACAGGTGGCCTGGCAGTGGCCTTGTTCTAGTCCCTACTCCATTGTCAGTACTTTTTCTTGGAGCTTGCACTATGCAAGTGGAAATCCTGACTGTGGCACTCACGAAGGAACCACCTGGAGCAGGCAGCAGACCTCCCTCCACAGTGGGATCAGTGATCTTCAGATCATGATCAAGTTGAAGAGGGAACTCTAGTCCTAGTGCTGTACACCTATGGTACTCACCATTATGCTCCAGGCTTTTGGCCAAACCTCCCAAATAAAAAATGTTAGATCTTGGGGATTATCTAGCCAACCTCCTCACATTTGATAGATGAGTAAACCAAGACCCAAAGAAAAGCGAGTTGCACACAGAACAGGGCCATTATGGACTGAGCCAAGAGCAGAGCCTCATCTCCTAACCCCCAGGTCATCTCTTCCTAGAATTGCACTAAGAGGCAGCCACTAGCCATGTGTGGCTATTTCCATATAAATATATGAAAATTAAATAAAAATTCAGTTCCTCAGCCATACTAGCCACATTTGAAGTACTCGAAAGCCCCATGTGGCTTGTGGCTACCTACATATTGGATGGTATAGATACAAAACATCTCCACCACTGCAGAAAGCTCTACTGGTCTCGCACTGGGCTAGAACCTGGCCTTTCATTTGAAGGCAGTAGGGAGACTGGATGGTTTTACCAGTGTTTTCTTTCCTCAAGCAATGACTGCAGAAGATTAACTACAAGAGAATGTGGTTGTTCAGTTATAGTAGCCTAATAACATCATTTTTAACAAACTAGAATTTATGCATATAAACTGGAAGAACAAAACCATGCAAACCAACTAGGCCACTGAAACCCGTCCCACTAGGCCAAGGTGGGTCTCAGACGCCTTATCTAAGAACCAAATCAAATGCACATAAGAGTCCATTTTCAAGCTCTGGCTGGTCTAAAGACTAAAAAGTATAGGGTCCATTTCTTATTTCTGGTAGGTTGCAGGCTGGTCTAAAGACTAAAAGGTATAGGGTCCATTTCTTATTTCTGGTAGGTTGCAGGGGAGTATAGTTAAGAGGTAGGAGAAATAAACCCAAGGAAAGGAGACTACTCTGCATGATAAAGTATTAACCGTAAGGTGGATGAACGGGTAGAAATTGTTTCTCTTCTTCCTCGTAGATGATTATTGAAATATCTAAGATTATTTGTCCATACAGGGTGTTTTTGATCCAACAGTTAACCAATGAAAACACTGAAAAATAAGAGGCATCTATGTAATTCTAGAAGGGAGACCTTAAAAGTGACCAGACTTGGAGTATCCTTGCCTACCTACTCCGGACTAAACAGACATGGAGAAAAGTCCTGCAGGGAGAAGGTTAGAGGATTAGAGATCACAGCATCATAAAACAGAGGTTTTGGTGAGGGAAGCATCTGGAAGACCAAGGGCAGAGCTAGGAAGTATAGTTTTATCCCCAAAGGACCCCTGCACAGGGCTCAGCTCCTCCTGGGGCTCTTCCCTCAGATCATAAAGTTAGTCCTATGACTATACATACAGGTTCACATTTTCCCTTTGAACTCCCTGTAGCTCTTCCAGCCCTTCAGAAGAGTCTTGATATAACTATACAAACTTTTGTAGTTTTGGTTTGGGGAACAGGGGGTAGAGTGGTAAGACAGAGTATGGGCTGCCCTACAGTTGCTTCCTTGTCCTTGTGGAGGGAGCAGTATGCTGGTGAGGGAACTCTTGTGTGTCCAGGAGTTCCAGACAGTGAGCAGATAAAAGAACGCACAGCAGAGTGGGGGTGGAAGGCAGATGACTCACAGATATTACAGAGAAAAGCTGAGCCTAGTGGGGGCGGTTGGGGGCAGGTAGGATGGACGCTTCTATCATACAGGTGCACTCACGTACACAAATTATCATCAGACAATCAAGGTGGCCGTGAACTGAATTGATTTGGATAAGATTTATTGATCAGATTGTTTTAGAAAACCAACAGCAAAACACTGACAAGGTACATAAATACAGATTGGACATTTTAGGGTAAATTCACTATATTTCCTACTTGCTTGTAGGAAACCGAGTAAAGTGGAAAAGCTGTCCTGATCATATGGCATGCACACCAGACTGCAAAAGGATGTCCACACTATTTAACAGGACTGTGGCAAATAGCTTTAAAGTAAGGCGAGCATTGTGTGCGGCCCAAGCATACCCTGTTGGAAGAGCAAAGCTAGGCTCGCCTCTCAAAGACTGTGTCTCAGAAAGAGGCTTCCTTTCTTGCCTAGGTTCTTCTAGGAAACTTGTCATTGGCAGGTGCTTTTCCAGGGAGATGCCTGTGCTCTCCCTGTGCAGACTGTGCACAAGGAAGTGGCTTTAGAGAGTGTGTTTTCTAATGCCTCCTTTATATTCTAAATGTGTAACTGGTAAAACAACAATTACTACCGCTTGGTGAAAATTTTTTTTTTTTTTTCCTGAAAACTGCCGCTGACTCACCCTGTACACTGACTAAGCAGGGCCTTTAAAAAACTTATAAAAAGTTCTTTTTTTTTTTTTCCAAATTAAAAACATGAAAATTACACTAGAAAGATGGAACTACTTTTGAAGCACAACTCAGAACTTCTGTTCGTAACGCCACACTAGGGAAGAGGCCGCTTTTGGCTGAATCCAACGACCTTACAAGGGAGAGGCCATGACTGGACAGGATCTGGTGGCAATGCACACGGAGGTCCCAGAACTCTGTCGAGCCTACCTCAGGCCCTGTGAGTGTGCCTGGCATTCAAGGCATTTAGAGAACCAAAGCAATTTCAGCTAATAGGGACCAGTTTTTAGAGTGGAGCTTATGATCAGAGGACCATAAACCCTCATCCACCCTAGAGCTCAATGCCAGAAAAATAAAAAATGATACAAAAAATAAAGGAAAATAGGTTTTTGTGCTACATCAGAATGCTGGCAGGTAGACAGTTCAGTAACCTGTGCCACTTTCTAAACATCTGTAAGACCACACAAAAAACAAACTGGTTTTACAGACTTCTAAGACCAACACAGTCTTAGAGGATCATTCAACCTTTCCTATAGGCCAAGCTGTAGAAAATGGCAGAGCCACGGCTCTTGCAAGATTAGAGGAAAAACAAGTATTTGTTAAGAGCCAGATAAATGTGTTCAAATAATGGAATTTCCTCTGTATCGCACACAGCTTTCTCTTCCCATAGATACTAAGAGTTCTTTGGTAGTTAGAGAAGAGGTGGCCTAGAGCTCAGGGCAGGAGATGATGCTGAAGAGTTACAGGATTACCACCTGTGGTTCCTAATTTCAGCGTTCTAATTGTTCAGACTGACTGATTACAGGCAATCAGCTGCTTATATGGTCACTGGTTGCCAGCTCCTCCCTGATTGTTCCTTTTCCTTTTCTAACTACTCATTGGCCCCATTCCAGGGAGAAAAAGGGAAACAATAGGGAGGAGAAAGAAATAAAAATGAATTGATTGTTTGATGGAAAAGTGGATTCACTGATTAATCATGGAGTTCAATGATCTGTGCTTTACTCTTGCTACTCTGGATAACCAAAGGTCACTGTTAAGATATCTTTTGCTTAAAAATGTTAATATGCTTATTATACTTCAAAATCTAGCTATGAAACAGCATGAATGGCTTAAAGCAAATTTTTACATCATATCATTATGGCCCTGATAAAAGGAGATTCTGCCAATGGAAAGGTTTTCTTCTAGCCCCTGAAGGATAGTTAAGATTTCAATCTATTCTGTATTGGTTTACAGTTTTTCCAAGATGTGGAAAGTATTTAATAAAGAAAGCATCATTTCTTCATTCAAATCAGTGTATGCATGGGAGAACTGATAGTACTGAATGCTAGGTTTAAATTCTCCATTTAAGAAATTCCTTACAGATGAACTTCCTTGTTTTTGGGCAACAAAATGTAAGACATGCAAACATGAGATAGGACAAAAATGACAGGGGAAAAAAATCTCAGCTCTAACAAACTGAAGGAACAATGAGCCTCGAAGAGCTGGAGTGAGAAAACATGGGCTTGAAAATCCAGCTTTACCATGAGTTGGCTTAAGCCAGCTGATTACACCTAAAATTCTTGGCATAATTTGACTCTAAAGTAATGAGCTAGCTTCCCCAGGACAGACACAAAAAAGTAGTCTACCTGCTTTATAGTTACACCCTATATATAATATGTATATATCCATATGTTTCTATATATTGCACTTAAATTTACAGGACTGTAGTAAGACGGCTGGGAGTACCTCAAAGAGGCAGAGAAGCAGCAGGCATAAACTTTCCTAAATCAAGTAAACAGTGTCAGGAATTCCGAGTGCTGGTTATAGGTATACTGAAATACCTGATGACCCCTAACTAGTTATCTACACTGAGTCATTCACACACAGTCTCATTTGGCATCCAGAACATGTGCATGTGTGTGGTTCTATAGCACTCTGCTGGTCACACTACGTCATTTTTACTAGTGTTATATTAAAAGAAGACACTTTAGACCAAGGATATATACTTTTATGAAAATAAAACACACAGGTCTTCGATGTCAGGCCTCCAAAGCCTACCTCAAAGAAGACTACCCTCAGAAGGCTCAACAAAGGATGCCAGCAAGTGTGGCTGGAAGAGACCCCATCTCTCTTCACCTCTCTGGTGTAGCAGGGCTAGAGACTCACTTCTCTCCTAAGGACCATGAAAGTCTAAGCACAGAGGCTAAGCATTCAGTCTTTGGTCCCTGTAGAAATCCAGGACAAAAATCCTCTTGCCACCCTAGACAGCCTGGCTTGTTCAATTTGGGATATATTTCCAGCACATATCCAGAGGCAGGCTGAAGTCATGCAGCAAAGCTCTGTTCTGGTCTAATGGAGCTGCTCAGGCTGGCTTACTCTGGGAGAGCTCAGAGGAGAAGCCAGGCAGTAGGTGCGGGAGGTTAGGTGCTACACAGACTGCTAATGGTGAGATGTGGGGGGATGGGCCCTAGAGGAGCTTCTCCTTCTCCTGCCTCTCTCCCACATCCCTCACTCCCCAGAAAGGACCCAAGTTCACAGATGCATGGCTATCGTAAGACTTCGCAGAATACAGGCTCCATCAACTCAACCCATAACAGAGGGGATGGTATGATAAGGCTTAGGAATTAGGAGCACACGTCTAGAGGCTACAGTTTTCTCACCCCCAGAACTGAACACCAGATGGTAACTTTTTAACCGAAGCTCAAAGGTAATTTCAAATCCACACAAAAGCTGAAGAGATCCCTTCTGAGATGAAGGAAAAAGAAGAACTTTAAAAGCTAGGTGAAAAAGAGGCACTTAAAGGAAAGATGTATCCCCACTCTCCCACACGAGTCTCCTGCTGCGAGGCGGCCCCGGGAGGACCAGCGCTGCCTTTGTGCGCCTTCAGCACCTTGAGTACACCTGCGGCTTACACATGCGCATGGCGAGCCCCTTGCTCAGCTCCCCTAGCAGCCTGATGGCAAAGCAAGTGAAAATTTAAGTCATTCTTCTTTTTAGAATTAAAAAAAAAAAAAAAAAAAAAATCAAACCAGAATGAAAATTTCACACCAAAAAAAAAAGAATGCTACTCAGTTTTATTCCTTCCTCATGCTAGTGTTTAAATGATAGCTGGTTCTTCAGGAAGGATGACCTGTGGCTTTACCCCCAAGACCTTTTATCCAATTACTAGACAATTGTTCACAGTACCATGCACAATAAAGCAGACAGAAAAGAAGGCAACAAGCTAAGGGAAAAATCAAGGACCAACTGCCTGAGAAAATGGCAGGTACCTACCTGGTCCAGAGATTAGAAGAGAAACAAGTTCTGAAAAGAAAATGGCCACGATGACAGCCAAAGACCACAGCCCGAGCAGAAGCCAAGTTAACAAGCTCAGAGGATGCAGGCTTTCCCTGCCTGGCTTTTCTCTGGCCTCTCTCAGGAGCTCGCGTTCACGTTACACGGCATTTACACCACATGTTTAGGGTCTACAATTCCCCATGAAGAAGTCAAATAGATATTTAAAACCCTTAATAAGCAGAAGAGAGTTTCAAAACTGCCAGAATGAAGAACTTTTGGCCACCATAAGTTTTTCTATTTGAAACATTCTTGGTGCCATAATTTCTAAGAGCAACAATGAACAGCGCGGCCACGATACACACACAAGTCCTTTGACAAAGCCAGCTCTAACCAGCGCTGGCACCATGAGGATGAGAAAGAAACCACTAACCAAGAGTTGCTGGGCTGCTTAACTTTCCTTCAAAGCTGAAGGGTAGGTGTGAGTTATCTGTGCAACAAGATGGTAACCACTGCTGCCATCAGATCCAGCTACCATTCAATTAGACACATCTTGAAAACAATCAGTGAAACATCCAGGTTCAAGTGTAACCTGCGAGATTCTCAAGGTTAGCCTTCTCAATTGATCCCCTAAACTTGTGGTTGTGGCTGTGGCTAGATGTAAAAATTCTTTAGTTTCATTTTTGTTTATGTTGATGTTGTTTTCATTTCTGGAAGATTCTATGACATGGAACTGTTCAGAATTCCTTTCAAAAGGAATCTGTCTTGATTGAAAATGTTGCTAAGGTACTTTCAGACTTCCCTTAACTCCACTGAGAAGGAAGAGGGAGTATGTGAGATCATGTGCATGTAATGGGGCAGGAAAAATAGAAGCAAAGAAGAAGCACATGGGAAAGTGAGATGTCCATAAACTGAAAAACCAATTTACAGAAAGGCATCTGATGTATTTTCTAAATAAGGCCTTGATCAGGGTAACCAATCCTTTTTGTAGCACATTCTACACTGCTCATAAATAAAGGAGTCTCTTTAAATTAACATTTCCAGTATCAATGAACAGTCCAGAAATCCTCATTTCAAGCGTTCGATGAGTCCCTGTGTGAGTCCAAGGTGCAGAAGCTGTGTTCGGGAGAGGTTTGCAAGGTTAGGGAAGGCCGCGAGCAGCTTCTCCCATGCCAGTTCCAGCAGGCTAGGTACCACCAGCCAGATCTTAAACAGTGACCCAGTCCGTTTGTTTTCATGGATGTTCACCACTCCTCCATGAATGTACATGCAACCAGCCTATGAGTAGTCAAAAGAGGACAAATTCAAATGAGAAAGAAACAGATACAAGGCTGAAGACTCAGCGGGGAAAGAGTACAGTCGATGGAATCAAGAAGAAACAAGAATTCCTCACTGATTCCAATGTCATACGGAGATCAAGAGGGTTTAAATAATTAATGAATTACTAAGGGAAAAACTGTGTGTATATATATATATATATGATTTTGTTTTTTACTTCAACAACAAACAATTTCACTATTAACTAATATTAAACTAAGACTATATTAACTATCCAAGGTGCCAAATACTGGGAATACAAAGATGAAAACAAAGGCCTTTGCCTTCAAGAAACCAGCGGGATCTTCAATAATATGGTATCAAGAGAGTAAAACTATTCTGCCCTCCCAGGAAACACCTTTGACATCACAGTCAGGGCCAGAATGCCACAGGTAGCATTTCTCTTATACTGATGTTATTCTCTCAAATTTGGGTGTGATGAGTTTTCTCCTCTTTTCTCAGAGGAGGGCCTAGCTTTGGGAAGGACGTTGGTATGCCTATATCCAGGTTTTTTTCTTGCTAGTATCTCTAAAAAGATTTCCTTATCATCTGTAACTACATAAGGAAGGTATGAAAATAAAAACTTACTGGTGTAACAGCTGCACAGTGAAAATAAACTGGCTCTGGCATGGTAGCTGGGAGCTTCACCCACTGGAAAGTCTGCAGATTCAATTTCCAGATATCGCCCAGGATCACCTCTCCATTATAGCCCCCACAAATAAAGACATCTACGAAGAAAAGAGAAAGCCAAGATCACACCAAGGAAAACAGCCAAAGCTATGGAGTGTTTTACAGTAGATCACACAGCCAGCTGACATGTGACAGTGAAGTGGACTGCCCCATGACACAGAGGACTTCTGCTGGGCAGTCTCTCATGCTGTTGTCTTGCTCCTCAACAGAGCTGAGGTGCTATGTCAGGGTCTTCAATGGGACTAAGGATGCAAACCTCTAAGGAGGCTTCATGTCAAAGTTTCCAAATTCAAACACATACCTACAGATTCCAGGCACAGAAAGTGAATGAGCAAAGGGGTCTAGGGAAGATAAACAGAAGTCTCAGGAAAACAGACAGGAATGCTCATGCTCTAAAAGAGGTAACAGGTATTTGACACCATAAGAAACTTAAGGTTGGCAACTGCCAGACTGTGCATTTTTTTCAAGGCAAGGTGGAAATCTGGATATGTTTTTAAAGATGAAACATTTTGGGAGCTGGGCATGGTGGCTCATGCCTGTAATCCCAGCACTTTGGGAGGCTGGGGTAGATGGATCATGAGGTCAGGAGCTCAAGACCAGCCTGACCAACATGGTGAAATCCCATCTCTAGAAAAATACAAAAATTAGCTGGGCGAGTGGTACATGCCTGTAGTCCCAGCTACTCAGGAAGCTGAGGCAGGAGAATCACTTGAACCCAGGAAACGGAGGTTGCAGCGAGCTGAGATCATACCACTGCACTCCAGCCTGGGTGACACAGTGAGACTCTGTCTCAAAAAAAAGGGAAACATTTTGATTTTTAAGTTTTGGCTACTAATTTTTTTTTTTAAGACAAGGTCTCACTATGTTGTCCAAGCTGGTCTTGAACTCCTGGGCTCAAGTGATCTTCCCACTTCAGCCTCCCAAAGTGCTAGGATTATAGGCATGAGCCACCACAGCTGGCCTAAAAAATTTTTTTAATACACACATAAGCCAAACAAAACACATATGCAGGCCACCAGTTTGCAAACTCTTCTTTAAATAAGGTCCTGGAAAGAATATACATTTATCTGCTCATAGAGACAAAAGTCTCCAGGTAGACATTTAACCTGAGGAGGAACATTCACTGCAATGCTCAGTTTAGGAACACAAAAGAGGCTCTTCCAAGCTTTCAGCTAAAAGATGACAAACTGAAGCTCTGTTTGAGCCATACAGTTATTACGAATAACTTTCCCAAAATGAAAGGTGTGGGTTTTCTGGTAAAATCAGCTATAACTAATTAGACAACTTGTAACAAAGGCTATGTGAACCTTCAAATGAAATGTCGAGAACTAAGGTTGAATTCTATTTGTAGAGTGCTTGGCCTTAAAGAATTAAGTGAATAAATTTCCTAACTCAGGTCTAGACCAAGTTTAAGCCAATATGTAAGCTATAAAATGCACTGGCAACTTTTTGGCTAGGATTCAAGGAAAACTTTAAAGTACAGTTCCATTCTCAGAGAGAGAAATGTGAACAATGCCGCTAGCTATAAATCTTATTCAGAAAGCAGAGCATAATAAAAAATCCTTCTGTACTAGAGATGGCAGAACAATCCTAGTTATATCTGAACTAAGTTGCTGAAAGCATACAGGCTATCTAACTCATTTATACATACTTTCCTTCCAGAAAAAAATTTAAGAGCTATAGCAAACAATGAAATAAGTTATAAATTAAAAGACAGGAAGGTGATCCAGAGAGGAGTCACTTAGCACATTTAGTTAATGTGGCTGCAGCTGCTTTCTGAAGCTATACAATGCCTTGGTTGTAATATGGCCAAGGAATGAGTTAACAGTTCCATTTGGCATCAGAGAGAGAACAGAATCAACTTTATGAAATAACACTCTAAAGGAGTTATTACAATTTTAATACAATGTTCGCTGAGGTCTCCACAGTATAAACCGTGGAGATTATTAGTATTAGCCACCATAACCACAGGCATCTGTTGAGGTGTGGGCTCCTGAAAGATCAAGTGGTACAATAAAAGCTTATTTATCACCATTTTTTGAGTTCTCTTATAACTGAGGGACCCAAACATCATACTAGTTTACATTATGAAAATGGCTGAGACAGGCGTAACTATGAATTTCCCTTTAAGTTTAAACTACAAGTTTAAACTATAACTTTCTCAAAGTTATGAGCCTCTTTGAGTGACTATCGTTAGGAAATAAGATGTTTTCAGAAGACACAATTACAGAAATGGAAGCATCATGTTATTTAGAATCCTTACCATTTTTTATCTGAACACAACTGTGACACCTTCGGGCTGCAGGAAAGCCTGCCAAACACACAAACACAGAAGTCCCATTATTTACAGAAGGACTGGGAATCACACTGATATAACACAGTGAAAGACACACTATCTGAAACTCAAAACAATCCCTTTGTTACATGGGATCAAGCAAACATTGACTAGTCCTTCCACTCCCTCCTTAATTCAAAAGCCTTCAGAAATCTCATCATAACAGTACAGTGCTAAGGTGCCAGAAACAAAGGGGTAAAGGACAGGAGTTGCTAGTGGCTTTCCCAAGCCCTTTTACCCACAAGGAGGTAGGCAGATCTTTATTATTTATTTATTTAATTTAGACAGAGTCTCACTCTGTTGCCTAGGCTGGAGTGCAGCGGTGCAATTTCAGCTCACTGCAGCCTCCGCTCCTGGGCTCAAGTGATCCTCCCACTTCAGCCCCCTCAACAGCTGGGACTACAGGTGCATGCCACCACACCCAGCTAATTTTTTGTAATTTTAGTGGAGACAGGGTTTTGCCATGTTGCCCAGACTAATCTCTAACTCCTGGGCTCAAATGATCCGCCTGCCCCAGCCTCCCAAAGTGCTATTATAGGCATGAGCCACCACACTCAGCTGGCACATCTTTATTTAAGCTCCAATTTCTTCTATCACCCATACTTCCCAGCTTCTGCCAAAGAATTCAACAATCCCCATTAAAAGCCTCTTTGTTCAATTGCTAAGGAAGAATTATTGTGTTGTTATTATTATTATTGTCATTTGAGACAGAGTCTTGCTCTGTCTCTCAGGCAGGAGTGCAGTGGTGCAATCTTGGCTCACTGCAATCTCCGCCTCCTGGGTTCAAATGATTCTCCTGCCTCAGCCTCCCAAGTAGCTGGGATCCTCAAATGATCCACCTGCCTCAGCCTCCCAAAGGGCTGGGGTTACAGGTGTGAGACACCATGCCCAGGGCTAAGGAAGAATTATAATTGGGCTAAGGAATCCAAGTATTTTCTAATACCAGTTCAACAGATTTTTCTTTTTTTTTTTTTGAGATAGGGTCTCATTCACGTGCCCAAGCTGGAGTGTAGTGGCTCAATCATGGCTAACTATGGCCTCTATTTCCCAGGCTCAGGTGATTCTCCCACCTCCACCTCCTGAGTAGCTGGGACTACAGGTGCACATCACCATCCTCAGCAAATTTTTTTGTATTTTTTATAGAGACAGGGTCTCACCATGTTGCCCAGGTTGGTCTCAAACTCTTGGGCTCAAGCAATCTGCCCACCTTGGCCTCCCAAAGTGCTGAGATTATAAGCATGAGCCACTGCGCCCACCCCAACAGATATTTTACTTGCCACATAACTCAGTAAAATTACTTTTTCCTTCCAAAATGAGTAAAAGTATAATACACATTTGTTAAAGATAAATTAATCAATACTTTAAATTTACCTATTTTTTCATGGGGTTTTGTTGCAATTTCCTCCCATGCATTCGTTTCAAGGTTGTATGCATGGATCTTGGAGAAAAAAAAGAACATATACACATACATAAATAATTGTAATTTTAGCTAGCCCGAAAATGGATTTTTAAAAAATAGACTTTGTTTTTTAGAGCGGTTTTAGGTTCACAGCAAAACTGAGCAGAAGGTACAGTGATTTTCCATACAGAAAACTGGACTTTTAACAGCAGCAGCCTGTGTAAACATATATTCTTAGTTGAAGAGTCTTTCTTCATTTCCTTTTTTCTTGTCTTTCCAAATATAAGGGAAAACATTAAATGAGGCAGTTGAAAATTAAATACATATATGATTTCACTTCTTATTTTTATTTTTTATTTTGAGATGGAGTTTCACTCTGTCACCCAGGCTGGAGTGTAGTGACACCATCTTGGCTCACTGTAGCCTCCATCTCCCAGGTTCAAGCAAATCTCCTGCCTCAGCTTCCCGAGTAGCTGAGACTACAGGTGCCTGCCACCATGCCCAGCTAATTTTTTGTGTTTTTAATAGAGATGGGGTTTCAACATGTTGGCCAGGCTGGTCTTGAACTCCTGACCTCAGGTGATCTACCTGCCTCGGCCTCCCAAAGTGCTGGGATTATAGGGATGAGCTACCACACCTGGCCTACTTTTAAAAATTCACAGAAAAAGTGAAAAAAGGGTTGGAATGAGAAGCTGCCATGCATGTGATTCTTGATTTTCTTCTGTATGTTGTTCTGCAACTTTTTTTTATAACAGAAAAAAGCAGGTGTTTGTAAGAGAATGTGGGAATTCAGTTTTGACAAAGCTTGAAAAAGACCATTAAGGTTTCAAGGCAGTCCAGGAGCTCTACAGCCTAATCTAGGTTTCCCCTGGGATATGTGACTATGACATTTTAGAAATGCCACAGGAATGGATGAATAACAGCCCTTCAGAGCTCAGCTTTCTGAAGTTCGTGACGTGCAGCCCTAAACAAGTCTGTTCTTTTTAGATACACAGCAAAGATAATGATAGGGATGTGACATTCTGAGAATGCTGGTTCCAATTCTAATTAGTTGCTCCATTCAAGCTACTAGGCCTTCCTTTTAGTCACTTTCCTCATCCAACATAAGGGGATAATTTTCATAAAGTATTTTCAGTGTGTGATAAATAACACCTGTCAACTGAAAGCCTATTGGGGCACAAAGTTCAACCTTATAAAAAGCGCATCCAACACAAAATAGGTGTTAATGAGGAAAATGCTCAAAAAATTAAAATATCTAAAGTCACAGAATTATCTCGCTTAGTTGACATATACCTCTTCTATCCTTCTCCCTCTCCCTTTTTTTCTTTTTTAAATATATACCTTGTTTAAGGAATATGCTGTCCAGGAAGTGCCACCTCCCAAGATGTAAATCCTCTGTCCATCATGTGCGATTTCATGTCGGTATCTGAAAATACACAATAAAATTAGTTTATAATTAGGTGAAAATGATCTACCTAAGATTTAGCTGTAAGGTTTTTATTACATCATGATTTATAATAGCAAATTATTGGAAATAACCCAAGTGCTTAACAATAGTGAATTGGTTATATGACTTACAGAATATACACAAAATGGCTTAGTATGCAACCAATAACAATGTTGGCACCAGAGAACTTTTTTTTTTTTTTTTTTTTTGAGACGGAGTTTCACTCTTGTTACCCAGGCTGGAGTGCAATGGCGCGATCTCGGCTCACCGCAACCTCCGCCTCCCGGGTTCAGGCAATTCTCCTGCCTCAGCCTCCTGAGTAGCTGGGATTACAGGCACGCACCACCATGCCCAGCTCATTTTTTGTATTTTTTTTTAGTAGAGACCAGGTTTCACCATGTTGACCAGGATGGTCTCGATCTCTTGACCTTGTGATCCACCCGCCTCGGCCTCCCAAAGTGCTGGGATTACAGGCTTGAGCCACCGCGCCCGGCCTCAGAGAACTTTTTGTGTGTTATTATTATTTTTATTTATTTATTTTTTTGAGATGGAGTCTCCCTCTGTCGCCAGGCTGCAGTGCAGTGGCAAGATCTCGGCTCACTGCAACCTCCTCCCTGGTTCAAACGATTCTCCTGCCTCAGCTTCCCAAGTAGCTGGGATTACAGGCATGCACCAACACACCCAGCTAATTTTTGTATTTTTAGTAGAGATGGGGTTTCACCATGTTGGCCTGAATGGTCTCGATCTCCTGACCTCGTGATCCACCCGCCTCAGCCTCCCGAAGTGCTGAGATTACAGGTGTGAGCCACCATGCCCAACTGTGTCATTATTTTTTTAATCAATTGCATTAAAAATTTATAGATACATAAATATGTACAGAAAATAACTATTAGGATAAAATCAAAAATATTAAACCTGGTTATCTTTTAATTTAGACTTGGTTTTTTATTTTCTTCATTTTGCTTACTCGTATTTTCTAAATTTTTCTATAATCTTTTGTGGTAACTTTGTATAAAGGGAAAGTTATTACATAGTTTTAAAAAGTCATCTGCCTACTTTTAGAGGCCTTAGACTATGAGTTTGCAAATTAAGATACTTATTTAGCAGAAAATTATGCTACATAGAACTGTGAATATAATATAAAACACCTACCAGAATTTTAGCTAGGCAGTCTAGCTAAAAGCTAAAATAATTTATAATATGTCCATAAAATGCCTCAAAGAAAGCAACCACATGAAAATGCTTTGAAGACTTAATCTATTTCCTTCTTTACCTAAAGGTCTTGTTGCTCATAAAATGAATTACATAAAAATCTGTCCAGTAAGGGGCCATCTCTCAAGTCCTCTCATGGTAGTTTTACAATGATCAGTCCACTAACATACTACAATTAAGAAAAATTCTTCCTTAGCACCTATATGCTATTTTGTTTAAAAAGGCAACAAAGAGACACAGGGTAGTCTAAATAGAGTTAATAAAAATGTTTTACTGTCTTTGCTTTCAAACTGGAGGAGAAAAAAATCTCAAGTGTTTCAGTGAGTTTAATTCTAAGAGGCAACTGCTACTAGAAGGCAATTAGAGAGAATCATGTGATGTTTGAGTGTTTAACAGAACGCTTAAAATGAATGACCTTTCCATGCATCCACCCATCCATCATTCATCCACCCATCTATCCATGCAACCTTCCTTCCATCTATCCAATCAACATTTACTGGGCATCACTGTGGGGATGGCCCTGTGCCCTATATTGAGGATATGTCTGTAAGTGAATGAGCCAAAGAATTCCAATATGCAAGTTAAGAAGGGAAATCAGGCTCAGCATTGTGGCTCACGCCTGTAATCCCAACACTCTGGGAAGCCAAGGTGGGCAGATCACTTGAAACTAGGAGTTTGAGAAGCAGCCTGGGCAACATGGTGAGACCACAACTATATAAAAAAAAATTTTTTTTAATTAACTGGACATGGTGTGACAGGCCTGTAGTCCCAGCTACTTGGGGGACTGAGATGGGAGAATGGCTTGAGCCTAGGAGGTCGAGGTTGCAGTGAGCCATGATTATGTCACTGTGCGCTCCAGCCTAGGTGACAGAGTGAGACCCTTTCTCAAAAAAAAAAAAAAGGGTGAAATCAAAAAGTAACTGGAAAGTAATTGTTTTGCCTGTAATATGAAGTTTAGTTATAAATGCTACCACTGTTTTCTTCTTCAAAGTGTTACTATCTTCTTAATGCAGAAAGACTAAAGTATAAGAGGAAATGCCATGGAAAAAATTGTATAGTTTAGAAGGAAGTACTATTTCCTCATGAGAAGAACTTTTCTTACTATAGCCCTTTCTTTACAACTTACCTGAGATCTAACATCCAACAGCCAGTTAGTTATCCTAACTAGGGCTAAAGGGTTTTCTTCATATTGCCAATGCTCTGAAAGAGGTCAAATGTTAGCATGAAAGAATAAACCTGCTTTAATCCTAGATCCTCACCTCTCTTCCGGCAGATCACAGGATAGGTTGTTTGGTTTCAGTTGTGTCCACTCTCTGGTATTGAGATCTAATTTGTGCAGGTCTGTGCTGTAAATATAGCCGGTTGTCCCTCCAAAGACATAAAGGGAGCCGTTGATGATGGCCATAGCCTGGATAACAAGGAAAGTTTGTAAGACTGACTTATTAACACTTGATTAAAGAATGTAAACTTACCAGATATCTCCAACTCAGGTTTTATGAAATTCTCTTGCACTTTTTAATCTTTTTAATATATCAGACTCTTAAAGGACTAAAGATTTTAGAGAACCCAGAGATTATTTTAAGAACCTGGAAAACACCTTTAGAAAAGTAAAGCTTTACTCAACTGGAAAGCGAGTTCTACCTGCCAAGATGTTTCTTAAGGGTCCTGGCCCATCAAATAATTTCTAGCCCATGGGCATAAGCATTTCCATTGAAAGCTGCTTCTCTCTATAAACAGTCTGAAGAAAAATGCTCTCAAGAAGCAGCAGATATGAAAATAGGTCATTACAATCTCCTAAGTAAAAAACCTAGTCAGGAGTTCAAGGAACTTGACCTTTTCCACTGGACTCTTCAGTGAAAGTTTCAGCTATTGTTATGGCCACTTCTTACAATTTACAGGCCTCTGGTGGAAGCAACAGAGTTATCTAGTATGTGCTCCTTTAAAGTTAAGCTCAGAAGCTGTTTATCAATACTAATGCCAGGGAGTCAAGAAAGGAGCCAAAGCTTCGTTGTTTTAAGCCTAGGCTCTCAAAGAGTCTCTGATGTGTGGTGGGTTGCTCCCTATCTTTCTGGATATAACTTTTCAGACCTAAAGTTTGAAGCACTGGAACCTAAACTAATCTCTGCATAATATATCTCTAGCTCAGACCCACGTAAAAGTTTCTTAACCAAGTGCTTTCTCATCTACTCAAGAATCACTCTAAAAGTTACCAGGACCCAAACCACAGTGGAGCCCAGTCTGTTATTGGGAGTGAGGGTAGGGGTGAGGTTGGGTTTTAACATTTAAAGTAACTTCCATACAGATCTATATCCTGTGCTAAATTGAATTAGAAACAGAAAGTTTAAAAAAAAAAAAAAGAAAGAAAGAACAGAAAAGAAGAAAAGAACACGGCAAGTAACCAGATTTACAAATTATAATTTCACATCAGAACTAAAAAGTCAAGTACTAACCACAAAGAACACTTCTCCATTAAAATAAAATGGTAACAACTACAAATATTCTAATACCGTCCCCAGGCTAGAAAAATATGAACAAATACACCATGATTGGCCATAGATTGATACCTGTCCATATATACGACTGGGTTTCTTCCCCCGACAGCTGAGTAAAGCCCATCTCTTATACTTCACATTACACACATGGACGTCATTGCCATTGCTCTCTCCAAATGGGATGCCGGTACCTCCAAACACTAACAGGTTGTTTCCATGCAGCACAACTGAGGAAGGAGAAGCACAAATTCCATTCACATGATGGCTACCTGCAACGTGTTCCCACATAAACCCATAATATCTGAGAAGCTAACATGTATCTGCCTTAATGATCTTATAAGATAGCTCAAACCACTGACATCTAACTACTAGCTGAGCATACCAAATCTAAAAATCTGAAATCTAAAATACTTCAAAATCCAAACCTTTCTGTGTACCAACAATGATGCTTAAAGGAAATGCTCACTGGAACATGTTGGATTTCAAAGTTTTGGATTTGGGATGCTAAGTACAATGCAAATATTACAAAATAAAAAAAAAATTATGAAATGTGAAACACTTTTGGTCCCAAACATTTCAGAGAAGGGATACATAGCCTATACTAGAAAGTTCTGCAGAAAAAGATCTAACTCCACTATACGGGATATAGCATATAGTTCACTGCTAGGTATATATGACATATTCAACACATGTTTATGGAATTCACTAAACACTGTGTATAACAATAGTGAATTCTATGAACTACAGTCTACCCAGTATACCACTGCTGCTAAAGACAGTTAAGTATACAGCAAAGCAGAGAAAAATGAAGCATCATCTTTGATCACAGCTTACTGCAGTCTTAACCTCCGGGGCTCAAGTGATCCTCCTGCCTCAGTTTCCCAAGTGGCTGGGACTACAGGTGTGTGCCACCATGCCTAGCTAACTTTTGTATCTTTTTGTAGAGACAGGGTTTTGCTATGTTGGCCAGGCTGGTCTTGAACTCCTGGGCTCAAGGAATCCACCCACCTTGGCCTCCCAAAGTGCTAGGATTACAGGCATGAGGCACTGCACGGTGGTTTGGAACTAAACCCACGATATCTCTGAGGTATGCCTGTACTTTGTTCAATAGCTATTAACTGTCATCATCATAAGCCCCATTTGTTGACCTTATACTACATTTTGCCTAGCATATACATGATACTTTATGTTGAACCCTCTAAGATTTTATTAATCCCATTTTACAAGTTAGAAAATTAAAGCTAAAACTCACCTGAGAGGCAAATGATATACAGCTGAATTCAAACTCTGGACCCAAATAATTTGGAATCACCATGCTATATTATTGCCCTAGTAAAAAGCCTATCCATCTGCAGGGCTAAATCACATGATAATATTATAAATTATTAATGAGGAATATGGGACATGGAACCTGGCTTCTCACACATTTCATAAAGTCTAGAGTTAAGAACTGCTTGCACTCACGTGACATAGATGCCAATTCCCGGGGCATGTAGCCATCTGTCCCCATCTGGTGCCACACTCCTGTAGCAAAATGATACCTCCAGAGTTCCCTGAAGAGAGGATAGTCTTCATTATCAGGCCCTCCCGATTCATCATAATCTGGGTTATAACCTCCAAACACATATAAGTTGGTGTTATCTGCCACGCAACGATGTCCACTTCGTGCTGGTGGAGGTCTGTGGCCTAGGAAAGAAGAGGACAGTTTTCCACCGGAGTCCTGCCAGTTGAAAAGTCCAAACAAAATTAGGTAACAACCATTTTAGCCTTAAAAGGGGATCTGGAAAGAATTATAACATGGATATACTTCTTATTTGTTTAGATTTATAACATGGATATACTTCTTAATAATATTTCTTCACATATACCACTTAAGATTTTAAGGAGCTAGTCTCTACTTCTATTTCATGTGACTATCTTCAGATTTTGATAACTGTAAAAAGCATGATAAATTCAAGTAAATGGCTGACAACTTGAAATTTTCAAGAAAATTGGAGGAAGGGTTTAATAATCCAAAAGCGAACAGGACAAATTTTCCTATTTCCTTAGAGGAGAAAAAACACAGGCCAACTAAATTAAACTGTGAATTAGAGAACTAAATAAATATAATCACGAATGTGAATGAGTCATGTATAAATAAAAATACACACACATAAAATCTATGATTTTTCCACAAGATATAATTATATACTTAAAGTGAAAACTGGCCGGGTGCGGTGGTTCAAGCCTGTAATCCCAGCACTTTGGGAGGCCGAGGCGGGTGGATCACGAAGTCAAGAGATCGAGACCATCCTGGTCAACATGGTGAAACCCCGTCTCTA
>NW_022436947.1:11502845-11531386 GCF_009761245.1 Sapajus apella
CAAAAAAAAAAAAAAAAAAAAAAAAAAAAGTGAAAACTGGCTGTTAAAGAGTTACAGCAAAATTTTGAATTTAAATAACATTCCAGCTATTATGGTGGTTAACAAAGAATCTCCTTATATTTATCTCAGAGAGCATCTTTCATCCTATTAAGAGCTTTACTAAGAAAAGTTATTTCTACAATTTATATTTGAGTGTTCTGAAGTCTAAGTTATGTCAACTAGTTTACTAAAAATTACTTCAAGATTATTTTAGAGTAAAAAAAAAAAAACTCTATTATAATTTTTGTTATCCTTAAAATTTTTATACCAATCTATACAAACCCTTGCCTAACTTCAGAACCAAAGATGCTTAAATATATAATTGGTGGAGTAAGAAGCTACTGTAGTTGTGACCCTACAGAGGAACTCACTTTTACGTGTTGGTAATAGATACTAGTATAAAGATACTATTAGGACAACACTAGACACCTAATAATCATGTTATACAAATATTTATTACCAACTTAATACAGGCCTTCTACATTTACTTTTTAACATCAAAATCCCACTTTCTAAGTTATGTTTTTAAACAAGAACTGAAATTGTGCACAGATGGAGAGCAACTAAAAAAGAGTGAATCACTGAGTCACTCAGGTCCAACTCATGTACGAAGTCATCTGCTCAGCATGTTAGAGCTGTTCTCCTGCCAACCTTGTCGTACCATCAATTTCTCATACTTCTCTCTGCTAGGAAAGCCCAGAGTCCCTCCCTTAACCCTTGGCCTAGTCTACCTACCTACCCTTCAATCCCTAGTTGTGGAAATACCTAAGTCTGGTGCAAACAGCCCTTCTCATCAATAAAACCCTAGGACCCTTCCTGTTTAGTACCATACTACTCATATATTAGTGTATACATGTATAATTAATAAGATGATGACACATAACTATGTAAATACATGAATATCAGGCAAACTATAATCGGTTGGCAAATTTACTGAGCTATGATTTACCTTAAATGAAGAACTCAATTTCTCTTTCTAGGACTCTTGAAACAGAAAGTGTGGTGTGAAAACAAAAAATAAAAGCTCCTGGCCGGGCGCGGTGGCTCAAGCCTGTAATCCCAGCACTTTGGGAGGCCGAGGCGGGTGGATCATGAGGTCAAGAGATCGAGACCATCCTGGTCAACACGGTGAAACCCCGTCTCTACTAAAACTACAAAAAATTAGCTGGGCATGGTGGCGCGTGCCTGTAATCCCAGCTACTCAGGAAGCTGAGGCAGGAGAATTGCCTGAACCCAGGAGGCGGAGGTTGCGGTGAGCCGAGATCGCACCATTGCACTCCAGCCTGGGTAACAACAGCGAAACTCCGTCTCAAAAAAAAAAATAAATAAATAAAAAATAAAAGCTCCTATAAATGCCTAAGTTTGAATCCCGGCTCTAATTGCTACTTTGAGCAAGTCACTGACCCTTGCGTAGTCTCAGATTCCTCATTTGCATATTTGGATATTATTAATGTACTTCAAATATTTGTTATGTTTGTCATATTGAAATGTTTATTGGTTTATACATGTAACTTTCTAGGAGGCTGTGAGCTATCTGAGGGAGGAGGAATACATTTGTATTCACCTTCTATAACCAAGCCTAGGGCACACAGCAGACACTAACCAAACTGGGAACCAACTAATTTGGCATTTAATTTTTTCTCTACCCATTTTGTCAGTTTGTTTTTCTTCTCCAAATAGATGATAAGTTCCTCAAGGGTAAAGATCATCTATGATAATTATCCTGTATCACCTACAACACCTGAAAGAGGTGGAGATACTAACAGGTACTAGAAGCTGGGTTGACTTTAACGTCAGGTCAAAGTAAACAGTGACAGGAATGATTAAAACAGTGTTCAAATCTCAGTGGACTTTGATATTATTATGCCTAACAGATATATGGTTTAGGGAATGAGTGTTGGATTATGCAGTGTTCTCAAGACACAAATCCTTCTTTCTAAGAATTAGCAAGACAAATTTAAAGAAGAAATCTAACAGCATTACTATCGTCAGCAGACAGGAGGTCTAAAAATCTCTGTCATTTGCCGTATTGCTTAAAGCAAATAGATAATTTTTAAAGTTGCTTTTGGCCAAATATGAAAAGAAATGCAGTCTATTCTACATTTTCTATAAATGGCTGTATAGTAGGGAAGGTGAGGTTAAAAGTTTATTGCCAACTATTTCAGTGACAAATATAATTCACATAGATTACACAGTTGAGGAGTCTGTGAAAAGATAGCTTCCTATTTCCCTACTCACTCATTCAGGTCAAAAATATTGGGCCAGGGATGGTGGCTCACACATGTAATCCCAGCAGTTTGGGAGGCCAAAGCAGGTGGATCACCTGAGGTCAGGAGTTCAAGACCAGCCGGGCCAACATGGTAAAAACCCACCTCTTCTAAAAATACAAAAACTAGCTGGCATGGTGGCTGGCAGCTGTAATCCCAGCTACTCGGGAAGCTTAGGCAGAACAATTGCTTGAACCTGGGAGGCAGAGGTTGCAGTGAGCCGAGATCATGTCACTGCACTCCAGCCTGTGTGACAACAGCAAAACTCTGTCTCAAAAAAAAAAAAAGAAAAGTTATTATTGGATGCTGGCTATGTACTCAGTACCACGTACTGTGGTAGGTGCTGGGACACAATGATAAGGTAATGACTACCTCTGCCCTCAGGGGCTGCACAGCACAAGTCAGTAGCCATGAGCCATAACACGTGGCTCCTAAGCACTTGAAATGTGAGCGATCCAAACCGAGCTGTGCTTTACATGTAAAATACCCCCTGGATTTCAAAGATTTAGTACCCAAAAATGAATGTAAAATTATTAGTTTTTATATTGATGATATTTTATATGTTGAAATGGTATTTTTTAAAATACTGGGTTAATTAAAAATATTAAAATTAATGTTACCTATTTGTTTTACTTTTTCAAATGTGGGTACTAGAAACATTTTAATTTTGTGGTTCACCTATTTCTGACACAGTGCTGATCCAGCCCAACTGTTGGCTTCTGTTAATAATTTCACGATCTCTGCAAATCACACCGTTGGGTAAAGAGCATCTAATCAATATTTGATAAATATTAAACATCCTGTCAAGGAATCTCATAGCTGGGAGTAAAAAGGCAACTCCTCTTCTCTCTCACCAGTAACTACAGATTTCTTTCTCATATTTATAGCCCAAGAATGACCAACATATTAAAAAGCCATTTCATTTTGGATAAACCATGGGAATTTGTCTGGGTTAATGCCATGAAGACCAAGCATTAATTTTTATTAGGTGAAATATAGCATAGGATCCTCAACCTTGACAAAACCGAAATTGGGTTTCAGAGTCTAAAGTAGCTCTCTAAATCCTCTCCCAAATTCTCCATGTGCAAATCCCATTTTCCTAAAAATTACTTACTGCTAATAAAATCTACCATAGAATTGGTTTACCTGATTCAGGAACTCCCACTGGAAAAATGTAAAAGCAAAAAATTAAAACAGAACCTGTATTCACAGGTAAACACTTAATACCCAGAAGGGAACATGAAGCTAAAGGATTATGTACCTGTGATGTCTGACCCATCTTCTCTTCCATGTCACAGGACTTGCTCTTTACCCCAGGGAGCAAGCAAGAACTTACAGTAACCAGAGAAACGGGTTTTAGTTTCTAGCCCAAAGGCAGAAAGAAGCTAGCTGTCTGAGATAATGTGACAGAAGATTAGGTTGTTTCCAGTGTTTTCACTATTATAAATAATATTGTAATGAAGCTTCCTCTATATAGATTTGTATGCAAATGTATGAGAATTTCTGGGTCAAAGGAATATGCACTTAACATTTTTATAGAAAAAAATAAAAAATGCAAAAATACAAAACAAAAAAATTTTTTATAGATATAATACTGTTATAGGGCCATACTGCTCTCCAAATAGAATGGACCAATTTATACACCCAGCAATGTATATGCAAGTGCCCACTTCTTCACGCTTTCTTTAACCTTCTCACATTTGTGCCAATCTGATGGGTACAAATTGGTGTCAGGTTAATTTCCATTTTCTTTATCTTACTAGTTCACATGTTTATCAGCCCATTTGTATTTCTTCTTTTTGGAACTGCCCGATCGTATCCTTTGCCTATTTTGAATCTATTAAGTTGTCTTCTCACCATTTTGTAATTTTTTTTTCTTTTTCCTTCGAGACAGGGTCTTACTCTGTCGCCCAGGCTGAGTGAGACCCCGCAGTAGCATAATCACAGAGCGCTGCAGCTTCGACCTCTCTTCCTCAAGAGATCCTCCCGCCTCACCCTCTGGAGTAGCTGGGTCTATAGGCATGAGCCACCACACCTAGCTAATTTTTTAATTTTTTATAAAGATGAGGTATTACTATGTTGCCCAGGCTGGTCTTGAACTTCTAAGCTCAAATGATCATCCTGCCCTAGCCTTCCAAAGCGCTGGGATCACAGGCATAAGCCACTGAGCCAGGCCCCAAATTCTTTATTTATGTTTATTTCTTCCAGGCTGCTCCTTGTCTTTTGTTTATGGCATCTATTAACATACAAAGGTGTTTATGTAACTGAGTCTGTCAATCTTCTCTTTTATAGCTCCCTTGTTCCATAACTCATTCACCTCTGAATTATAAAATGATTAAAATATTCTCATTTATCTTGAATAATTTCATGTTTCAATTTTTTATATTCAGAATTTGAATACATCAGAATTTATATTTCTGTGTGTTATATGCAGTGGGGCTCTAATTTTTCCTCCCAAAATAGACAGGCTACTGTCCCCAAATCACTTAAAGAAAGCCACCCCTCCTATAATTATTTAAAATGCCACCTTTATCATATACTAAATCGACATGTTCTAGACTCGAATTAGGAAAATCCCAATATTCAGATCTAATCACCTTGGACAAAAAATTTATTGCTCTTTAAGGATATATGAATATAAAAATATGTAAATAATATGCAAATATATAAAAGAACATCACAGAAGCTTAAATGCAAAAGCTTGCAAATAAAGTAGTATATAATATTTATACCTTAATAAATCTATTACTCACAAGATGTAGCCATCTCCAGATGTGCTAATGAACATTTGTAGTGAGGCCATTTTTAAAAAATAAAAACTTATTGCTAAAAGTATTTATTGATTATAAATATCAAACAGGCTAAATGATAAATCAATTTAACTGGTTACTTCTTTCCAAATATAAAGGCCACAACTACCTCTACCACAAAAGACAGGTCTTCTGTTGGACCTAGAAGTCTCAAGGAAAGCCAAGGAAGTCTGATCCAGTTAGCTCCTCCATATCCCCCAAATGGCAGGTAGAACTTTTTACTACTCCCAGAGCCCAAGTTGTTCAGACCAAAGCAATCCATTCACATCAGCCCACAATATTACTTGTTGGTTATATAAGCATCTCCTACCACAGGGCTTCCCAAAGTGCTGGGATTATAGGTGTGAATCACCATGCCTGGCCCTCATTACCACATTGTTTTAATTATTATAGCTTTGAACTATCTTTTGATATCTAGAACAAATTCTCTTTTGTATTACTTTTTCCCAAAAACTTCTACCTATTTTTCTCCACTTTTGCAATTAATTTTAGAATGGGTCTGTTAAGTCTATAAAAAGTCCCGTGGACAGAGAGCATCTTAACCAGGTGATGAAAATTAAAATAACCAGTAACGGGACAAATCAATCAATATCATGTGCAATGAGATGATCACAATATTATTTCAGTGGTAGTCCTGCCAAAAATACATAATCTGAATATAACTATGAGAAAACAGAGAAAAACCAAAACTAAGGGATGTTTTACAACATAACTAGTCTGCAACTGTTCAAAAATATCAATGTCAAAAAAGACAAATGCTGAGAAACTGTTCAACACTGAAAGAGGATAAAAACACATGAAAACAGAATGCAACACACAATCTCGGATTTTCTACTGCTATTAAAGAACATTATTAGCCGGGTGAAGTGGCTCACACCTGTAATCCCAGCACTTTGGGAGGTCAAGGCAGGCAGATCACCTGAGGTCAGGAGTTCCAGACCAGCCTGGCCAACATGGTGAAACCCTACCTCTACTAAAAATACAAAAATTAACCGGGTGTGGTGGTGGGCACCTGTGAACCCAGCTACTTGGGAGGCTAAGGCAGGTAAATGACTTGAACCCGAGAGGCGGAGATTACAGTGAGCCGAGACTGCACCATTGCATTCCAGCCTGGTGACAGAACGAGACTCCGTCGCAAAACAAACAGAACATTATTAGGATAGTGGCAAAATAATAATGGCAAAATCTGAAACAAGGTCTGTAACTTATGTACTAGTATTAATTTTACTCATTATTTATGGGCTTAATAATCAGTGTTGATGCCTAATTTTGATACATGTTCTGCAGTTACGGAAGAGAATGTCTGCTTTTCAGGGGCAAACACTTTATTACTTAGACATAAAGAGATACGGTAAAATAATGAAACCTAACTCTACCGACCCCGCCAAAAAAAATTACCTGGGTATGGTGGTGCATTTCTGTAGCCCCAGCTATGTGGGTAGCTGAGGTGGGTGGGAGGATCGCTTGAGTGCAGTAAGCTATGATTGCACCCCTGCACTTCAGCCTGGGTGATAGAACAAAATTTCATCTCTAAAATTTCTAATTTTTGATTTTTTTAAGAGACATCAGCTGGGCGCGGTGGCTCACATCTGTAATCCCAGCACTGCGGGAGGTCAAGGCAGGTGAATCACTTGAGGTCAGGAGCTCAAGCCTGGTCAACATGGTGAAACCCAGACCCTACCAAAAAAATACAGGGCATAGTGGCGCATAACGGCAGTCCCAGCAATTCAGGAGGCAGAGGTTGCGTGAGCCCTGATCGCGCCACTGCACTCCAGCCTGGGCGACAGGGGGAGACCCTGTCTCAAAAAAAAAAAAAAAAAAAGAGAGAGAGAGACATGTCTGCAATTTTCAAATGGTTGAAACAGAAAAGTATGCATATATGTATTGTGTACAAAGCAGGGAAGGAGACAGGAGAGGGAGCAGGATAAAGCGAAAGAGAAAATAACATTTGGGGAATCCGGGTAAAAGATACAGGAGAATTTTTTTCTTTTTCTTTTTTTTGAGATGGGGTCTCGCTCTGTCACCGAGGCTGGAGTGCAGCGCCGCGATCTCAGCTCACTGCAACCTCCACCTCCCGAGCTCAAGCAATCTTCCCGCCTCAGCATTCTGAGTAGCTGGTACCACCGGCGCGCGCCACCACGCCCAGCTATTATTTTGTATTTTTGGTAGAGACGGCGTTTCGCCTCGTTGCCCAGGCTGGTCTCGAGGCTGGTAACTCACGAGCCCAAGTGATCCACCCATCTCAGCCTCCCAAACTGCCGAGATTACTGGCGTGACTCACCATGCCCAGACAGGATACAGGAGAATGTCTACCATTTCTGCTTTTTTTTTTTTTTTTTGAAATGGAGTTTCGCTCTTGTTGCCCAGGCTGGAGTGCAACGGCGCGATCTCAGCTCATCGCAATCTCTGCCTCCTGGGTTCAAGCGCTTCTCCTGCCTCAGCCTCCCGATTAGCTGGGATTACAGGCATGCACCACCACACCTGGCTAATTTTTGTATTTTTAGTAGAGACGGGGTATCACTATGTCGGTCAGGTTGGTCTCGAACTCCTGATGTCGTGATCCGCCATCTTCGGCCTCCCAAAGTGCTGGGATTACAGTCGTGAGCATTTCTGAAATTTTTGTTAAACCGGAAGTTACGTGGAAATTAAAATGCAATTCTTAAAAGGTCCCTTGAGGATTTTATCGGGATAATCCATTAAGGAACAAAATCCCTGGCCATTTATTCTGTTTTTTTAATGTCCATGAGTATAGTATTTCGTTTTGTTTGTTTGTTTACTGAGACACAGTCTCGCTCGGTCGCCTAGGCTGGTGTACAGTGGCTCGATCTCAGCTCACTGCAACTTCCGCCTCCGGGTTTAGGCGATTCTCCCACCTGAATGGTTAGAACTACAGGCGCACGTGACCTCAACCAGCTATTTTTTTTTTCTTTCTTCTGTTTTTTGAGAAGGAGTCTTGATCTGTCGCCCCAGATGGAGTGCAGTGGCGCGATCTAAGCTCACCGCTACCTCCGCCTCCCGGTTCCAGCGATTCTACAACCTCAGCCTCCTAAGTAGACACTATAGGCGCGGGCCACTGCGTCTTTTCTTTTTGAGACGCAGTCTCACTCTGTCGCCCAGGCTGGAGTACAGCGGCGCGATCTTGGCCCACTGCAATCTCGGCCTCCTGGGTTTCAGCAATTCTCCTGCCTCAGCCTCCCGAGTAGCTGGGATTACAGGTATGTGCGAGGACGCTTGACTAATTTTTGTATTTTTAGTAGAGAGGGGGTTTGGGTTTCGCCATGTTGGCCAGGCTGGTCTGGAACTCCTAATCTCAGGTGATCCGCCCACCTTGGCCTCCCAAAGTGCTGGGATTATAGGCGTTAAGCTACCACACCCGGCCAATTTTTGTACTTTTCGTAGAAATGGAGTTTCACCATGTTGGCCAGGGTGGTCTCAAACTCCTGACCTCAGGCCATCCACCCACCTCGGCCTCCCAAGGTGCTGGGATTACAGGCATGAGCCATAGCGCCTGGCTGCCCAGCTAGTTTCTGTATTTCATCAGTATAGTTTCATATTCTTCTTTTTTCTAAATACTTTATAAATTTTCATACAATTTTAAATGGATAACTCTTTTATCTTCTAATTGGTTGCTGTTAATATGTAGGAAGGTGATTTATTTTTGCACGTTTAAATTTTGTCCACCCAATTTTCTGAACTCTAGTATAGTTATCATGTGTTATCTTGAATTTTATAGGTACACAATCAGATCATCTGCTGTTAATGCCAACTTTAACTCTTCCTTTCCAATATGTGTACCTCTTTTTTTTTTTTTCTTTTCCTGGTCTTCTACTGTATTGGCTGAAAACTCCTGAACAAGGTTGAATAGTGGAGATGACAGTGGGCATCATTGTCTCGTTTTGGTTTTTTTTTTTTAATTTTTAATTCTTTGGCATGCACCTGCATGTCTTGTTTTTTTTAACTTTCATGAGGATACTGTGATACCTCATATACGATCTTTACTAGTTTTTCTTTTTGTGTAGAGATGGGGTTTCACGGTGTTAGCAAAGATGATCTCGATCTTCTGACGTCGTGATCCGCCCCCTCCCCCAACCTCCGAAAGTGCTGGGATTACACCGCACCCAGCCCTACTACTGGTTTCTTGTAGTATTCTGTCACAAAATAAATCTTCTTTTATCCCTGGATGCTTAAGAATGTTTTCCCTAGGCCGGGCGCGGTGGCTCAAGCCTGTAATCCCAGCACTTTGGGAGGCCGAGGCGGGTGGATCACGAGGTCAAGAGATCGAGACCATCCTGGTCAACATGGTGAAACCCCGTCTCTACTAAAAATACAAAAAATTAGCTGGGCATGGTGGCGCGTGCCTGTAATCCCAGCTACTCAGGAGGCTGGGGCAGGAGAATTGCCTGAACCCGGGAGGTGGAGGTTGCGGTGAGCCGAGATCGCGCCATTGCACTCCAGCCTGGGTAACAAGAGCAAAACTCCGTCTCAAAAAAAAAAAAAAAAAAAAAAAAAAAAAAAAAAGAATGTTTTTCCCTTACCAGGAATGGATGTGGGGTACTTATTTATTTGTTTATACAATCACTGCTCACTGCAGCCTTGACCTGCCAGGCTTAAGCAATCCTCTATCTCAGCCTCCCAATTAGCTGGGACCACAGGTGCATGCCAACACGTCTGGCTAATTTTTAATTTTTTTTTTCTCTTCTCCATCTGAGTCTGCTTGCTAGGGAAATTTTTAAATTTTTTTAAGAGACGAGTGTTGCCTAGGCTGGTCTCCAACTCCTGGGCTCCAGATCCTCCTGCCTCAGCCTCCCAAAGTGCTGGGATTACAAGCATGAGCCACTGTGTTCCCAGCACAAAGTTTGTATTCAAATGTAACATACAGAAAAGCACATATGTCATATAGATACTAGATACATTTTAACAAAATGAACAGGTTAAATATCAAAGTTTATTAAATGTTTTATTTAATACAGCAAAGTCACACTTTTTCTTTAAGCCTATTAAAATAGTAAACTAAATACATTCCAGAGATAAGGCCCATTTGATGATTTTATTTAGATTTGCCCCTGCAATCTTATGTGTTTTCTATTTACCACTTTATTGCTTTATTTTCCCACTTTTCGGATCTTATTGAAATAAGCTCTCTTCTTTTCTCCTACAAAGATCTACATCTTATTACCCCTAATATTTTCTGAAAAACAAACTTTTATTTTTTTTAACCCTCTTCAGAATAAACCACATCTGGAAAGAAATTCGCCTGTTAATGGTGGTTGAGTGAAGATGTGGGGCAGGATCTTTGCTTTTAAAATTTAACTCCTTTTACTGTTAAATATGGTATGCATTAGAATTTACATAAATATAAATGCACAGTTTAACAAATTATTAAAAAGAGAAACGTAACTATCATCCAGCTCAAGAAACTGAATACTGCATCGAGAGCTTAACAAATTATTAAAATAGGAACATATAATCATCATCCAGGTTAAGAAACAAACTACTACCAGCACCCAGATGCTCTCTGCCTGCCCGTCTTGATCACACCCTCCAACCTTCACTTCTAGAGTATCCTACCTCCTGATTTTTAGGGCAATCATAAAATCTGTCTTTTTATAGCTTTATTATACCTAGGTATGCATCCCTAAACAATACTGTTTATTTTGGCCTAGGTTTTTTTTGTATTTTAGGTTCTGGGGTATATGTGCAGCTTGTGCAGGACTGTTGCATAGGTACACACATGGCAATGTGGTTTGCTGCCTCCATCCCCGTCACCTACATCTGGCATTTCTCCCCATGTTATCCCTCCCCAACCTCCCCATCCCCCTACTGTCCTTCCCTTGGCCCCCCACCAACAGACCCCAGTGTGTGATGCTCCCCTCCCTGTGTCCATGCGTTCTCATTGTTCAACACCCGCCTATAAGTGAGAACATGTGGTGTTTGATTTTCGATTCTTGTGTCGGTTTGCTGAGAATGATGGTTTCCAGATTCATCCATGTCCCTACAAAGAACACGAACTCATCGTTTTTGTTTTTTATGGCTGCTCAGTATTCCATGGTGTATATGTGCCACATTTTCCTTTTCCAGTCTATCGTCGATGGGCATTTGGGTTGGTTCCACATCTTTGCTATTGTAAACAGTGCCCCTGTGAACATACATGTGCATGTGTCTTTATAACAGAATGATTTATAATCCTTTGGGTATCCAGTAATGGGATTGCTGGGTCAAACGGAATTTCTCTTTCTAGGTCCTTGAAGAAGCACCACATTGTCTTCCACAATGGTTGAACTAATTTACACTCGCACTAACAGTGTAACAGTGTTACTATTTCTCCACATCCTCTCCAGCATCTGTTGTCTCCAGATTTTTTTAATCATCACCATTCTAACTGGTGTGAGGTGGCATCTCAATGTGGTTTTGATTTGCATTTCTCTAATAATCAGTGATGAGCATTTTTTCATATGTTTGTTGGCCTCATATATGTCTTCTTTTGAAAAGCGTCTGTTCATATCCTTCTCCCACTTTTGGATGGGTTTAGTTCTTTGTAGATTCTGGATATTAGCCCTTTGTCAGATGGGTAAATTGCAAAAATTTTTTCATTCTGTTGGTTGCTGGTTCACTCTAATGATTGTTTCTTTGGCTGTACAGAAGCTGTGGAGTTTAATTAGGTCCCATTTGTCTATTTTGGCTTTTGTTGCCAATGCTTTTGGTGTTTTAGTCATGTTTTAAAGTGTATTTGAATAGAATAATATAGTATGTAGGATAATATAGTATGTATTCTTTCTGGGCTCTTTTATTTGCAATTATGTTTTTGAGATTCATCCATGTTCTAGGGGAGCAGAAGTGGTCTGTTCATTTCCCTTGCCAAATACTATTTATTTGTATGAATATATACCACAATTTATCCAGTCTAAGTTGCGTGAATAGGCATTTGGGGTTGTTTCAAATTTGTGGTTCTTAATATTGCCATGAACATTTTTGCACACATTGCAAGTGCACAGGGGCTTGTATTTCTGTTGGCTATAAATCTAAACATGGTATTTCTGAATCTTAATGTAAATATTCACCTTCATTTGACAAAGCCAAAATGCTTTTCAAAATGGTTGTACCAATTTATACATCCAACAGCAGCATGTGAGAATTTCTGTTGCTCCACATCCTTGCCAATATTTTCTATTGCCATTGTCAGTCTTTTTAATTTGGCAATTCCTGCTAGTTTGTAAAGCTGTCTCGTGGTTTTAATATTCATTTCTCTCATCACAATGAGGGTGAGCACCTTTTCAGATTTATTGGCCATTTGAATGTTTCTTTTTTTTTTTTGAGACAGAGTTTTGCTCTTGTTACCCACGCTGGAGTGCAGTGGCACAATCTCGGCTCACCGCAACCTCCGCCTCCTGGGTTCAAGCAATTCTTCTGCCTGAGCCTCCCGAGTAGCTGGGACTATAAGCGCGCGCCACCATGCCCAGCTAATTTTTGTATTTTTAGTAGAGACGGGGTTTCACCATGTTGACCAGGATGGTCTCGATCTCTTGACCTCGTGATCCACCCGCCTCGGCCTCCCAAAGTGCTGGGATTATAGGCGTAAGCCACCGCGCCCGGCCTCATTTGAATGTTTCTTTTGGGAAATGTCTGCTGATACAGTTTGGATTTGTGGCCCCGCCCGAATCTCATGTTCAATTGTTATCCCCAGTGTTGGAGATGGGGCATGGGCATGGTGGGAGGTGACTGGATCATGGCTCCGAAGTTCTCATGAATGGTTTAGCACTATGCCTCCTTGGTACTGTATCGAGAGAGAGTTTTCACAAGATCTGGTTGTTTAAAAGCTCTTGGTACTTCCCCCCACCCCCTCTTGATCCAGCTCCTGCCATGTAAGACACCTGGTTCCACTTGTCTCCTGCCATGAGAAAAAGCTCTTTGGGGCCTCTCCAGAAGCAGATGCTACCATGCTTCCTATTCAGCCTGCAGAACCGTGGGTCAATTAAACCTCTTCTTTATAAAGTACCCAGTCTCAGGTATTTCTTTATAGCAGTGCAAGAACAGACTAATGCACCTGCTCAAGCCTCTTATATACATTCTCTCACTGAATTATCATTTTTGTTTCTGAGATGGAGTTTCGCTGTCACCCAAGCTGGAGTGCAATGGCTCAATCTTGGCTTACTGGGTTCATTCTCCTGCCTCAGCCTCCCGAATAGCTGGGATTATAGGCACTCTCCCGCCTCAGCCTCCCAAGTAGCTGGAATTACAGTTGCCTGCCACCACGCCCGGCTAATAGTTTTGCATTTTTAGTAGAGATGGGGTTTCACTATGTTGGCCAGGCTGGTCTTAAACTCCTGACCTCATGATCCACCCGCCTCAGCCTCCCAAAGTGCTGGGATTATAGGCGTAAGCCACCGCGCCCGGCCTTCACCCTATGCATTTCCAGATTATTTGAATTTCAATGAGGATGAAGACTTTTATGATGATCCACTTCCACTTAATGAATAGTAAATATATTTTATTTTTCTTACTTTTTTTTTTTTTGAGACAGAGTCTTGCTCTGTTGCCCAGGCTGCAGTGCAGTGGCATGATCTCGGCTCCCAGGCTAAAGTGATTCTCCTGCCTCAGCCTCCTCAGTAACTGGGATTACAGGTGCCCACCACCACACCCAACCAATTTTTTGTATTTTTAGTAGAGATGGGATTTCACTATGTTGGCCAGGCTGGTTTTCAACTATTGACCTCAAGTGATCTGCCTGCCTCAGCCTCCCAAAGTGTTGGATTACAGGCATCAGCCACTGAGCCTGGCTGATGATTTTCTTATCCTTCTTGGATAACATTGAAAGATAATAAATAATATTTTCCTTGCCATGACAAGGATTATTGTCTTTCTTAAATTTTTTAGAATTAAAATGGAGGCAGGGTTTTGCCATGTTGCCCAGGCTGATCTCAAAATGGGCAACATGGCAGTTTGAGCTCAAGCAATCCACCCATCTCAGCTTCCCAATGTGTTAGAATTACAGGTGTGAGCCACCATGACCGGCCACAAGGATATTGTTAAAAATATTTTTTCCCTTCCTCCAGTTTCCTTTATTGTAAGAATACAATATATAATATATATACAAAATATGTGTTAGCTTACTATGTTATCAGTAAGACTTCTGGTCAACCATAAACTATTAGTAGTCTAAAGCTATGCACAGATTTTTTATTGCATGGCGGTCAGCATCTTTAACACCTAAATTGCTCGAGGGTCAAGTATATACGTATATTCACACATACATGCATATTTATTTTACTTCTCTGTATTTTAGAGATATCAACAGTTATACTAGCCTTCCTGAATTTCTTGGCATACTCCACTTCTTATATCCAAATCTTCCTCTATTTTGGATTTTTCATTTTACCAGGAGTATATCTTCAAGTAATTTTATCAAAATGGGTTGGCACAAACTTTCAGAGATCTTACTCATTTTTACCCCCCACTTAAACATGAGTGAGGCTGGATATAGAATTCTGTCTTGAGAATAATTTCCCCTCAGAACACTGAAAGCACTTATCTTCCAGCAAACCATGCTGCAGGTGAGAAATCCATGCCAGTCCAATTTTCAGTTTTGAGTCTATGTAATTTGTTTTCTACCTCTGAAATAGTAAGTACTTTGGGAATATTCAGGGAGGTACTTCTTGTTGGTTTGTTTTTGCATTTTTCCTGCTTGGTCCTTGGCATAACCTTTGTATGTGGAAACTCAGATTTTTTAATTTTCTCCCTTCCATTGTCTGATCTCTCCTTCTGTAACTCCTATGAAATGGGTACTGGACCACTCAGGTCTATCCTCAAAGGATGAATTTTCCTCATGTACTTTCTATCTGTAGGTCTTCTTACTTCACAGTCTGCAAATTTCCTGTTTTATTTTTATGAAAAGTAACTGGTCTTAAGTGTATTGTTTAACGCTCCAACTGAGTTTTAATTTCAATTAAATTCTTCAATATAAAACGAATTTATTCATCATTAATTTTTATCCATGGAAGCGTTTTTTGTTCTGTTTTTTTTGTTGTTGTTGTTGTTGTTTTGTTTTTTTTTGTTTGAGATGGAGTTTCGCTCTTGTTACCCAGGCTGGAGTGCAATGGCACGATCTTGGCTCACCGCAACCTCCGCCTCCTGGGTTCAGGCAATTCTCCTGCCTCAGCCTCCTGAGTAGCTGGGATTACAGGCACGCGCCACCAGGCCCAGCTGATTTTTTGTAGTTTTAGTAGAGACGGGGTTTCACCGTGTTGACCAGGATGGTTTCGATCTCTTGACCTCGTGATCCACCCACCTCGGCCTCCCAAAGTGCTGGGATTACAGGCGTGAGCCACCGCCCCCGGCCCTGTTTTGTTTTTTTTGAGACAGAGTCTTGCTCTGTTGCCCAGGCTGGAGTGCAATGGCATGATCTCGGCTCACTGAAACCTCTGCCTCCCAGATTGAAGTGATTCTCATGCCTCAGCCTCCCCAGTAGCTGGGACTACAAGCGTGTACCACCATGCTCAGCTAACTTTCGTATTTTTAGTAGAGACAGGGTTTTGTCATGTTGGCCAGGCTGGTCTCAAACTGCTGGTCTCAAGTGATCCACCCACCTCAGCCTCCCAAAGTGCTGGGATTACAGGTGTGAGCCACCATGCCTGGCCAGGAAGCTTTTTTATTTTTTTTCCACTTTGTGGATGTAATTCATGCTTGGCTCTGTAAATATACATCCTGTGATTCGAACTTCCTCAAGTGCCACTCTACTTCTTCATTATCTCTGTTTCTACCACAGGCAGCTGTTTTGTTTATTTTAGTCTCTTCTAAGTCTAGTTTCCCTCAAATTTCTGGTGAGCCTTTATCACCTACTCACATTGGTTAGTTATTATAAGAAACATCTGTTTCCTCAGCAGTTGTATTAATGTGCCTCCAAAGCCCAAATGGAAGGTATTTCTCAGTGTGGGTCTCTGCAGGTAAGTGGCACACTGACAGACGGGCTTCCATTTACAAGTGGAGAAAAAGAAAGCAGTTTTACCTTATTGTTGCCAAAATCATCAGGCTGTATTTTGATGGTATTGTCCTTTAATGCATAGCAATCCTTGATAGAGCTTCTTTTCTTGTTCTCCTCTCATTCCATCCTCCTCACCCATTTACTGCAGAAGTCCACTCAACTAAGGCTCTGCTGTGTCACTCTACCTCCAGTCCCCAAGGCAAATCTTCTGCTTTTCTTGAACTGTTCTCATGACTTTATCCTGGAACTAATGCCATTGCTAGGGTACTTTATGTGAAGGGAGAGAAGGAATAGGGGAAGTAACTGTTTTGAAGGCAGGTCTTTCATTACCTGCCCAGATAGTCCACTTTCCTCCAAAACCGCTCCATCTTCCTACACTTGCTGCCTATAGGCTTAGAGTTTAAGAAAACAGCCCTGCTAAGACATTCTCTGACCTCCATCGTGCAGCAGGAGCATCTATTCTGGGTTGCATTTTATTCTGTGCTGGTTCCTCCATCAATATAATTCCAATTGTTTTCTAGTACCCTAACATTTCTAAAAACTTCTGGTATCATAACAGGAACAATAATGATAGCTAACATTAATTCAGCATTTGCTACATGTAAAGAAACTCTCCTAAGTGCTCTGTATATATTGTCTCTCCTGATTTCACAGTAACTCTAGAAGGTAGGTACTATTATCAACATCCTAATTTTACAGATGAGGCAACTGAGGCCAAAAAAGAATAAGCAACTTGCTCAAGGTCATGCAGTTGGTAAATGGCAGAGCTTGGATTCAGACACAAGTCATCTAGTTTCAAAGACTCCCTTTTCTGTTCTTTTTTTTTTTAATGACAATGATTTATTCTTTGTCTTATGTCTGTTTTGTCATTTCCAATGATATCTGAGAAGTAGGGGAAGGTAAATGGGTATGTTAAGCCTGCCATTTTATAATAAAAACCACTGTTTTCATTACACCATTACTGTTTTCACTACACCACAGTTTTCATTGGTAGAACTATGTTTTAGAGAGAATGCAGGATCTGGTGAAGGAATCTAGTGACCGAAAATGGCCCTATGAAACTGTCTACAATCTGAATCAAGAGAGGTGATATAAAGAATTCCAAAATAAGAGGCTTGGAAGTGGCTATTTCAAAAGTATAGATAAGTTTTTTTTTTAAAAAAAAAAACAAAAACCCAAAAACAAACAAAAACCACACAACCTATTGAAGCATTAAACAATAGCATTTTCATGTTCTCAACAATTCATTTGTTCACTATCACCAACACCAAGAAGAAGTTGAGAACAAAATAAAATGTTAGTCTCAACCTGTTTCCTGACAGTGGCCTTTATAATACTTTAATTCAACTCAAATACATGTGATATACCTGCCACATTCACTATGGAGTGATATGAAAGGCACTGTCCTGCTGTCCCTGCCCTTACAGAGCTTACAGTCTAGTGGGAGGCACGGACAAGTAAACAACTACAATTCAGTGCAACAATAAGTGCTATGACACAGGTAAGTACATGGAGGGTGCCATCAGAACAAAGAGGGGAGGGGCCTGCCAAGGAAGTGTCCCTGGAAATACTCTTGAACTGAGTGTTAAAGGATATGCTATTATTGGTTTGGAGAGATTAAAGTGAATTTATTATCCTTTGCCTAAAATCTACATCTAATTCCACTTCCACTTCCTGATATGTCAAATTAATTCTCTATTTTATTTTCTTATGAGACAGGGCCTCACTTTTTCATCCAGGCTGGAATGCAGTGGCATGACTATAGCTTACTGCAGCCTCAAACTCCTAAGTGCAAGTAATCTTCCTGCCTCAGCCTCCTGAATAGCTGGGACTACAGGCATACCCCACCACACCTGGCTAATTGTACGTGTGTGTGCGCGTGTGTGGGGGGTGTGTGTGTGTAGAGAAAGGGTTTCACTCTGCTAGGATTACAGGTATAAGCCACCATGCCCAGCCCCTACTCTCCATTCCTATTGCAACTACCTCATTACTGTCTCCATCCTTTGCACACTGATAACAGTAATCATCTCATAATTAGCCTTTAATTAAATCTCTTCACTAGCTAAAAATCCAAATGTGATCCTGAAAACTCCGCTTGGGTGATATCCGCTTGATCTGGGCCCTCTCCAGCCTCTTTTGTCCACCCCCTTTCCCACTGTGCTGAACTTTCTCTAGATTTCTAAAAACACCATGTTCTGTTTTGTCTACATGCCTTTACTCAAGCTGCCTAATCACCAATTTGTGAGGATCCAACCTTCCTTTGCTGACACGTACTCAGCCTTTAACCACAACCCTTCTGATGCCATCCTCATGGCCACTCCTTGTCACCCTCCTCCAGCCAAGCTGAGTCAGGAACCTCTCCTTTGTGCTACCATAGCATGCTACTTCATCATAACACTTACCACAAAGAATTATGCTCAAATTATTCTGATTGTCTGTTTACCTGATTCTCTATTACTTAGATCATCAGGCTAGTACAATACAAAGGAAGCAATCAAGAAATACTGAAAGAATGAAAGAATGAAGGAACGAACAAACGAAGAGTTAAGCCTGTGAAAGTTGATGAGACAACCAAAGGAGATAATGGAGAAGACAGAACACTGGAGCAATACCCACCTTAAGGGGGTAGAAAGAAAGAAGCTACAGAAGGAAATAGAATGAACAATCAAAGAGGTAGGAAGAAAATATCTAGAACTATACAGTAAAGCAACCCAAAAAAAGAGAGAAATTTAAGAAGGGCAAGTAGTCAACAGCATCAAACACTACATAGAGGTTAAAGAAGGTGAAAACTAGTGAGAAGAAAGCCACTAGTGATCCTAATGTTGCTGATGCTGAGTTAACACCCCCTCAATTCCAGCACTGTCAGGGGCCACCTTTCTCAACCACTGATTGAGGCTTACAAATAACCAATGGTATAAAACTTACCTGCACAATCTTTTTTTTCTACTATCAAAAAATTGAAAAACAGACACCATACAAAAGAAAAAATCCCCACCATTCAGATACAACCTGTTATGTCACTATTTCCTTTGTTTTTATGTTTATATGTTTTATATCATTGTTATATTGAATTATATATCCTAAACAATTCCTTAATTAGTATACATAAAATTATTAATATAATTAAAAATGAAGCTTAATTTATGCTTTATTGAGCATAAGTAGATTTCTCATTGGAAACTGGTAAATTAGTATTCCAATTTATAAATAGAAAAAAGAAAAAATGCTATAGAAGGACATGTCTGCTTGGCCATGTGTGTACAATGGCTTTCCTGTCATGTAATACTACAATTACCTAATTTTTTTTTTTTTTTTTTTTGAGACAAAGTCTCACTCTATCACTCAGGCTGGAATGCAGTGGTGCAATCATGGCTTACTGCAACCTGTGCCTCCTGGGCTCAGGTGATCCTCCCACCTCAGCCTCCTGAGTAGCTGGGACTATAAGTGTGCACCACCATGCCCGGCTAATTTTTGTATTTTTTGTGGAGACAGGGTTTCACTGTGTTGTCCAGGCTGGTCTCGAACTCCTGGGTTCAAGCAATCTGCCCCTTGGCCTCCTAAAGAGTGGTGATTACACGTATGAGCCACCCAAGCTGGCCCTTAATTTTTAACCAATAAAATTTACTCATGCTAAAAGGTGGTACACCATCTCAAGGATCTTATCTTGACCCATTTTACAGTTGATTCTATGCATGCTCTGGAGCTTGGCTGCCAAAAATAGGTTAGGAACTAGCTATAGAAACATCTATAGCAGTTGCAGGATTTTTTCCTAGGTTACAAAAAACAAACTCCAGTTAAAATTAGATATACTGGGTTGTAAATAATTTAATACAGCCTAAATTACATTAAGTACGCTTGTGTGACAATTTGTTGTATCTAGAAAAATACTGTGAACCAGAGTTTTCAACCTTCCTCTGAGATTTTCTTTTTTCAGTATGGAGTATGTTTTAGTAGAAAAAATAAAAAGTAGAAGGAATGCAACATTTCTAAAAGTAAAAACTACTAGGTCAAAGGGTATGAACATTTCTAAGGTTTTTAATACATATCACCAAACTGGTTTCAGAATAGCTATATAAAATTTACACTTCCTTCAATATATGAGGTTTATTTTCCCATACCCTAGCCAACACTGGGTATTCTTATTTTTATTTCTTTATTTTCTTCCTGAGAATATTCCAAGTAAGTTATTCTTATTTTTGGTCTTTGCTGATCTAATAGGTAAAAATACCTTACTGTTTTAATTGTGTTTATAATAATAGTAAAAATAAATATTTGTTTATATTTATTGGTACTTCTTTTTAACAAATTGATAATTCTATATCTTTTACCTATTTTTCCAGCGGGCATTTGTTTTTAACCTATCTTTTAATATACGACATTTATAAGAACTCTTCATATATTCTTATTACCCCTTTGTTACAAATAATCCTTTTTTATTTAATATATGACATTTGACATAAAAGGTTTTTAATTTTATACCATCACATAATCTTTTATTTCTTCCTTAGAATCATATTTAGTAAATTATTTCCCACATACATATTTTACAGATTTTCACTCAAAATTCTTTCTAATATGGCTACAGTGGAATACCATTTATATCAGCGAGATAATTTATCTCTACCATTTAATAACAAAGTTACAATTACAATTCCAATAGTAGCCAATAAGAAACAGGTTTAAAATTAAGTTCTAGATTTTTCTTACTCCAATTGTTTCATTAGCTGTTTAGATGACTTTTAGAAACCAGAGTTTTGAGTTTAGAAAATTCATTCAAAGTTCCCTTTAACCCAAACGAAGCACAGATCTCTTGCTAGTTATCACCCACCTCTCAAAAACCTGTTAGGGATCCTTATGATGGGACAGGACTGAATGAAGCGCCTCCTAACTGGGTCCCATCGTATTTTCTTCTTACCTGTTACCACAATTATCAGCAATAAGTCAGACACATACAACACATGGCAAATAATACATAGTTACTGTAGTTATAAAGACAGAAAAACAGGAAACAAAACAATACTTGAATACAGAAAGAAAGTGATATAAAGTAGCATTTAACCCTGCTTTGGAAGTCAAAATTAAATTAATATATAAGCAGTGATGAAGGTTTTCAACTCTTACCCCCAAAATAATACAATTTTGTGCACCATTTTTCGGAATTCTGGTTCAATAGTATGTGCACTCAATAATCACCAATGCCATCTTGTGGCAAAAATTCACCAGGAGCTTTATGAACAGATTAAAAATGATGACATTTTAAAGTCAGTTAATTTCAAAATGGAGCTCTGAAACTAACTGGACATAACATAGGCTCCTGTTCTCTTCAAGGTTATAATAATTATATGGTTAAGAAGATAAAGCAATGGGTACCATTCCTTAAATATTAAATAAGCTGACTCTACTATAATTAAATTTTAAAACAGCAACTAAATAAAACAAACATTTAATATCTTGGCACTTCCATGGAAGAAGGGAGGGAAGGAGCTCATCTGCCTTCCCGGGAAGCAAATCAGCTCCACGTTAACCCCAATTAAATTTTTTTGTCTTATAAAATAGAAGAAAAACCTAATAAATTAATGGAACTGTTAAATGGGGTAATTTTCTCTTTTCCCAAAGTTTTAGTAACTCCCAAAGATAACTCTTGACAATAAAAACAATTAACACTTGTGTAATGTTTAAGGTTTACAAACAGCTTTCACATATATTACCTCATGTAATTCTCACAACAATCCTGTATTGATTCAACAATCATTTTATTAAGCATCTGCTATGTCTGGAGCCCTATGCTAGGACCGAGGGTTGCAAGGGTTGCAAAACAAGGACTGACTCCTGCTCTTCAGAACCCATGGTCTCACGAGGAAGACAGGTGTGTAAACAAATAATTACATTACAGTGAAGAAACTGCTGTAACAGGAGCTATAAAAACACTTTGAAGAAAGTATCATCATCATTTTACAAGTAAGGAAGCTAAAAGAAAATTAAGTGATTTAATACCAAAGCCAGGATTCAAGCTAGGCCTTCTGACTCTAAAAACTTGCCTTCTTTCCACTACACCATATTTATCCTGTCTTAAATTCCCTAGAAAAAGAACAGTTTTTATTTTTGGTAACTGGAAATATATTCAGATGTCCATCAACAAGGTCTAGTTTGCTTGCTACAGAACATGTACATAGAGATATACAAATTCTGTATAATGAAATGGCATCACCTGCACATTTGCACTTAATTTTGTAGAGAATACAGACTCATGGGCAAGGGGAATAATTATTTATTTTGCAAAAGGGTTTATTTTTTAACATTCTAAGTCTTTTCAATCAGTGATTCCCAAATGTTGGTCTACAGACCACTACTAGGCTAAGGTGAAGATTCACTGATCCAACAAAAACATGATAAAAATATGGACAAGGCAATAAGTTTTTCAAAAAGCTAAAAGGTTCCATTTAAAGGCCTGCCCTTTTTTCAGAGATTAGAACCTTTTTGTTGTTAAATATTCTTTACCTTATGAAATGATGCTGCTAAGAAAATGGTAGTTGGCTTTGTTTTTAATATTCTTTCGTGGAGAAACTGAAAATTTGCAAGCCCATATCTACTCTAAATATACATATATAAATAAATATAAGTGCATATATATATATAATTTTAACATACAGGTTTACAACATTCAACGCCCTAGAGAAACATTGTTTTAAATCAATACAGTATGTGTTGATGACTCCAGAGTCCAAAGCTGTAAACCACACTGTCAAAGGATACATAAGATATTTAAGAAACCTCCCTTGCCCTTAAGAAGTTTATATTCTACTTAGGGAGACAAGACAGACACATAAAACAATTAGCAATACAAGACAGAATATAACAAGTGATTAGCTCAAAATTTGACATTTTTATGTATCAAAAGTGTTAAAGTGTACATACCCTTTGACCCAGCTATTCCACTTCTAGGAATCTATTCCTAAAGAAACAATCATAGATGCATGGAAAGATGTATGGACAAAGATATTAACTATGGTACTATTTATAATGGTAAAAAAAATTAGAAACACTTTCAATGTCCAATGATAGGGAGATGGTTAAGTATGCTAAATGAACATACTTAAATATGCTCATATTCTACACACCACTAAAGATATATACAAAATTATTCATTAACATGACAAAACATTCACAATATATTGCAAATGAAAAATACAATGTAAAAAACAGTATTAAAGCATGATACCATTTTAGTAAAGAAAAAAGTATTTTTATGTATTCATTTAAAAATATAGGAAAGATTACATCAAATTAATGTATTTGACTATAGTTATCTTTGGAAGGTTCTAATGAATTATTTTTGTTTTTTCTCTTTATGATGGTCTTTGTTTTCCAAGCTCTCCCACTGAGTAGGCATTACTTTTAGACTCGAAGAAAAACAATCCTGTATTTTTTTTTATTTTTAAAAAAGTTATTACAAAAAAATACTGGAAAGAAACATACCAAAGTCTTAACACTGGTTATGACTGGGCCTGGGGTTTTATTACCCCTTTCATGTTATCCATAAATTCTATTATATATGATTTTATAAAGGAAAAATATTAAAAACTACTTTGGAGTAACACTGAGGGAATAACATTAAAAATTACCAAGCTGGGCCTGGCGTGGTGGCTCATGCCTGTAATCCCAGCATTCCGGGAGGCCAAGGCACGTGGATCACTTGAGGCCAGGAGTTTGAGACCAGCGTGGGCAACGTGGCAAAACCCCATCTCTACTAAAAGTATACAAAAATTAGTCAGACATGGTGGAAGGTGCCTGTAAACCCAGCAACTCAGGAGGCTGAGACAGGAGAATCGCTGGAACCCAAAAGGCAGAGTTTGCAGTGAGTAGAGATTGCGCCACTGCACTCCAGCCTGGCGACAGAGTGAAGCTCTGTCTCAAAAACAAAAACAAACAAAAATAATGAACCAAAACTGTAATTAACAAAACCCTTTTTATGTTTTCTCAGAGCTTCGGTCAAACATCTTTGGCATGTCTCTCTCTCAGCAACCAGCATAAGTCTATTCACAGACTCCTGTGGACTCTATGGAGGTTATTCAATCAAGGCAGGCACTGACTTCAGAACCCACGTTTTAATCTCTCACCCAAAGAGCAGAAAAAAGAGAAACAAGCAACATAGCAGTGTAATATCAATGCAAATATACTTCTTAAATTTTTAAATAAATATATGCCTCTCCGGTTTCATATAAATATATTCCTGGTCTGAACTTTTATTCATTGATGTTTTAGTTTTTATACATTCAAAGTGCCAATCTTCATAAGTGATAGCTTCAACTCTTCAAAACAAAAACAGGCCAGCCATGGTGGCTCACACCTGTAATCACAGCACTTTGGGAGGCCGAGATGGGTGGATCACCTAAAGTCAGGAGTTCGAGACCAGCCTAGCCAATATGGTAAAACCCCATCTCTACTAAAATACAAAAAAAAAAAAAAAAAAATTAGCTGGGTATGGTGGCGGGCACCTGTAGTCCCAGCTACTCGGGAGGCTGAGGCAGGAGAATTGCTTGGGTCCAGAAGGCAGAGGTTGCAGTGAGCCAAGATCATGCCAAGGCACTCCAGCTTGGGCAACAGCGAGACTCTGTCTCAAAAAAAAAACAACAAAACACACACACACACACACACACACACACACACACACACACAAATCCATAATTTCTTCAATGATTTCATCAATATTTTGTTTTTTGCTAGGTTTTAAATTATTTTTCTGTTTTTTACTATGTTTACTTCACTATAAATATAACATAGTCACTGGCTAAATTAAGATGATAGGCTGAGCACACTAACCAAGCTTACCTTCCCTTAAAATCTCCCAAATAACAGATCAACAGATCAGTCATTAAAAAAAAAAAAAAAAAATCCCCTTTGCTGACTTTTTTGGGAAAAAACAAACCAACCCATAATCAAAAGAAAACAAGAAATGCCCTTAGTGGACGAATACTATCAGGAATCACTGGAAGATGAAAAGCAGATAGAATCCGCCTAAAGGAAGAGACCACAGTCCTACATACCAAAAGAGGACCAGGGCAAGTGAAGGGATCAGCTTGCAGAGTAAACTATGCCCAAGACAACAGGAAGAAGTAAAAACAATCTGAAACGCCGCCTAAGTGACTGGAGTGTAACACAGAAGTTACATGGCAGGTGAACCCCTCCCAGCCATTTACCATTTTGAGTCAAGCATTATAGACTAGAGGTATTTGCTCCCAGAATGGAACAGTGGCAAAAGCAACAAAGGTGTCACTCTCCAGCTAGAACAATGAGTGTGGACACTGGGATCAGAGAGAGAAGATAGAACCCTGCGAGGATATTAACACCCAGGCAGAAGAGGGGACAGTCACACTGAAGAAGCCTGGCAACTAGCACACTTCATCTCATTGCTACACATTCCATCCCTATCCACAATTCGTGGAGACCTGCTACGATAAACAGATGCAACACTCACAGGAAGGCTAACTAGGACTCACAGGTAAAGATGAACGCGCATAAAACCAAAACCCAAGCATGAAGATGTATTATAGGAAAGTATGTTAAAAAGTTAAGACACAAAAAAGAATCGAACAATATTAAAATTTCAACTACCTTTTTGTTTTGCCGAAATGAACAAGCTAATCCAATGCTTCAGATGGAAAAAAGCAAGAAACCCAGAATACCAAAACAATCTTGAAAAAGAACTAAAAGCTAGAGGACTCGCACTTCCTAATTTCAAAACTTTCTGCAAAGATATAGTATCCAAAACTGTGGTACTGCCACATGGATGGACACACAGATTAAATGAATGGAACTGAGAGTCCAAAAGTAAACCCTAACATCCAGTCAATTGATTTTTTTGACAAGGGTGACAAGACTATTCAGTGGGGTAATAAACAGTCTTTTCAACAAACTGTCCTGGGACACTTGGATATACTTTTACATGTAGAAATCTATACCTACTCCAACTATTGCTCAAGAAGGAGAGTGAAATAAAGACATTTTTAAAAAGATATTTATTTATTTATTTATTTATTTATTTATTTTGAGATGGAGTCTCGCCCATCACTATGCCTGGCTAATTTTTTTGTATCTTTAGTAGAGACAGGTTTTCACCATGTTGGCCAGGCTGGTCTCAAACTCCAGACCTCGTGATCCACCTGCTTCGGCCTCCCAAAGTGCTAGGATTACAGATGTGAGCCACTGCGTCTGGCCCAATACAGACATTTTTTTATATGCAAGGACCCAAAAAGTTTGTTTCCTTCAGAATTCTGATGAAAGAATTACTCAAAGATATGTATCTGGATTTTCTTTAAAAAGTTAATGCAAGAAAACAAAAAAAAGAAAGAAAAAAGTTAATGCAAGAATAACAAGGCACAAGAAAAGAGTGAGCAGAGAAACCAGTAAAACCTTTAAGTCTAAATATGCACTGATTGGGGAAAAAAACATTAGTAACATTCTAAACTATAATCTCAGATGCTATCAACAGGAATATTAATAAGGGTAGAAAGGGAGGTTGAGAGAAGAAAAACTAGAAGAACATTAAAGTATCTGTCTTATTCAGATGAAGGATATGGAAAATGATTAATATGGATACTGATAGAAAAAATATAAATTGAAGTATTATGTAAAAGATCTAAGAATACTAGATGGCTTCACTGGTGAATTCCTCCAAATATTTAAGGACCTATTCCAAGTCAAATTGATATAAGTAGCCAAAAGTCTCATTTCAGGGAACCTGAAGACACATCTAAGAAGTCAGTTCTCATTTTCTTAAAATGAGAAAGACTAGTTAACGGTAGTTGCCAAAGTGTTTTATCAAAACGATCATGTTGGCAAGGATGCAGAGGAACTGGATGAGTTATACTTTGCTGGTAGGAATGTAAAATAATACACACATACTCTGAGAGACAGTATGGTAGTTTCCTACAAAACTAAACATATGCTTACCATACAACTCAACAATTACATTCTTGGGCATTTATCCTAGAGAAATGAAAACTTACGTCCACACAAAAACCTGTACACAAACGTTCATAACGCCTTCATTCACAATAACCAAAACATGGAACCAATCTCAATATCCTTCAGCGAATGAATGGTTAAACAACCGTGGTCCAAGGTACAACCATGAACCATTAATTCTTGCAACCAACAGAAAAAAAATGTCAAAAGGTTACATACTATGTGATTTTACTCATATAACATTGTTGAAATGACAAAATTTTAGAGAACAGATTAGTAGTCACCAGGGGTTTGCCAGGGAAGGTGGTTGCGGCTGTATCAGGGTACCACCAGGGATCTTTGTGATGGAATTGTTCTGTATCTTGACTGTGGTAGTCACATGAATTTTAATATATAATAAAACTGTACAGAATATGATACACACACACACACACAGTACATGTAAAACTAATGAAATCTGAGTAAAGTCACTGGATTGTATCAATGTCAATTTCCTAGTTGTGTTACTGTACAATAGTAACAGGATGTTATCATTCCAAGAAATTGCCTGTCTCTCAATATTATTTCTTTCCTTTTTTTTAATTTTAATTTTTATTTTTGAGACAGGATCTTGCTCTGTCACCCAGGCTGGAGTACAGTGGCATGATCTCGGATCACTGCAACCTCCACCTCCTAGGCTCAAGTGATCCTCCCACGTCAGCCTCCCAAGTAGCTGGGATTACAGGCGTGTGCCACCATGCCTGGCTAATTTTTGTATTTTTTGTAGAGACGGCGTTGTCTCACCAAGTCAGGCTGGTCTCAAACTCCTGAGCTCAAATGATCCACCTGCCTCAGTCTTCCAAGTACTGGGATCACATGCATTAGCCACCACACCCAGCCAATATTATTTCTTAACACTGCAAGTGCATCTACAAGTCTCAAAGTAAAAGGTATAAAACTTAAATAAAAACCAAAATGAAGAAAAATCATGATAGTGCTAATATGGAACAGATTACATTCAAAATGATATACCTAAACAATTACGAATATTTAACAATTCGAACTATTGAATCAGAGAAAATGATCCAAGAATTCTGACTTAGGTGGCTACAACATGTGCTACAGTCCTACTGCTATATGTAATTCAGGATCTATAAAGGTTTCAAAAGAGAAGCAAATTAATACTGTATCTGGAATCACTGCACAGTTGTACAGATTGCTTACTGCACAAGAGCTCCAGGCAAAGTGTCTAAGTGGAGGCTAAATCCAGCCTTCACTTCCCCAATGTACCTATGGGACTATGTCTACCTGGAAGAGGAATCTTTTCAAAATTTCACAGTGGCACGCTTTGAGCTAACAGTGATCTACTTGTTAAGTAAATGACTTACTTTTAAATTTAGGATAATCAACATTTTTTTTTTTTTTTTTTTTTTTTTTAGACATAGTCCCATAGGTTCATTGGGGAAGTGAAGGCTGGGTGCGGGGGTCTGGTTCACCCCCAACCCC
>NW_022436947.1:11531486-11533454 GCF_009761245.1 Sapajus apella
GGGTTCAGGCAATTCTCCTGCCTCAACCTCCTCAGTAGCTGGGATTACAGGCACACGCCACCATGCCCAGCTAATGTTTTGTATTTTTAGTAGAGACGGGGTTTCACCGTATTGACCAGGATGGTCTCGATCTCTTGACCTCGTGATCCACCCGCCTCGGCCTCCCAAAGTGCTGGGATTACAGGCTTGAGCCACCGTGCCTGGCTCAACATTTATTATATACTCTATGCCAAGCACCTTTATATACTGAGTATCTACTCTATGCTTAGCCATTATAAATACTCTTTTTTGGTGGGGCGCAGGGGAAGTAGTCACAGGGTCTAGCTATATTGCCCAAGGTGGTCTTGAACTCCTGGACTCAAGCATTCCACCTGCCTCGTCTCCCACCAGGGAGACAACAGGCATGCACCATCACGCCCGGCTAATTTTTGTTTATTTCGTAGATATGGGGCTGGGGTTTTACCATGTTACCCAGGCTAGTCTCAAACTCCTGAGATTACAGACATGAGCCACCATGCCCAGCAATCTTTTTCAGTTTTAACATTTTATGATTCTAAGAAGTTTCAGACAAGGAGAAAATATGAAAAAGATAAAAGTTCATTTTAAAATCTTTTTTTTTTTTACTGTTCATGGCTTTCTTTTCCATGTAAGATTTACCAAAAATCCTGCCTGTATTTGTACTTTACATGTACCTGTATGAACGTGCCTATCTTGAAAGATTATCACTGGAGAATGTTTTTCTTAATTGAGTATCACCTCCTTCCTTTTTATCTCCAGCAAAACTTCACTTAGAAAAATAAACTCAGCCCAGGCATGGTGGCTCAGGCCTGTAATCCCAACATTTGAGGAGGCCGAGCAGGCGGATCACTTGAGGTCAGGAGTTCAAGGCCAACCTGGCCAACATGGTGAAACCTTGTTTCTACTAAAATAGCTGAAAGTGGCAGTGGGCACCTGTAATCCTAGCTACTCAGGAGGCTGAGGTAGGAGAATCACTTGAACCTGGGAGGCAGAGGTTGCAGGGAGCCGAGATTGTGCCACTGTACTCCAGTGTGGGTCACAGAGTGCGACTCTGTGTCAAAAAAAAAAAAAAAAAAAAAAAAAAAAAAAAAACAAACTAGAGAAGTAACCAATTTTGAAAGTGAAGACATGGCCAGGACTGGTGACTTTTGGCCTGTAATCCCAGCACTTTGAGAGGCTGAGGCAGGTGGGTCACTTGAGGTCAGGAGTTCGAGACCAGCCTGGCCAACATGGTGAAAACTCGTCTCTACTAAAAATACAAAAATTAGCCGGGTGTGGTGGTGGACACCCGTAATCCCAGCTACTGAGGAGGCTTGCCTTGAACCCAGGAGGTAGAGGCTGCAGTGAGCTGCGATCACACCACTGCACTCCAGCCTGGGGACAGACCCAGACCACGTCTCAAAAATAAAAAAAAAAGAGGTCAGGCGTGGTGGCTCAAGCCTGTAATCCCAGCATTTTGGAAGGCCAAGGCAGGTGGATCACGAGGTCCAGAGTTCAAGACCAGCCTGGCCAAAATAGTGAAACTCCATCTCTACTAAAAATATAAAAAAATTAGCAGGGCGTGGTGGTGGGTGCCTGTAATCCCAGTTACTTGGGAGGCTGAGGCAAAAGAATCGCTTGAACCCGGAAGGCAGTGGTTGCAGTGAGCCGAGATCGTGCCATTGCATTCCAGACCAGGGAACACGGTGAGACTCTGTCTCAAAAAAAAAAAAAAAAAAGAAAGAAAAAAAAAAAAAAGACACAACTTCTCTCTATGAACTTACTTTCCCTTCTCTTGGGTCATTTTCTGCTGGCAAATGCAATGCCTTTCAAGAAAATACCTAGATCTGACTGAAGGACATAAAAGCTTATACTGGACTAAATCCAGCAAAAAGTAATAGTCACTAATTAGCAAATTTTTAATATCTGATATTTTTAAAGCTGCTTTAAAAAGTATAATATGGGGCCGGG
>NW_022436947.1:11533854-11557067 GCF_009761245.1 Sapajus apella
CCTGACTAACACGGTGAAACCCTATATCTACTAAAAATACAAATACTTAGCCGAACGTGGTGGCATGCACCTGTAGTCCCAGCTACTTGGGAGGCTGAGGCAGGAGAATCACTTGAACCTGGGAGGTGGAAGTTGCAGTGAGCCAAGATTGCGCCACTGCACTCCAGCCTGGGCGACAGAGTGAGACTCTATCTCAAAAAAAAAAAAAAAAAAAAAAAGAAATTCCATATTTCTGTATTAGGTTAGTGTGTACGTGTGTGCTTTAAGGAATGTGTTTTATGTGACAGCAAAATATTTGTGGTTAGCATTTGATCAATTACACATCTGATTTAAATTAAATGAGTTGACTGTTGATGAAACCATATGGCAGGAGCTACTACGGGTAAAAAGGAAAAGAACTCAGGCCGGGCACGGTGGCTCAAGCCTGTAATCCCAGCACTGTGGGAGGCCGAGGCAGGCGGATCACGAGGTCAAGAGATCGAGACCATCCTGGTCAACATGGTGAAACCCCGTCTCTACTAAAAATACAAAAAATTAGCTGGGCATGGTGGCGCGTGCCTGTAATCCCAGCGACTCTGGAGGCTGGGGCAGGAGAATTGCCTGAACCCGGGAGGTGGAGGTTGCGGTGAGCCGAGATCGCGCCATTGCACTCCAGCCTGGGTAACAAGAGCGAAACTCCATCTCAAAAAACAAAAAAAAAGAAAAAAAGAAAACAACTCAAAGAAAAAACACCATTCAACTCCAAAGATCACTTATCTCATTTTTTTGCTAATCATAATACTTCTAATTTCACTTCACTATCTAGCCTTATTATGTCTTATGACACTTTAATGCTCACATCCTAGATATAGCTTGGAGCAAATTCAGGGACATATACCAAATATAAAAGGGAAGAGCATGAGATTGGGCTGGATTCTAAATGCAGCAGGAAGCTACTGAAGGATTCTTATCTGGGAAGCAGCATAACCATAGCTGTGCATTAGGACAGTTAATCTTGTTTCAGTATATAGCATGGGTTAGGAAAGGAAGACGAGTAATAGCAAAAAACATTTTTAGCATAGTCCAGTTCACCGTAGTGAAGGCCTGAATTACAGTACCAGTAACAACAACAAAAAAAAACCGGGAAGGACAGGAAGCAGCATGGTACATGGATTTTTTAGAACCACATTGCCTGGGTCTAAATCCTAGCTCTGTCCCTTGCTAGCTATTTGCCCTTGGACAAGGTCTTGTCCTGGGTACCTGAGATTCCTTACCTATAAAAAAAAGAGACAGCAATAGTATCTATCCCATTACTGGGTTATAAGTAAATGTTTATATAACTACCTAGCTAATATTATTATAGGGATAAAACATAAGGATGTAAAAGACTGGCTGAATGAGAAAGCTGAGTAAAATAAAGGGATAAATGTAAGTGTGAGTTTTTAACTTCTATAACTTGAAGGAAGCTTTAAAAACACAGATATTAAAAGGTAAGTTAGCAATATTTATCACTGCATATTGCAGTGATGTTCTTAAATAACAGAAACCAGAAACAAGCTGAATAGCCATCAGTTGGGTGGCTGGTAAATTACAGCACATTGACACAACACAATACTTTCAGCCATGAAGAAGCAAAAGTCTAAATGTGTTATATAGAACGATCCCCAAAATATATTTTTAAGTTAAAAAAAAAAAAAAGACAGATGCAGAAAGGATACTTTGTTGTTGCACTGTGTTTTAATATAAAGATAACACATACCTATATGCATATATATGCAAATTCTATTTCTGGAAAGACATACCCGAAACTCTAGGGAGATGATACTTACTGCTAGGCAGACAGACCGGAAAACGAGGGATCTCAAGAGGAAGGGACACTTTCTCCTCCTGCATACTGTTTGAATCATACCAAGTTTATGTAATGTTTTTCCATTAAGAAAAACTTAATGACAAAAAGACTTTTAGGAGAAAAGCTGGATGCATTCAATCATAGGAAATCATACTTACATATTTCAAGTAAGCATAACGTTTATGTGTTCTACAAGCTTGCCCAGTATAGATACTGGTGAAAGTCTAATGATACTGAGTGTTCAAAACCACTTAAAAATGGGCAGACTATAGAACTCTTGAGAGTGAGAAAGAAAGGAGAAGCAAAGGTGAAAAAAGTAGAAGGAAGACAAGGACTGCTTACTTTAAGAAGTGAGGGGATGGGCCAGGCATAGTGGCTCAGGCCTGTAATCTCAGCACTTTGGGAGGCCGAGGCGGGTGGATCATGAGGTCAGGAGCTCAAGACCAGACTGGCCAACATGGTGAAACCCCATCTCTACTTAAAAAAAATAACAAAAATTAGCTGAGCGTGGTGGCTTATACCTGTAATCCCAACTACTTGGGAGGCTGAGGTAGGAGAATTGCTTGAATTGGGACCCGGGAGGTGGAGGCTGCAATGAGCCGAGATCGCGGCACTGCACTCCAGCCTGGGCTACAGAGCAAGACTCCACCTCAAAAAAAAAAAAAAGTAAGGGGATGGCCTTAAAAATAGTTTGGGGAGCCGGGCGCGGTGGCTCAAGCCTGTAATCCCAGCACTTTGGGAGGCCGAGGCGGGTGGATCACGAGGCCAAGAGATCGAGACCATCCTGGTCAACATGGTGAAACCCCGTCTCTACTAAAAATACAAAAAAAAAATTAGCTGGGCGTGGTGGCGTGTGCCTGTAATCCCAGCTACTCAGGAGGCTGAGGCAGGAGAATAGCCTGAACCCAGGAGGCGGAGGTTGCGGTGAGCCGAGATAGCGCCATTGCACTCCAGCCTGGGTAACAAGAGCGAAACTCCGTCTCAAAAAAAAAAAAAAAAAATAGTTTGGGGAAAATAAAGCCTTAAAAAAGATGCAGGCTAATAAAAATTAGGCTGTAGCTCAAAATTCTAAGTGATTATGTCAATTTGTGATCTGAAATTCTTAATATATTTTCCAGTGTTATACATAATTAATAGGTCAGTACCTATTCAGTCCACAAAGGCCAACTCTACCCTCAGTGATTACTTATAGTACTGTACTAATGGTAGTACAGAGTACACCATTTTTGTTGTTGCTATTGTTAATTTTTTTTTTTTTTTTTTTTTGGAGACAGAGTCTCACTCTGTCACCTAGGCTGGAGTGCAGTGGCAAAATGTCGGCTCACTGCAACCTCCACCTCCTGAGTTCAAGTGATTCTCATGTCTCAGCTTCCCAAGTAGCTGGGACTACAGGCAAGAGCCACCATGCCCAGCTAATTTGTTGAATTTTTAGTAGAGATGGAGTTTCACCGTGTTGACCAGGCTGGTCTCGAACTTCTGACCTCAGGTGACCCACCTGCCTCAGCCTCCCAGAGTGCTGGGATTACAGGCATGATCCACTGAACCTGGCTGAGTCCACGATTTTAAAACCCTATCCTACTCAAGCTCTCAGGTAAATTTGACAAGGTAACCTCTCTCTCCTTCTTGAAACATGTTCTTCTCTTGACTGCTTGTGAAACCAAGCAGTCCTGGTCTTCCTCCTATCTCACTGAACTTCTTTGCTTGTTTCTCCTTTCCTTCTGACTTTCAAGAGTTACTTACATACTCCTCTGCCCAATTTTTAAAAATATCTGGTGAACTCATCCAGTCCAATGGCTTTAGATATCATCTGCACGCTAATAATTCCAAAATCTACATTGTGAGCCTCACCGTCGCCCTTGAGTTTGATTTTTATGTAAAGATTACTTACTCTATATCCTTACTTGGAGGTCAAATAGGCATCTCAAGCTTAACACTGTCAAAACAAAACTCTTGATTTGCCCCCTACAATGCTGCTGCTTCAGATCTGTTCCATCACATCTGATGAGATCATCATCTGTCCAATTGCTCAAGACAAAAACTTAGGAGCCATCTTTTTTTTTTCCCAAAGTCTCACTCTGTCACCTAGACTGGAGTGCAGTGGTGCATCACGACTCACTGCAACCCCCACCTTCTGGGTTCAAGCAATTCTTGTGTCTCAGCCTCCTGAATGGCTGGGACTAAAGGCACACGCCACCACGCCCAGCTAATTTTTGTATTTTTAGTAGAGACAGGGTTTCACCATGTTGGCCAGGCTGGCGTCAAACTCCTGGCCTCAAGTGATCTGCCCACCTTGGCCTCCCAAAGTCCTCGATTACAGGCGTGAACACTGCATCTAGCCTTGTTAGGAGTCATCCTGACTCCTCTCTTTCCTTCACACCTCACAGCAAATCCTATTAATGCTACTTTCAAAATATATCTCATATTTGACCACTTCCAACAACCAATATACCACCATAACCTCGTCCAAGCCACAGTCTTTTTAGGAAAGTACTTCTATAGTCGTCTAAATGACCTCCATGCTTCCTTGTCACCATGTCCCCCTATCCATTCTCCAACCAGCAGTAAAGGGAGCTTTAGAAAAGTAAATCAAACCACATCACTCCTCTGCTTAAAATTACCCAATAGTTACCATTCAAATTTATAATAAAGATCGCAAATTCAGTTTCGACTTGCTGAGCTTGAGGAATATAAAGCATGTAACTGTAGATATGGAGAAAGCAAAGAAATGGCTCTCGAAAGAGATTTGAGCTGAAATTACACAGTGGCATGACTTATTGGCATATGGATAGATACTGAAAATCACAGATTTGGAAGAGAACACCTCAAGTAAGTTGAAAAGTGAAGGGAGGGGACACAGAACCAAGAATTGAGAACTCCCATACATAAAGTCCAGGTAGAAGGGGAAGAGCTGACAAAGATGACTAAGGATGAGGCCAGACACTTAAATGGAAAACAAGACCTGACTCCCAGGAAACCAAAAGGGAAAAGGATTTTTCAAAATGAAGAGAGGTCAAGGCAGATGGAGATTTTAAAATGTCCACTGACTTCATACACATAAGTCATTTGCGGGTTTTTTTTTTTGTTTTTGAGATGGAGTCTGTTGCCCAAGCTGGAGTGCAGTGATGCAATCTCAGCTCACTACAATCTCCGCCTCCCAGGTTCAAGCGATTCTCCTGCCTTGGCCTCCCAAAGTGCTGGGATTAAGAGAGAATAGGAAAACAATGCTATGCAGATTAAAGTATACATGGGTGGGTCTTAGAAGATGACTAGGAGGATGGCACTTTAGAAAGAAGAAATGGTACACAGCTAACTGCAATCACCATGTCAAGAAAAAAAAAAACGAAAAAAATAGGAAGAAGAAATGGTATGTACAGAATCAACAACAATGTAGCACAGGAAATTCCAAGTTTTTAAAAAAATCTCTCCTCTCAACCTATCTTGTTCCAAGAATTTAAGGCAACTAACTTAAATTTCAACTATACAGAGAATACTTCTGTATAGCTGAACTATAAAATGAAAGGCATAAATGGGGAGGGTAGAGAGGTAGAAAGGGACAAATGGAGAGTAAGGAGGAAGAATCAACAACACAATTCCTTATCGAATTGTGACCAATTCAATAGCACTGTGGCCAATTCTATAAGGAATAATAAGTAAAAGGAAGGAATCTAATGTGCTTCCCACATTTCTGGCTTGACTCACTAAACTGATGATACAGCCATTACATTAGTCAGGATAAGGAGCACAGGATGAAGTAACACGTTTGGCAGGAAATGATAAAATTGTTTTTTTGAAAACGTTGTATTTAAGGTACTCATCAGTCAGTTGGTAGAAACATCTAGAGGCTGTTGGCAAACAGGCCAGAAAGAGAGGTATGGGTTGGACATAGATACAGGTTTGGTCAGGACATTAATGATATCTTACTAAGAGTAAAAAGGGAAAACAAACAAAGATATATTCTTGGATACCAATATTAAGCGGCAGATAAAGGAAAGCTCTAGAAAGGCAGACAATAGAAGGAAATATCAACAGAGAACAGAAAAGAAATGGAAGGGAAAAATAAAACCAACACAAAAATGAAATCTTCATTGAAAGTAGCACGAAGGAGTACAGACACTGCTGAAAACATAGCAAGGGACATATTAATAGATGACAGAATTGAGAAAGGCAGGCGAAACATAAATGACCTCTGAAAACCACAAAACATTGTTAACATAAATAGAAGATCTAAATAAATGGAAATACATCTCATGTTCACAGACTGGAAGACTTAACATTATCAAAATGTCAATACTGCCCAAACTGATCTACAGACTCAAAGCAGTCCCTATCAGAATCCCAGCTGACAAAATGACAATCCCTTGTACAAACTGAATTCCTTTGTACAAAATGACAAGCTGATACTCAAATTTATATGGATTGCAAGGGACCTAGAATAGCCAAAATTACCCTAAAAGTGAGGAATAAATTAGGGGGACTCAAACTGTCCTGTCAAAACTTACTACAAAGCAACAATAACTGAGGCAGCGTGGTGTTGGTACGTGAACAGACATACAGATCAATGCAATGGAACTAAGAGTCCAGAAACAAACCCTTACATTTATGATTAATCGAGGTTTGACAGGAGTGCCAAAACCCATTGAGTGGGGAAAGAACAGTCTTTCAAATTGGATAGGCAGTTGAGATAACCCTTATCTCACACCAAATACACAAGTTAAAATGGATCAAAGACATAAATGTAAGAGCAAAACCATGAAGCTCTTAGAGAAAAACAGAAACAAGTCTTCATGATCTTGGATTTGGTAAAAGATTCTAAGATATATGACACCAAAACGAAAGCAACAAAATAATATTAGACTTCATCAAGATTAAAAACTCTTGTGCCTTAAAGGGCACAATCAGGAAAATGAAAAGGGGCCGGGCGCGGTGGCTCAAGCCTGTAATCCCAGCACTTTGGGAGGCCGAGGCGGGTGGATCACGAGGTCAAGAGATCGAGACCATCCTGGTCAACATGGTGAAACCCCATCTCTACTAAAAATACAAAAAATTAGCTGGGCATGGTGGCGCGTGCCTGTAATCCCAGCTACTCAGGAGGCTGAGGCAGGAGAATTGCCTGAACCCAGGCAGCGGAGGTTGCGGTGAGCCGAGATCGCACCATTGCACTCCAGCCTGGATAACATGAGTGAAACTCCGTCTCAAAAAAAAAAAAAAGACAACAACATAAGGGAGAAAATATATGCAAATCATACATAGGACAATGGTGTATCTAGAATATATAAGGAACTCCTATAACAACAATGAAAAGACAACCCAATTAAAAATTGGGCAAAGATCTGAATAAATGCTTCTCCAAAGAAGAGATGGCCAATACATACAAATGAGCAGCAATCACATGAAACGATGCTCGGCATCATCAGTCATCAGGAAAATACAAAGCAATGAGGTACTGATACCTCCTACAACATGCATGAACCATGAAAACATTATCCAAAGTAAAAGAAGCCAGATACAAAAGGCCACATACTATTATTATACGTTTCCATTCATATGAGAAAGTTTGTAACAGGGAAATCTATAGAGACAAAAAATAGATGAATAGTTGCTTAGGGCTAGGGTGAGGGGATAGGGGAAGAGAACAGGAGGATAAGGGGATGATGGCTAAAGGATAAAGAGTTTGCTCTTGAGGAGATGAACTGTTCTAGAATTGACTACAGTATGGTTGTGCATATCTGTGAATATACTAGAAACCACTGACTTTCACACTTCCAAAGTATGAATTGCATGACATGTGAATTACATCTCTATAAAGCTGTTAAAATACATACAAATGGAAATTTTTTTTTTTTTTTTTTTTTAATTTAAGGGCCAGGCACGGTGGCTTACATCTGTAATCCCAACATTTTGGGAGGCTGAAGCAGAAGGATGGCTTGAGGCCAGGAGTTCAAAACCAGCCTGGGTAACACAGCAAGACCCCAATCTCTACAAAAAATTAAAAAATTAGCTAGGTGTGGTGGCATGTACCTGTCATCCCAGCAACTTGGAAGACTGAGGTGGGAGGATTGCTTCAGCCTGGGAGACTGAGGCTGCTGTAAGTCATGACTGCACCACTGCACTCAAGCCTGGGCTCTAGAATGAGATCCCATCTCTAAACAAAACAAAAAATAGAACAAAACACAAAACAAAACAAAAAAACACTTGAAAAGGATAAATTAGTCTGTGTTTTAAAAAAAAAAATCAGCCAGGCACAGTGGCTCATGCTTGTAATCCCAGCACTGTGGGAGGCTAAGGAAGGCAGATCACTTGAGGTCAGGAGTTCAAGACCAGCCTGACCAACATGGAGAAGCCCTCTCTCTACTAAAACTCCAAAATTAGCCAGGTATGGTAGTGCATGCCTGTAGTCCCAGCTACTCGGGAGGCTGAGGCAGGAGAATCGCTTGAACCCAGGAGGCAGAGGTTGCGGTGAGCCGAGATCGCACCATTGCACTTCAGCCTGGGCAACAAGATCAAAACTCCATCTCAAAAAAAAAAAAAAAAATTAAAATGAAATGACAAAATATTTAGAAAATAATTACAATGAGAAGCCTACAACTAACAGGAAACAACTAAAGCAGGGCTCAGAAGAAATCACATTTAAACATATGGAAAGAAATATTAAGCATCCAACATAAGAAGACAGAAATACAAACAATGAAATAGAGCTGCAGAAAACTAAAGGGAGGATTTAAAACTAAAAGAAAAAAATTAATAAAAACAGAAAATAGGGCCGGGCAGGTGGCTCACGTCTGTAATCCCAGCACTTTGGGAGGCCGAGGTGGACAGATCACGACGTCAAGAAATCGAGACCATCCCGGCCAACATGGTGAAACCGCGTCTCTATTAAAAATACAAAAATTAGCTGGGCATGGTGGCACAAGCCTGTAGTCCCAGTTACTCAGGAGGCTGAGGCAGGAGAATTGCTTGAACCGGGAGGCAGAGGCTGCAGTGAGCCGAGTTCAAACCACTGCACTCCAGCCTGGTGACATAGCAAGACTCTGCCTCAAAAAAAAAAAAAAAGAAAAGAAAAGAAAATAGTGAAACTAATTTTTAAAAATCCAAGAGCTAGTTATGAACAAAAAAGGGCAAAGCCTCACATATACAAGATAAGAAATGACAATGAGTAGTCACAGACCCAAGAAATAATTCTTTAATCATAAAAGAATGCCTTGCTCAATTCACACAAATAATTTTGAAAATATGGATGAATAGGATAATTTTCTAGGGTAACATAAATTATCAAAGCTACCCCCAAAGGATATAAATTCTAAGCAGCCAAACTATCAGAGAATAATGATATAATTGGGCTGGAGGCAGTAGCTCACATCTATAATCCCAGCACTTTGGGAGGTTGAGGCAGGAGGATTGCTTGAGCTTGGGAATTTAAGACCAGTCTGGGCAACATAGTGAGACTCGTTGCTACAAAAAAAGTTTTTTTTAATTAGCCAGGTGTGGTGGTGTACACCTGTAGTCCCAGCTACTCAGGTGGCTGAGGCAGGAGAATCTCTTGAGCCTAGGAGGTTGAGGCTGCAGTGAGCCATGATCATGCTACTACACTCCAGCCTGGGCAACACAGTGAGACCCTGTCTCAAAAAAACTAAGAAGTATGATATAATTGGACAATATAATTGTCTGAGAGCTACTTCCACCCCCTAAAAAAGAGGAGGTCCAAATGACTTCATGGAGAATTCAACAAAATCTTTAACTTCGGTATCATTTAACCACAGAGGGGAAAAATCCATATAAAAATAAAGTAAGGGCCAGGTACAGTGGCTCATGCCTGTAATGCCAGCACTTTGAGAGGCGGAGGTGGGAGGATGGCTTGAGGCCAGGAGTTTGCAACCAGCCTAGGCAACATAGCAAGGCCTTATCTCTACAAAAAATTTAAAAATAAGCTGGGCGTAGTGGTGCTTGCCTGTATTCCTAGCTACTTGGGAGGCTAAAGCAAGAGGTTGGCTTGTGCCCTGCAGTTTGAGGCTGCAGTGAGCTATGACTGCACCAGTGCACTCCAACCCGGGTGACAGGGGGAGGAAGGGAGGGAGGAAGGGAAGGAAGGAAGAAGGAATGCAGGGAGCAAGGGAGGGAGGAGGAGTTGGGGGGGAGGGAGGGAGGGATGGGGGAGGGAGGAAGAGAGGAAGGGGGAGAGGGAAGGGGAAAGGAGGCAAGGGAGGAAGGAAGGAAGGCAGACAGGCAGGCAAGCATTGAAGTAGTTTTATAAAAGTGGAATAATCAAACAAAAATAACACGATAAAAAAATAACCTGAGTGATGCAAAATTTCTAAGTAAAGTTCAGCAAACAGAACCCAGCATTATGTTTAAAATAATAATAACCATGACAAAGTAAGTTAATTCAGGAACACAAGAACGGTTCAGTAACAATAAATCCATTACTACAATCTACCACAATAATTGATCAAAGGACAAAAATCACATTATAATTCCCATAGATGCTGAAAAGGCATTAGCAATATTACTTCCATTTATTAAAAAAAAAAAAAAACTTTAGGCCTGGTGTGGTGGCTCACACCTGTAATCCCACCATTTTGGGAGGCCAAGGCAGGTGGATCGCTTGAGGTCAGGAGTTTGAGATCAGTCTGGCCAACACTGCGAAACCCTGTCTCTACTAAAAATACAAAAGTTAGCCAGATGTGATGGTGGGTACCTGTAATCCCAGTTAGCTGGGAGGCTGAACCAGGAGAATCACTTGAACCCAGGAGGCAGACATTGCAGTGAACCAAGATGGAGCCACTGCACTCCAGCCTGGGCAACAGAGTGAGACTCTGCCTTGAAGGGAAAAAAAAAAAACCAAAACCTTAAAAATGTTAACAGCTGAATATTTTAACGTGTACACTTCAATCTAAAGCCAGGTCTAATCATAAAAGGAAAGCATTAAAAATACCTGTTGAAGTAAGGAATAGGTCAAAGCTCCACTACTATCTTATTGTTTGATATTTTTGGAAAGTACTAGCCAAAGCAATTGAGCAAAATAAAGAACTAAGTATAAAAAGTAGAAAGGAGGGCAGCCCACAGAGGCTTACTCCTGTAATCCCAGCACTTTGGGAGGCCAAGATAGAATGATCACTTGAGCCTAGGAGTTTGGGATCAGCCTGGACAACACAGCAAGATTCCAGCTCTATTTTATTTATTTATTTACATATATATATTTTTTATTTTTTGTTTTTCTTTGGAGACAGAGTCTTGTTCTGTCACCCACGATGAAGTGCAGTCTTGTCTCACTGCAACCTCTGCCTCCAGTATTCAAGCAATTCTCCTGTCTCAGCCTCCTGAGCAGCTGGGACTACAGGCACGTACCAACATGCCCGGCTAATTTTTGTTTGTGTGTATTTTCAGTAGAGATGGGGTTTCACCATATTGGCCAGTCTGGACTCTAACTCCTGACCTCAAGTGATCCGCCCGCCTCGGCCTCCCAAAGTGCAGGGATTACAGGCATGAGCCAACATGCCCAGCCTATTTTTAAAAAAGAAAAAAAATGAAAAGGAGAAGATAAAATTATCATTATTCGCCGGGCGCGGTGGCTCAAGCCTGTAATCCCAGCACTTTGGGAGGCCGAGGCGGGTGGATCACGAGGTCAAGAGATCGAGACCATCCTGGTCAACATGGTGAAACCCCGTCTCCACTAAAAATACAAAAAATTAGCTGGGCATGGTGGCGCGTGCCTGTAGTCCCAGCTGCTCAGGAGGCTGAGGCAGGAGAATTGCCTGAACCCAGGAGGAGGAGGTTGCAGTGAGCCGAGATCGCGCCATTGCACTCCAGCCTCGGTAACAAGAGCGAAACTCCGTCTCAAAAAAAAAAAAAAATTATCATTATTCCATAATGATATGATTATTTAGCTATACCCGTTATTCTCTAGAAAAACAACTGAGAAACTATTACAGATAATATTAGAATTCTTAAGGTGGCTAGGTACAAAATTAATACTCAAAATTTAATAGCATTCCCATATTCAAACAACCACATAAAAGTTGTAAAAGAAGTAGAATAGCAACAACAAAAGTAAGCACCAAGGAATAAACATAATAAGAAATGTGAGAGGCCTACATAAAAAAAACCTTTAAAATGTTGATAGATACAAAACAAGACTTGAACAACAATAAATACATAAAACGTTCTTTTTTTTTTTTTTTTTTTTTTTTTTTTTGAGACCGAGTCTTAACTCTGTCATCCAGGCTGGAGTGTAGTGGTGCAATCTTGGCTCATTGTAATCTCTGCCTCCAGGATTCAAGCAATTTTCCTGCCTCAGCCTCCTGAGTAGCTGGGATTACAGGTGCCTGCAAACACTGCTAGTTTTTATATTTGTAGCAGAGATGGGGTTTCCCCATGTTCACCAGGCTGGTCTCGAACTCCTGGCCTCAAGTGATCTGCCCGCCTCAAAATCCCAAAGAGTTAGAATTATAGGCATGAGCCACAGTGCCTGGCCACATATACTGTTTTTGAACATGAGGAAATGAATATAGACCCTGTTCCTGAACCTCAAAAAGATGTAAATTTTCTCTAAATTAGTCTATAAATATACTACAATACCAACAAAAATACCAACAGCACAGAGGAATGGGACTTGGTTGGCTAATTCTAAGTCAGATAGAAAAATAAACAAGGAAAACTTTTCAGGAAAACTCTGGGAAGCAGAATGAGGGAAGATTATAACCATAGTATGGAGTCATTAAGTATAAATAGGTAATCTGAGCAATGAAACAGAATAAAAGTCCAGTAATAACCTAAAATTATATGTAGGAGCTAAGTACAGCTAGAGACAACACTTCAATCGGCAGGGCAAAGCTGAACTAAATGAAGGACACTGTGATAACTGGGCAGCCACCTGGAAGGAAAGTAAAGCTGGATTCCTACCTCAACACTTTATTCAACTTACATTTGTGTAGGTAGGCCATTTAACTTAAGAATAACATTACAGAAGTACCCGGAGAAAACACAAGAATATTTAATTTTAATTAGAAATAATACTGAAATAGGAAAGGCCTTTCTTATGATATAAAACCTAGACTCTGAAAAAACTGATAAATTTGACAATGAAACATTTAATCTCTGCTGAAAAAATAGACCATAAACAAAGTCAAAAGACAAATGAAAAAACTGCGAAAAATATCTGCAACATATGTCAAAGGCTAAGAACTGATTTCATTAAAATACAGAGTTCTGGGCTGGGGGCGGTGGCTCACGCCTGTAATCCCAGCAATTTGGGAGGCGGAGGCAGGCAGATCACCTGAGGTTTGGAGTTCGAGACCAGCCTGACTAATACGGTGAAACCCTGTCTCAAAAACAAACAAACAAACAAACAAAAGACAGAGTTCCTATAAACTAGGGGTCTTCAACCCCCAGGCTACAGACCCTTGGTACTGGTCCTGTTAGGAACCTGGCAACACAGCAGGAGGTGAGTGGTGGGCAAGTGAGCATTCCCGCCCTGGCTCCACCTCCTGTCAGATCAGGCATTAGATTCTCACAGGAGTGCAAACTTTATGGTGAAGTGTGCATGCAAGGGATCTAGGCTGTGTGCTCCTTATGAGTCTCTAGTGCCTGATGGCCTGAGGTAGAACAGTTTCATCCCAAAATCATTCCCCCTACTCTTCCACCCCACCATCCCCGTCCATGGAAAAACTGTCTTCCATGAAACCGGTCCCTGGTGCCAAAAAGGTTGGGGACTGCCTTTATAAACAATATGAGCCATCCCAATAGAAAAATGAACAAAAAATATAAACAGGTCTATAAATAAAGGAAACAAATAAATGGCTCTTACACCTACCTATTGAAAAGATGCTTAAGAAAAATATTCCTATTAAACTGACAATTTAAATAACGTTAGATAACGCACTCTGTTACCAAGAGAACAAGGAGAAAGCACTCTAACACCAAGAGAGAAACATATACTCGCAATTTGACAGTATCCATCAGTTTAAACAGTACATACCCTTTGATCCAGAAACTGTACTTCTACAAATTTATCCCAAAAAAGAGAGATTCTTTCTCGTGCAAAAATTATATATGTATAGGGATATTCATTGTATCACTATTTGCATTAGCAAGACTGTAAACATCTTAAATACCCAGCCAAACAAAGGAATGCTACCATCTCCACAAAGTCCTTCCCATCCCCCATACCAGGAAAAAATATACAAGAAATGGTTCATTGGTTGCTTCTAGGGAAGGAACTCAATTAGCTGGGGTCTAAGATAGAAGAAAAGCTTCATTTTACCATATTTTTTTTGGCACCATTTGAATTTTATACACATTATTTATTTAAAAATTTTAAGTTAAGACTACCATGTTATTTTTACCCAGCTTTACTGTTACATTTTTCCTTCTTTTCCTTTGTCCCTTTCCCAGTTCCCATGTTAGCAACAATGTTTAGCTGTTTTCCTAGCTAATCATGGTATTTAATGAAACTCACAGTTAAATCACAATAGCTACTTGGATTCGATTGCCCCATGATCCCCTTGCTCCTGAGCTCTCTCTGCATACTTATTCTACAAAAAGCACAATTCCCTGTTCGTTACTGGGTGTATAGAAATTATGAGTTAGTAAAAATCCAGCAGTAAAAAGCTATTATTTCTTGGCAAACACATAATCACTACTGAACTTTAGAAAACAGCAGAAACGCAAGTGCTCAAAAAAAGGCTTCACAAACTATCGTTTGTGCTGTCACAATGGATGCAGAGTCTAATCCACTACTTTGCATTAAAGAATCTGATTATGACCAGGCACAGTGGCTCATGCCTGAAAACACAGCACTTTGGGAGGCCGAGGTGGGTGGATTACAAGGTCAGGAGTTCGAGACCAGCCTGGCCAACATGATGAAACCCCGTCTCTGCTAAAAATACAAAAATTAGCTGGGCGCAGTGGCACATGCCTGTAATCCCAGCTACTCAGAAGGCTGAAGCAGAGGAACTGCTTGAACCCGGTGGGCGGAGGTCACAGTGAGTCGAGATCACTCCACTGCACTCCAGCCTGGGCGACACAGCTCGACTCCATCTTAGGAAAAGAACAAAAACAAAAACCCGATTTTAACCATCTGTCCAGAGTCAGTGGGGCTAGAAAGGATTGAACCACGCAAGGAATCACACACAAATGATAAAGCATGCTCAAGGAGAGCCACCTGATGCTATGAGTGTTACAGAGAGAAGAGACCAAGTCAGATCATCACGGAAGGCTTCCCTGCAAAAAATGGTAATCAAACTGAGCTCTAATGGAAGAGAAGTTAACACAAGAGAATGGAATGAGGAGAATTTAAGGAAGTTCTTGGATGATGAAAAAGCTTGTGCAATGGCCCTGGGGCAGGAGGAAGCATGATACATCTGAGGAGGCAGAAGAAGATCAATGAGCAAGATAATGTAACACAGCGTTAACTGGAGAGTTACAGAGGAGTCAGATGACACAGTGCCTTTTAGGCCATGTTAAAGATTTTTGCCTTGAGTGGGGATGAGAATGCATTTGTCCTTGCAAAGACTGGTGTGATATATCAATCAGAAGGCAAGAGCAGAAGCAGGAGTACTGCTTAAAAAGCTCCTACAGGAGACCTAAGTGAGGGATGGTGGCACCATGGATTAGAGTTACGGCAGGAGTACAAGAAATAGGACTTGGTAAATGATTACACCTGAAGCACAAGGGAGAAGAAAATATTAAGGAGGATGCCCAAGTTTCAGGTTTGCACAACTCGACAGATAAAGCTAACACTGAAAGGGAGTGAGAACACTCCAAGAAGACCAGGTTGTTTTGTTTGGTTTCATTGGGGGCTGGATGAAGGGTTAAGATGTAAAAAGTAAGAAAAGGTTCTAGGTATCAGTAACTGGAAGTCTTGGTAGAGAAGGATGAAAAATGGAACATGGGGCTGGCTGGGCACCGTGGCTCATGCCTAATCCCAACACTTTGGGAGGCCAAGGTGGGAGGATCGCTTGAGGCCAGGAGTTCAAGCCCAGCCTGGCCAACGTGGCAAAACCCTATCTCTACCAAAAATACAAAAAATTAGTGAGGCGTGGTGGCCTGAGCCTCTAATCCTAGTAACTTGGGAGACTGAGACAGAATTGCTTGAGCTCGGGAGGCAGAGATTGCAGTAAGCCGAGATTGTGCCACTGTACTCCAGCCTGGGCCACAGAGTGAGACTCTCTGTCTCGAAAAAAATAATAATAATAATAAAGAAAGAAAAAGACAAATGGGGATTAGAGGTCTAAAGAGAGAGAAAATTAGCTATAGTACACTTTTTTTTTTTTTTAATATTTAACTTGAGATTCGGTCTTGCTTTGGTGCTCAGGCTGGTCCTGAACTCCTAGGCTCAAGCAATCCTCCCACCTTGACCTTCGAAAGTGCTGGGGTTACAGGCATGAGCCACCCCGACCAACCGCCACAGTACACTTAAAAAAAAAAAAAAAGAAAAAGAAAAAGAAAGGTTTGGCTCGGTGAGGTGGCTCACACCTCGAATCTCAGCACTTTGAGAGGCCGAGGCAGGCAGATCACCTGAGGTCAGGAGTTCAAGACCAGCCTGGCCAACATGGTGAAATCTCGACCCTACTAAAAACACAAAAACTAGTCAGGGGTGGGGGTGGGCACCTGTAATCCTAGCTACTCAGGAGGTTGAGGCAGGAGAATCACTTGGACCCGGGAGGCGGAGGTTGCAGTGAGCCAAGATCACACCACTGCACTCCAGCCTGGGGGACAGAGCAAGATTCCATCTCAAAAAAATATATAAAAACTTTTTTTAAAAAAGTTTTATCTCCAGGGCCCATCATAAACCAAGCCTAGACATTCTATGCCTCCCCATCACCTAAAATCTTTAAAAATCTATCAAAATACAAGAGAAAGGGAAAGGCTTGGAATACAGTACGTGGGAGAATAAAGAATTGGTATGAAAGAATTTCAAACTATATAATATATTGAGATATCAGATGTGTCCCAATTTTGAGAATGAGTAAAGGGACAATGAAGTGTCAGTCAAGAGAAAAGGGAAGCAGAAAAAAGAGACTGATGACCCTACTCTACAAATTTTCACAGTTTAGACACGTTTATCTTTACCTCCGGTTAAATGGCTGTAGTCGGCCTTATGTGCTAAGGGAATGCAGAAATAGCTCCACACTGAAGCCCCTTAACAGAAATCATGGTTTCCACTGCCATCACATGGTCGCAGCTAGGAAGTGCACCAACCAGGCTCTAGGAACCCAGGAATGCCTACATGAAGCCCAAGGTATAATTAATCCATGATCAAAGACCTAAAGATTGTGGTGGCAGAAGGCAAACTGGTGATAGTGTGCTTGCTAAGAGATTCATCTTCTAAGCTATCAATACACAAAAATCTAAGTTTTTATTATTAATTGGGAGTAAGAAAAACGATTGCTCCTTTATGTTAAAGATCATATATTTAGCAATTCTAGGGTGCACAGTCTAATATTATCATCTCAAACTGAACTGCTGGTATATTATATGACTACTTACAAATGCCTCGATTTAATTTTAATGGTGTATATAAATGGGGTAATGTACATTTCTAGCACACATCAATTACCTCATCACAAACATAAGCAATTGTCTCATTAAATGTGCTAAATTCCCTTTGTCATCTTCAATTTAATAAAATAATAATTTTTGACTACTTACAAGTATAAAGTACAGTCATAAACACAATTCAAAAAAAACAATTCATCATGTTCTCAAAACTCATCATCAAAACAAATAGTATATCACTAATATAATCAGGATTATTCACAAAAATACACGGTGAATAATTAACACATAATCCCTGATAGTTCTTTTCATAGTAAAAATAAGCTTGCCCAGTGGAATATTTGACATTCTGTGCATTATTTGATTCCTTATCTTTCTTCTACTGGATTGAATATTCGATTACAAATGTATCTCTTTAAAAAACTGTCTACACACACATATCCAGTTGATTTGATTTTGCTTTCAAAAGCATCTTAACTCAAGCTAGGGCACTGTAGACCAAAATGTGAAATAATTGTGTTGGGTACATTTTTCCAGTTCTCAGTTGTTTTTTATTGTAAACACAGCATAATTTTGTCACTCAATATATTTTGAGATTCCCTTGCTCCTCTTAAAACCTAGACACCATTATCTATTCTGTCTCTGGATATTCCAAAATATTAATAATCCAACTAGTTTTCCCTAATCCCCTCGGTTCTCTTTCCCGTACACTCCCCAGACAACACTCCCCCACCCCTTTCTTCCGTTTCAGAATGCCTAACTCTTACACACACACCCGGGATGGTTTTTTACAAAATCACTCCTTGGAATGCGCTTCCCTCTTCTCTCCTTAACTTGGCACCCTTTTTGAAATAATTTCCCACAGCTAGGCGCCAATGTCTTTCATTTACGAGTTCAAACTGCGGAAGGGGAAGAGACTGGGAATCGAGTGAGTGAAACATTTGGAAATGTCAATGAGACAGTGGCCTCTCCTTTGAAAAGAAAACACAACTCTCAGCACACAGCTTTCAACAGAGCAAAGATAGTTTTCTTCGCTGCGCCCCTGTTCCCTCCCTGACCTCAAAGGCACCTTCCCTTTTCTCTGTTCCCCAATTCCTCAGTTATGCGTGGGGCCTGCCTTTCCTCCTCCCAAGGAAAAGAAAGGCAGGGAGAAAAAAAAGGTAGCAGTCACCTTCCCGCCTGCCGCGCCCGCAAGCGGTCAGAACCCTGTCCCACGACTCACCTGGCAGGTGCGGCCGCCCGGAGAGTTGCACGAACCGGTTGAGCTGGCCAGTCCCCCGACCCCCGCTGCCCCCACTGCCCCCGCCGGCCCCGCTACCTCCGCCACCAGCGCCGGCAGCGCCTCCTCCCCTCCGGCGGTTCCTGTCCCAGCCCTGGGCGGCCGACATGACCCGCTAACGATTGCCGCAGCCCGGTCCCGGCAGCGCCTGACCCGGCGGCACCAGCGGAGCCTCCTTCCTGGGCTCCTCCAGAGACCCAGGAGACAGGGGAAGGGGGCAGCGCCCGGTCCCACCAGAGACCAATAACTGACCGCCTTGGTGAAAGGCAACCAATGGCCAATCGTTTTCTTGGCAGGTGGAGGGAGGCGGAGAGAAACGTGGTAACCATAGCTATGGCTAAAAAAAAAAAAAAAAAAAAAAAAAATGTGGGGGGAGAGAAAGCCAGAAGCAGACACTCCTCGCTCGCATCGTCCGCGTTGGGCAGGCCTGCGTCTCCGGACTCCTGCGGGACCAGGCGGGCCAATCGAAGGCCGAGTGGCAGAGGCCGCGCCTGCTGAAAGACGCCGGGTACCGGCCAGTGCCCCAGGCTTGGTTAGGATTCAGGAACTCTTTCCCGTAAACATTGCAGACACAGGATATACGCATAACACACATATATGGGGGCAATATGGTATTCTACCAGCTTTTCAGTCTGAGATCCCGTTCCCTGACGGTAGATACACACAAAGGGCTTGCTTGGGGTGGGGGTGGGTGAGGGGACCCAGGGGCGGAGTCAAAGCTAAAACGTGAGAACTATATATTCCTGGGTTTCATTTGTCTTTCAGTCAGATTAGCTGCACTCGTCTCTGTATAAGCCTCGTCCCAAGCAAACAGTTTTAAACCTGGTTAACAAATATGGGAAAATGTTGACTCTCACCAGTAATCTTAGAAATACAAATTAAAACCTCAATGAGAAACCATTTCTGGCTTACTGCATCAGTAAAGATTTTTCAAATAACAGCCGGCAGTGTGTGGAATGCCAAGAAAGGGTACTCTCTTAGATGGCTGATAGCTCTGTAAATGTTTTTGTTCACTCAAACTCCTTTCTGCTAGTGGAATATATATAATCAAACGGAAGCGTAAAATTAAATAAAAGGCAGCAACGAGTATGGAAGATCAAGATTGAAGAAAACTTTAGATGTGCCGATCAGGAGTTCCTATTGTTCCAAAATTAAACAGAAATTTTGGCTTGAAATTTATAGGGCGCAATGCAAACTGGGAAAACAGACTGTGTTTCTGAATGATAAGGAAAAAGCATATCAAATTTCTCAAGGAAAACAAAACTTTGCAACGTCCTTAGATATGACGGATTTTTTCTCTTTTGCATAAGAAGAACGTTTCACGGTTGCAGAGAAAAAAAGGTGAGTAACTCTGCTGGAGCTAAGGACAAATACCCTTTGGTGCTGCTGTGAAAATTTCTGGTCACCACTGGCCCTGCCTCCTTGTTTTTCTACTTCCAGTCTCTGTAGGCAGAGATGGTTTAGCCACTAGCACTGTAGCACACTGCTTATGAAAATGTTTTGAGACTTGAAAAAAAAAAAAAAAAGCCTATAGTTCAAAGTATAAAAACCAAAATTAATATATGTTAACTTTCTTTTTTGAGACGGAGTCTCACTCTGTCACCCAGGCTGGAGTGCAAAAGCGTGATCTCGTTTCACTGCAACCTCCACCCCTCCCAGGTTCAAGCAATTCTCCTGCCTCAGCCTCCCAAGTAGCTGGGATTATAGGCACCAGCCACCACACCCAGCTAATTTTTATATTTTTAGTAGAGACAGGGTTTCGCCATGTTGGCCAGGCTGGTCTTGAACTCCCAACCTCAGGTGATCCATCTGCCTCCGCCTCCCAAAGTGCTGGGATTACAAGCGTAAGCCACCGAGTCCAGCCTGTGTTAACTTTTCTAAGGAATCTATACCTTTGAGTAACCAAAGAGTAAATGTGGGAAATTTTCTTTTATAAGAGTATTCTGGCCGGGTGTGGTGGCTCATGCCTGTAATCCCAGCACTTTGGGAGGCTGAAGCGGACAGATCATAAGGTTAGGAGTTCAAGACCAGACTGGCCAACATGGTGAAACCGCATCTCTACTAAAAAATACAAAAATTAGCTGGGCATGATGGCTCATGCCTGCAATCCCAGCTACTTGGGAGGCTGAGATAGAATTGCTTGAACCGGGACCCTGGAGGCGGAGGTTTCAGGATTCAGTGAGCTGAGATCGAACCCCTGCACTCCAGCCTGGTCTACAGAGCCAGACTCCATCTCAAAAAAAAAAAAAAAAAAAAAGTATTCCAAGAAACAAATAAATAAGGAATGATAGAATGTCACCATTTTGCAACCCCTAATGAATTAAGAGATCTACCCACTGAGCATCATCCACCGCTAGCACCACAAAATAAGAGGTGAGACATAATGTGCCATTCTAGAGTGGGGAAGCAGTTGAACAATTCTGCTCCAGATGACACTGAAAAGGTAAACCTCATCAAGGAGCTTAGATTGAATCCTAACTGAGTGAGGAGCATTGAAGGCTTTAAGCAGAGAGGTGACACGATCAGATTTGTTTTCAAAGATCACTCCAGCTACAGTGAATTGAGTTGGGTGTTTATAATGGAGAATGGAGGTGCCTATAAGCAGCAGCCTGAGGAAAAAAACCTCTGCTCCCAAATATCTTCTAACTGCCACATTAAGATCTATCACAGGCCTGGCTTGGTGGCTTACACCTGCAATCCCAGCACTTTGGGAGTCCAATACAGGCGGATCAGGAGGTCAGGAGATTGAGAACATCCTGGCTAACGTGGTGAAACCCCATCTCTTAACCATTTCTTAAAAACAACAATAAAAAAAAGATCTATCACATTATGTGTGTTTGAGAACAATGTAACTAAAAATTAAAATTCTTGTTTAAACTATGATTTAATTGCAATACAATTCTACCACTAAGTCACATGGTTTTATAATCATCAATTATAATGGCAGTGCTCTTGTTGTGTAACACAAAGACTAAAACAGAGTAACAGAATTAAACTTTAGTTTTTTAAGGTATTAGATTTGTTTTTCTTCATTTTCCTTTCTTTCTTTCTTCTCTCTCTCTTTCTTTCTTTCTTTCTTTTTTTCTTTATTTCTTTCCTTTCGAGACGGAGTCTCGCTCTGTCACCCAGGCTGGAGGCAGTGGTGCAAGCTCAGCTCACTGCAACCTCTGCCTTCCAGGTTCAAGCAATTCTCATGCCTCAGCCTCCCAGGTAGCTGGGAATACAGGTGCCCATCACCACATACACCTAATTTTTGTATTTTTAGTAGAGATGAGTCTTCACCATGTTGCTCAGGCTGGTCCCAAACTCCTGACCTGAGGTGATCTGCCTGCCTCAGCCTCCCAAAGTGCTGGGATTACAGGTGTGAGCTACTGCTATTTATTTATTGTCGAGACAGGGTCTCTCTCTTCAAACTTCTAGGCTCAAGGGATCCTCCTACCACAGCCTCCCAAGTAGCTGGGTCTGCAGGTGCATGCCATCATGCCTGGCTAATTTTTTTTTTCCATAGAGATGGGGTTTCACCATATTGCCCAATCTGGTCCTGAACTCCTAGGCTCAAGCAATTCACCTGCCTCAGCCTCCCAAAGTCCTGGGACTACAGGTGTGAGCCACTGAGCCCAACCTGAATTTAGTTTTGTACTTGGCATCATGAAAATGACATAAGGTAATGCAGCACTATATTATTTTAGCTGTTATAGGCCAATAAGAAGAGCAGGGGTCCTCAACCCCCTCCCCCCCTCACTGGGGGCCAGTCCCAAGGCCTATTAGGAACTGGGCTGCACAGCAGGAAGTGAGCAGCTGGCGGGCAAGAAAGCTTCATCTGTATTTACAGGCACTCCACCTAAGCTCCGCCTCCTGTCAGATCAGCAGCAACATTAGATTCTCATAGGAGCAGGAATTCTGTGAGCTGTGCATGTGAGGGATCTAGGTTGTCAGATCCTTGAGAATCTAATGCATGATGATTTGTCACTGTCTCCCATCCCACGAGATGGGACCATCTAGTTGCAGGAAAACAAGCTCAGGGCTCCCACTGATTCTAAATTATGGTGAGTTGTATAATTATTTCATTATGTATTACGATGTAATAATAATAGAAATAAAGTGCATAATAAATGTAATCCGCTTGAATCATCCAAAAACCATATCCACCCCACCACCCCTTCCACTAAACCGGTCCCTGGTGCCAACAAGGTTGGGGCCACTGGAGAAGAGGATACACACTGGCAGGTAAATGAAGCCTGCGTGACATCACAGTGGGAAGTATAAAATCAAGCTTAGCACTGGTCCCAATGGTCCAAGTCCAATAAAAACTGGATGTTTGAAGAAAAAAAACAAACTGGGCTCACGCCTGTAATCCCAGCACTTTGGGAGGCCAAGGGGGGTGGATCACTTGAGGTCAGGAGTTCAAGACCAGCCTGGCCAACATGGTGAAACCCCATCTCTACTAAACATACAAAAATTAGCTGGGTGTAGGCCAGGCGCGGTGGCTCAAGCCTGTAATCCCAGCACTTTGGGAGGCCGAGGCAGGTGGATCACGAGGTCAAGAGATCGAGACCATCCTGGTCAACATGGTGAAACCCCGTCTCTACTAAAAATACAAAAACATTAGCTGGG
>NW_022436947.1:11557467-11562993 GCF_009761245.1 Sapajus apella
GGAGTGCAATGGCACGATCTCGGCTCACCGCAACCTCCGCCTCCTGGGTTCAGGCAATTCTCCTGCCTCAGCCTCCTGAGTAGCTGGGATTACAGGCACGCACCACCATGCCCAGCTAATTTTTTTGTATTTTTAGTAGAGACGGGGTTTCACCATGTTGACCAGGATGGTCTCGATCTCTTGACCTCGTGATCCACCCGCCTCGGCCTCCCAAAGTGCTGGGATTACAGGCTTGAGCCACCGCGCCCGGCCAATTTTTGTATTTTTAATAAAGACAGGATTTCGTTATGTAGGCCAGGATGGTCTCCAACTCCTGGGCTCAAGTGATCTGCTCACTTTGGACTCCCAGAGTGTTGGGATTACAGGCGTGAGGAACTGTGCCCAGCCTATTTAATTAATAAATTTGTTCTGATTTCATATTCTGATTTCAAATTTCATATTTACTTATATGCATAAATTATTTATAAGCTCCTTATGCTTATTGAGAAAGGGGTTTTCTTTAGAACAGGAAGACGAAATTAAAAGGTGGAGTGAACATTTCTCAATTTTAAGAAACACTGTTCTACTAAGTTTTCCTTCTTCCTTAGGTTAGATTAAATTGGATTTGTTACCTGAAGCCAATAAAATTATAATTAATACACTATCTCTAGAGTTGTGAGAAATAGATGCAAACCATAAAGTACAATGGATTGAGATATTTACTACACAGAGGGGTGTGTGTGTGTGTGTGTGTGTGTGTGTGTGTGTGTGTGTGTGTTGTGAGATAAGGTCTCCTCTGTCACGCAGGCTGGAGTGCAGTGAGACCATCACAGCTCACTGCAACCTCGAACTCTGGACTCAAAGGATCCTCCTGCTTCCGTTTCCTAAGTACAAGTACCTGGCTAATTTTTTACTTTCTTGTAGAGATGGGGCAGTGTTGGTGAATGAGAGGGTGGTACTACCTTGTTGCTCCAGCTGGTCTAGAACTCCTGGCCTCAAGCCATCCTCCTGCCTTGGCCTTCTCAAGCACTGGGTTACATGCCCAGCCAAAGTAGATTCCTAAGCAATGCTTTTTAATTAATCAACTGGGAGAAATGAAATAAGACAATGACATATAACATTTTCATAGTCCCAAGATTTGGCTCAATAGCTATATGGGTAACTGCTATGATTCGAATGTGTCCCACAGTTCATGTGTTGTAAACTTAATCCCCAATCTGTAAAAGCATAAAATGGACTAAGACAGTAACTCTGTCTCAAAAAAAAAGAAAGAAAGAAAAAGAAACACAGTGGAACTCTGTCTGTACAAAAAATAAGCAAAATTAGTTGAGTGTGGTGATGCAGGCCCATGACCAGCTATCGGGAGGATGGCTTGAGCCCAGGAGGTCAAGGCTGCAGTGAGCCAAGATTGCACCACTGCACTCCAGCCTGGATGACAGATGAGACCCTGTCTCAAAAAACAAACAAAAACTGTAGGGGGGAAAACCCCATCAGTGCCGAGGCAGGAGTCAGAAGCTTCAGCCTATTCCCTTATAAATAATGAAGAAGAAAATAACTAGAAATATAACCATAGCAGTTATTCATAGGTGATCTTAGTTATTCATATGTGATCTTAGTTATTAATAGGTGATCTTAGTTCTTTTATTAATGCCTTTCGGGTCGTGAAGTGTGAACGTGGGGTGACATTGTGAAAGGACCCTAAGGCAACACACTTTAAGCCCTCTGTCACCCCTGTGTAAGGGCTGCTGGGGGGGCACCTTGGCTGAGCAGCAGCACCAGCTCTGGGGAAGCGCCTGCTGTTTAGCCAGCTAGGGAAGAAGTCCAAGACGGCGGAGACATCTCCCTCCCTGGAGAAGTTAAGAGAAAACTCTGCAGGCCGGGCGTGGTGGCTCACGCCTGTAATCCAAGCACTTTGGAGGCCAAGGTGGGTAGATCACCTGAGGTTGGGAGTTCAAGACCAGCCTGACCAACATGGTAAAACCCCGTCTTTAAAAACAAAACAAAAAAAAAAAAAGAAAAAGAGAACTCCACTCCTCCAAGCTCTTGCAGTGGACCTGATGCTGTCAGGTAGGCCCGCAGACATCCTGGGGCTTAATTGTCTCTATGTGACGCTGTGCTTCAGTGGTCCCATTCCATGTCCACTCTCATGTTCCGCTTCTCACCTCGTTCCCTTTTTCTTAGAAGAAATAATCAGTGAAAGTAATATAAATCTTAATGTCTTTGTTCTTTCTTGACAAGTATGGAAAAGTGCAGATGCATTATGCTCCTTACCTCATCTCGGCTACCTGAAATTCTTGAGCCCTGCCTATATGACATATGATGGACTTCACCCTATCACTGACCACCAATGCCACGCCCTACCTACCCTGCCCTCAGCTTTGTACTCAATAAAAGTCAGAGCATCCAGGCACTTGGGGCCACTGCCAGACTCTGTGCTTTGGTTGGCAGTAGACCCCCGGGCCCAAACTCTCTTTTCTCTATCTCTGTGTCCTGTGTCTTTTATTTCTACAGTTTCCTGTCTCCACACCAGCAGAAAGAGGCTCACAGGACCCTGTAGTGCTGGACCTTACAAAACAAAACAAAACAAAACCCTCAAAAAACAATGTTTAGAGCTAAGACATACTGTATTAAACAACAGAAAACTATCTGCTGAATACATATTGTATAAAAGAACAGAAAACTATCTGCTGATTGAGTACAATCCCTGTTAAAATGTACGCTTTGAAGAGACCCCTAAACCGGCTTTGTGTGAGCAACATGGCTGTTTATTCACCTGGGTGCAGATGGGCTGAGGCCAAAAAGGGCTTAAGCAAAGGGCATGGGATAGGAGTTGGTTTTATAGGTTGGGGCAAAGTTTTTTGGGGGGGGAACAGGGGTGTTACGGAGTAAGATCAGTTACAGTGGTGGGGGTAGGGGCAAGGAATATGCATTACCATAAATTCAGTTACAATGGCGGGTGGGGTAAAGAGTAAGAGTAGTTAAAGATGGCAGGGTGGGGCAGAGGGATATTCACGGAGCAAGAACAGTTAAGATGGCAGGGTGGGGTGAGCCATCTTAAGGAGGGCGGGAAGCTCCGCTGGGTTATCAGGGATAATGGCGAACACAGGCCAGGGGTGGGGGGTGATCAGCCGAGGTAGACAGGACTTCAGACTTTCTGGGTCCAGACTTGCACGTGGAGGCCTAACAATCCCGAATCACATTTATGTAATAAGCAAAAACAGAGTACCTGCATAGGTCTACAAATGTGTGAGTGTATACACAGAAAGAGAACTAAAACTATATCAAACTCTGTGTGTGTGTGTGTGTGCACGCGCGCACGCATGCATGTGCCTGTGTGTGTGCGTGTGTGTTTGAGTTGGAATTTCACTCTTGTTGCCCAGGCTGGAGTACAATGGTGCCTTCTTGGCCCACTGCAACCTCTACCTCCTGGGTTCAAGCGATTCTTCTGCCTCAGCTTCTCAAGTAGCTAGGATTACAGGCACCTGCCACCATGCCAAGCTAATTTTTCTATTTTTAGTAGAGACAGGTTTTCATCATGTTGTCCAAGCTGGTCTCAAACTCCTGACCTCAGGTGATCCACCCACTTTGGCCTCCTAAAGTGCTGGAATTACAGGCATGAGCCACTGCACCTGGCTGTACCCATTATTTTTAAGATTAGAATTGAATTTAAAGACAGTAGAGTTACTGCCTTAGTCCATTTTATGCTTCTGTAAGAGAATACCACAGACTGGATAATTTATAATGAACAGAAATTTATTAGATTCATGGTTCTGGAGGCTCAGAACCTTGTCAGCCCTTTCTGCTGGTGTAGAGACAAGAAACTGTAGAAATAAGACACAAGACACAGAAATAAAGAGAGTTTGGGCCCAGGGGCTCTACTGCCAACCAAAGCATGGAGTCTGAGAGTGGCCCTGAGTGCCTGGACGCTTTGACTTTTATTGAGTTCAAAGCTGGGGGCAGGTTAGGTAGGGCAGGGTAGGTGGGGCAGGGTAGGTAGGGCATGGTAGCTGTCAGCCACCATGCCCAGCCTATATCAAGCTGTTAATAGTCTTTTTTTTTTTTTGAGACGGGGTCTTATTTTGACACCCAGGCTGGAGTGCAGTGGTGTGATCTTGGCTCACTGCAGCCTAGACTTCCTGGACTCAAGCAATCCTCCTACCTCTGCCTCCTGAGTAGCTGGGACCATAGGCATGTGCCACCACGCCTGGCTAATTTGTGTGTGTGTGTGATGGAGTTTCGCTCTTGTTGCCCAGACTGGAGTGCAATGGCTCCATCTCCACTCGCCACAACCTCCGCCTCCTGGGTTCAAGTGATTCTCCTGCCTCAGCCTTCCAAGTAGCTGGGATTATAGTCACTTGCCACCACGCCCTGCTAATTTTGCATTTTTAGTAGAGACAGGGTTTCTCCATTTTGGTCAGGCTAGTCTAGAACTCCTGACCTCAGGTGATCCACCCACCTCAGCCTCCCAAAGTGCCGGGATTATAGGCATGAGCCACAGCGCCCAGCCATTTTTGTATTTCTGTAGAGGTGGGATTTCACCATGTTCCCCAGGCTGGTCTGGAACTTTTGACCTCAAGCATTCTGTCTGCCTCAGCCTCCCAAAGTGCTGGGATTACTGGCATGAGCCACTGAGCCTAGCCATCAAACTGCTAATAGTCTTTTGAAGAGGAGAGTAAGATTGTGGAAAGGGTGAAGTGGAAAATTTCACTTTTTCTTTATATTGCTCTATTTAAGATTACACAATAAAGATGTACTCATTATTCTTTTTTTTTTTTTTTTTTTTTTGAGACAGAGTCTTGCTCTGTCACCCAGGCTGGAGTACAGTGGCATGATCTTGGCTTACCTCAATCTCTGCCTCCTGGGTTCAAGTGATTCTTCTGCCTCAGCCTCCCCAGTAGCTGGGACTACAGGTGCGCACCACCATGCCCAGTTAAGTTTTAAATTTTAAGTAGACATGGGGTTTCACCATATTGGCCAGGCTGGTCTTGAACTCCAGACCTTGTGATCCACCCGCCTTGGCCTCCCAAAGTGATGAGATTACAGGCATGAGCCACTGCACCTGGCTGTACTTATTATTTTTAACATCAGAATTGAATTTAAAGACAGTATTGGGGAAGCTGAGGCTGTAGTGAGCTGTGTTCATGCTACTGCACTCCAGCCTTGGCGACAGAGTGAGATCCTGTCTCAAAAAAAAAAAAGGAAAAAGAAAAAAAGGGACCGGGCATGGTGGCTCACACTGGTAGTCCCAGCACTTTAGGAGGCCGAGGTGGGTGGATCACTTGAAGTCTGTAGAGACTATCCTGGCCAACATGGTGAAACCCTGTCTCTGCCAAAAATAAAAAAAATTAGCCAGGTGTGGTGATGGGCACCTGTAATCCCAGCTACTTGGGAGGCTGAAGCATGAGAATCGCATGAACCCAGAAGGTAGAGGTTGCAGTGAGCCAAGATCGCGCCACTGTGCTCCAGTCTCAGCAACAGAGGGAGGAACGGAAGGAGGGAGGGAGGGAAGGAGGGAGGGAAGGAGGGAAGGAGGGAGGGAAGGAGGGA
>NW_022436947.1:11563003-11570082 GCF_009761245.1 Sapajus apella
AGGGAAGGAGGGAAGGAGGGAGGGAAGGAGGGAAGGAGGGAGGGAAGTAAGGAAGGAAGGGAGGAAGGGAGGGAGGGAGGGAGGAGAGGGAAGGAAAGAAGGAAGGGCTCCACTGACTTTAATCTCCCTGAGGAATTTGTTCATAGGACACTGTTCTGGTTTCTCCATTCAGATATTGCTCCTTATAATCAGGAGTTCTCGGCTGGGTGAAGGGCTCACTCCCGTAATCTCAGCACTTTGGCAGGCTGAGGCACGAGGATTGCTTGAGGCCAAGACTGCAAGACCCCGTCGCTACTAAAAATTTAAAAATTAGTAGTGTGGTGGCGCCACCTTGTGGTCCCAGCTACTCAGCTAGGAGGTCTTTCCAGCCTGAGACAGAGTAAACCTTGTCTCAAAAAAACAAAAAACAGGGTTCTTTTTTTAAAACTTCTATCAACCTGGTGGAGCCTATGGACACTTTTTCAGAATAATGTTTTGTTTTTGTTTTTGTTTTTAGACTCGGAGTCTCACTGTGTCGCCCAGGCTGGAGTGCAGTGGTGCCATCTTGACTCACTGCCTCCTCTGCCTACCAGGTTCAAGCAATTCCCTGCCTCAGCCTCCCAAGTAGCTGGGATTACAGGCGCCCACCACTACCCCTGGCTATTTTTTGTGTTTTTAGTAGAGACAGGGTTTCACCATGTTGGCCAGGCTGGTCTTGAACTGCCGACCTCGTGATCCACCTGCCTCAGCCTCCCAAAGTGCTGGAATTACAGGCTTGAGCCACCGCACCCAGCCTCCAGAAAAATGTTTTTAACGCATAAAATAAGATGTGTAGGATTACAAAGGAATTATATTGAAATATAGATATCAAAATATTAAAATAATTAAATTTGTAATCTAGTAAATTTTTTTTGAGTCAGGGTCTCACTCTTGTCTAGGCTGGAGTGCAGCACAGCAATCACGGTTCACTGCAGCCTCAACCTCCTGGGCTCAGGTTATCCTCCCATCTCAGCCGCCCAAGTAGCTGAGACTACAAGCTGCGCCACGACAACTAGTTAATTTCTGTGATTTTTATAGAGACAGGGTTTCGTCATGTTGTCCAGGCTGGTGTCAAACTCCTGGGCTCAAGCAATCTGCTCACTTCAGCCTCCCAAAGTGCTGGCATTACAGGAGTGAGCCACCGCACCCAGCTGTGATATAGTAATTAATGTGCCTCTGTAACACATTAAATAACAAGTCAAGCCCAGGCACAGTGGCTTATGCCTGTAATCCCAGCACTTTGGGAGGCCTAGGCGGGCGGATCACCTGAGGTCAGGAGTTCGAGACTAGCCTGGCCAAGAGACCAATAGCCCGTCTCTACTAAAATACAAAAATTACCTGGGTATGGGGGCACACACCTGTAATCCCAGCTACTCGGAAGGCTGAGGCAGCAGAATTGCTTGAGCCTGAGGGGCGGAGGTTGCAGTGAGCCAAGATCACACCATTGCACTCCAGCCTGGGCAACCAGAGCAACACTCCATCTCAGAGGATGAGCTCCTGGAAAATCTAAAGTAACTGGAAGACCATGAAAAGAGGAAGAAATGATCACCCCTGTGGGGCCTACTTAACTTTGAGACATTCTCTATTGTTCCTTATTCCCGCCCTAATTGATAAGGCCATTGGAATTTGTAACTGACCTTGGTCAACCTCCTGACTCCACACCCTACGACCCCTCCCAGGTTGCAAACTACGACCACCTCTCAGCTTGCAAAAAACCACCCTAAACTATAACTTTCCACTGCCCACCCCAAACCTATAAAACCAACTCCTATCCCACTGCCCTTTGCTGACTCCCTTTTCGGACTCAGCCCGCTGGCACCCAGGTGAATAAACAGCCATGTTGCTCTCACAAAGCCTGTTTGGTGGTCTTTCCATTCAGGGAGCACATGTTTTAACAGGAAGATTCTGTACAGATTTCTTCCCTATAATCTCATCCATCTCAGCTCCAGCACCTCATTGTCTCAGAAGAATGTGCAAACTAAATTAGGTTCTCCTATTACAATGTTGGTACATCCCCATAGGAAAATGTATTTGATATCTAACTCCACCAAGATCTACAGCTCCTTTGCTCACTACTGTCATTGCTAGTGCCTACAATCAATAGGACACTTTCGGTTGGGCGCGGTAACGTACGCCTGTAATCACAGCACTTCGGGAGGCCGAGGCAGCGGATCACCTGAGGTCAGGAGTTCGAGATCAGCCTGGCCAACATGGTGAAATCCTGTCTCTACTAAAAATACAAAAAAAGATTGCTGGGCGTGGTGGCGCGTGCTTGTAATCCCAGCTACTTGGGAGGCCGAGGTAGGAGAACCGCTTGAACCCGGGAGGAGGAGGTTGCAGTAAGCCGAGGAGATCGTGCCACTGCACCCCAGCCTGGGCGAAAGGCGACAAGAGCGAAACTCTGCCAAAAAAAAAAAAAAAAAAAAGACACTTTCAATAAATATTTGTTGGACAAAGGAAGGAAGGTCAATAGTGTCAAATGCCACAGACTTCTAAATCCACCCATAACACAGTTTCCAACAAGGATTCTAAATTATTTGTTCTCAATTACCATTTCCTTGCTTGTCAAAAGATGCAACTAGTGTAAGTTAGTATTACTTGAAAACTAAGTTGGGCCCCTCATCCCTGCGGAATTTGGAGAGACAGCGTTCTAAAAACCTCTTAAACTAAATATGCTAGTTGATAAAGGAAACGACTAATCAAGAGTGTCCTAAGCACTACAGCCCTTCTTAAACAAGGTAGCTCTAAGATTCTAACACGGTCAGGGAGGCGGGGGTCCGGCAATTACTCTTTCCCCGCCAGGCGGCCTCCTGAGGCGGATATTAGCCGCCCAGGACGGAAGTTCCGGAGCTTTCAAACCCTCGGGGAAGCAACACGGCAGCGGACCAAGATGGCGGCGCCCAGTGAGGGACTGGCTTTTGCCACGGGGGTTGAAAAAAATTGGGGTGCAGTAGTTCGCTCCCCAGAAGGAACCCCCCAGAAAATCCGGCAGCTGATAGATGAGGGGATTGCCCCGGAAGAGGGAGGCGTGGACGCGTGAGTTCATGAGTTAACCCTGGGTCCGGCGTTGGAAAAGTGGAGAAGGCTTGGGAAACACAGGCCTGGAGAGGGGGTAGCGGGTAGGGAAGGTCCCCCTCGGTCGGCGACTCGGGCAGTGGGGGCTGACTTCCCAGGATCTGAAAGATACTGGGATTACTATGTTTTTTTTTTTTTTTTTTTTTTTGAGACTGAGTTTCGCTCTTGTTGCCCAGGCTAGAGTGCAATGGCGCGATCTCGGCTCACCGCAACCTCCGCCTCCTGGGTTCAGGCAATTCTCCTGCCTCAGCCTCCTGAGTAGCTGGGATTACAGGCACGCGCCACCATGCCCAGCTAATTTTTTGTATTTTTAGTGGAGACGGGGTTTCACTATGTTGACCAGGATGGTCTCGATCTCTTGACCTCGTGATCCACCCGCCTCGGCCACCCAAAGTGCTGGGATTACAGGCGTGAGCCACCGCGCCCGGCTGGATTACTATGTTTGATTGGCTTTGATCTTCCCCTCGGGATGTATTGGATTCATAATCATAGCCGAAATTTTGTCATCGGACATTATTTTTGCAAGGAAAAAAAGAGGACCGTTAACTGAATGAGTGCACCTGACTTCTTTCACTTGGAGATTCTTAACCTTTTTTTTGTGCCGTGGACCTCTTTGGCTGTCTGGAGACGCTCATGAACTCAGAATATTTGTAAATGCTTAAAGTAAATTACATGGGACTATAAAGGAAACCAGTTAGATTGGAATGTTGTTATCAAGATAGTAAAAGAAAAAAGTTATGCAGTAACATATTAAAGAGTTCATAATGTCTAGTAGTATGTCTAGTCAACCATAATTTTGAAGTAGAGTTGAGCACAAAGCTATTTGAAAATGTGCAACCACCATAATGTGAGAACATTTTTTCCATTGGTGGCAAATTAACTGGTACTGCTAATACTACTATGGTATTTTTACCTTCGTTCACAATTGAAGAAAATGCTAAATCTTGTCATTTAGAGAGAAATAAATGTCATTTTTACCCATCCAAGTTTATGGATGCTGTGATTTTTTTTTCCCCTAAGAACCACACCCCCTTGAGGCTCTTTATGAATCTCTAAGAGTCTTAGAAATAATTTCTTTTTTTTTTTTTTGAGACGAAGTTTCACTCTTGTTTACTAGGCTGGAGTGTAATGGCGCAATCTCAGCTCACCACAACCTCTTCCCCAGGTTCAAGGGTTTCGCCAGCCTCAGCCTCCCGAGTAGCTGGGATTACAGGCATGCACCACCACGCTTGGGTAATTTTGTATTTTTAGTAGAGACAGGATTTCACCATGTTGGTCAGGCTGATCCCTCCAATTCCTGACCTGAGGTGATCCGCCCTCCTTGGCACCCCAAAGTTCTGGGATTATAGGCGTGAGCCACCGCACACGGCCAGATTTTATTTCTTTGGAGCTATAATTGTTGATGTAATCCTATTTTTATTAAAACAATTCTCATCTTTCAGCACTTCCCCAGGCACTGCTGAAATGCCTTCCACTGAAAATGAGATAATTGCTTTGCTGACTTTTTTTCTCCTTGATTTTTTTTTCATGAAATCTCCTGAAGATCTTTCCTTTATTTGAATTTTTCTAATTGGTCCTTTTTTTTTTTGAAGGAGTGGGTATCAAAGGTCTCTCCAGGTAGAAATATAAAAATTGTTTTTTCTGCTGTTAACAGATTTCTGAAGAGATTCAAATTGTATAATGCATATCTGAAGCCTTGAGTCTTATTTTCTGTTCACTAAAGTTATGCAAAATACTTGTGGAGAACAGTGAGTGAGTGAGAATAGTTTGCTAGGATTAGTGGAGCCCTGTAGAGGTAGAAATTGATTGAAATTAGGTATGGCTAAACTGTAAAGAGCTTTGAATGCCAGACTGAAAAATTTGGGTTTTATTTATTAAGTATTATAAAACCATTGAAAATAATAAGCTGAAGAATGACATGAATAAAATGATTTTTAGGAAGCTTAAAATCCAGTATTGGCGTGATTTATGACACGACGCATAGAGAAGCTAGATGGAAAATATTTAAGCAAAGGGATACTATGAAAGGCTTACCAACAGTTTTGCCACTTTGTGTTAGGAAGGACACGTCTGCCACATCCCAGTCAGTTAATGGATCACCCCAAGTGGAACAATCTTCATTGGAATCTACAAGCAAAGAAGCCTTCTTTAGCAGAGTGGAAACATTTTCTATATCCTTTTTTAGTTCATGTGAATTGCACTTTCTACAATTTTAGTTATCAAAGGATAACTAAAATTCCTCCGTGGTATTACACATTCCTCCAAGGTATTACTCCAAGGTTTTTAAAATTTTTCAAGGTTTAAATTTAAGAATCAAATCCTTATTTCTTGTGGTCCTGGTATAAGTAATAAGCGGAAAAAAAAAAAAAGAAGAATAATCAAATATTGCTAAGAAATTGTATAGGAAACTCAGCATCCTAATATGTTATCCCTCAAAGGGACAATTGAGATTATCTAACCTTTTCTTTTTACCGAAGAAAACACTAAGAGCCTGAGAAAGGAAGAAATAACAACTAATACTTGTACTTAGTATGTTTTCACATATATTATCACATTTGATCTTGACCTTAAACCTATGAAAAAAGCATTATTATTATACTTGTTTTACAGAAGAGCAAACAGTTTGGGGCAGGTTATATGACTTGCCCAAGATGAACCTTTTAGCAAATGGCAGATCCAAGATTATAACCTAATGTTTTTTAGATTATTAGAGACTACACTACTATATTGTCTCTTTCTAGATTTTCCTTTGTGTATTAGCTACCTGTTGCTGCATAGCAAATTGCCCTAAAACTTAGTGATCTTAAAACAACAAACATTTTTTATCTTATAATTTCTTGGGTCAGGAATCCAGGCATGGCTTAGCTGAGTCCTCTGGCTCAGGGTCTTTCACAGGCTGCAATTAAGGTTGGTCAGGTCACTGTTATTTCAAGGCTCAACTAGGAAATGGTCCACTTCCAAACTGTCATGTGATTGTTGACAGGATTAATTTACTGGTGTCTGTCGGACTGAGGGCTTCAGTTCTATACTGGCCATTGGCCAGAGATGCCCCTCCCCACTTGGTTTCTTGCTACATGGGCCTCTCTAAAGGAAAGTTCACAACTTGGAAGCCGGCTTCCATCAGAGTGAGCAAGCGAGAGAACAAGATATAAACCAGCCTCATTTTGTAATCTAATCTCAGAAGTGACATCCCATCACTTTTGTCATATTTTATGCATTAGAAGCAAGTCGCTAGGCCAGCCTATACTCAAGAGGAGCAGATAACACCAGGGCATGAATATAAGGAGGCAGGGATCTTTGGAGCCACCTTAAAAGCTGCTTACATCATCTTGCTTTGACAGAAGTCTTACTTTATATATATGTGTATTTATATATATTTATATGTGTGTGTGTGTGTGTGTGTGTGTGTGTGTGTGTGTGTGTTTATATTTATATATTTAATATTTTTTTTTTTTTTTTTTTTAGTAGAGGTGGAGTTTCACCATATTGGTCGGCTGGTCTCGAACTCCTGACCTCATGATCTGCCCACCTCAGCCTCCCAAAGTGCTGGGATTACAGGCATGAGCTGCCAAACCTGACCCTGAATTTCTGTCTTATAAATTATTAACAAGGTCTTGACCTAGGAATCAAAAATTAACAAAATCTCAGAACTTAAGACCATGAAATAAGCCAAATCACCCACCATTTTTTGATAAAGAAACTAAATACTGGCCGGCGCAGTGGCTCACACGTGTAATCCTAGCACTTTGGGTGGCCAAGGTGGGTAGATCACCTGAAGTCAGGAGTTTGAGACCAGCCTGGTCGGCTGGGTGAGACCCCATCTCTACTAAAAATACAAAATTAGCTGGGTGTGGTGATATGCACCTGTAATCCCAGCTACTTGGGAGGCTGAAGCAGGAGAATCACTTGAACCTGGGAGGCAGAGGTTGCAGTGAGCACTCCAACCTGGGCAGCAGAGCAAGACACTGTCTCTTGTTAAAAAAAAA
>NW_022436947.1:11570182-11572629 GCF_009761245.1 Sapajus apella
AAAGAAACTAGGCTGAGCACAGTGGCTCATGCCTGTAATCCTAGCACTTTGGGAGGCCGAGGTAGGCAGATCACGAGGTCAGAAGATTGAGACCATCCTGGCAAAGACAGTGAATTTTAGTCTTTACTAAAAATACAAAAAATTCACTGGGCATAGTGGCACGTGCCTGTAGTCCCAGCTACTCGGGCAGCTGAGGCAGGAGAATCACTTGAACCCGGGAGGCAGAGGTTGCAGTGAGTTGAGATCGTGCCACTGTACTCCAGCCTGGGTGATAGAGTGAAACTCCATCTCAAAAAAAAAAAAAAAACAAAAATAGAAACTAATACTGGAATGTTAGTCAAATAAAAAAGTAAGCACATGCTAGTTATCACATTGCATATTTCAAGAAGAGACGTTAAGCATTAGGTCATAAGTTTATTTACAAACATACCCAGTGTGCTCTATGCCTGAGTTCAAGAATTTAATCCATTGTTTTGTTTTTCTTCAACTTTTCTTTTTAGTTCTGGGGTACACGTGTAGGATGTGAAGGTTTGTTATATAGGTAAACATGTGCCGTGGTGGTTTGCTACACAGATCAATCCATCGACTAGGTATTAAGCCCAGCATCCATCAGCTATTCTTCCTCGTGCTCTTCCTCCCCCTATCCCCACCCCCTCCAGTCCCCAGTGTATGTTGTTCCCCCCATGTGTCCATCTGTTCTCATCATTCAGCTCCTACTTATAAGCGAGAACATGTGTTTGATTTTCTGTTCCTTGTGTGTTTGCTGAACTAGCTTCTAGCTCTATCCATGTCCCTGCAAAGGACATGATCTAATTCCTTTTATAGTTGCACAGTATCAAAGAAATTGTGAACTCAAACATCCATCTTAAACAGTTGATGTCTTTTTTTTTTTTTTTGAGATGGAGTTTCACTCTTGTCACCCAGGCTAGAGTGCACTGGTGTGATCTTGGTTCACTGCAACCTCTGCCTCCTGGGTTCAAGTGATTTTCCTGCCTCAGCCTCCCGAGTAGCTGGGATTACAGGCTCCCACCACTACACCTGGCTAGTTTTTGTGTTTTTAGTAGAGACAGGATTTCACCATGTTGGCCAGACTGGTCTCCAACTCCTGACCTCAGGTGATCCACCTGCCTCAACCTCCCCAAAGTGTTGGGATTACAGGCGTGAGCCACCACACCTGGTCCAGTTGATGACTTTTTTTTTTTTTTTTAAATAAGAGATGGGGTCTTGCTATATTGCCCAGGCTGGAGTGCAGTGGCTATTCACAGGCACAATCCCATTACTGCTCAGCGCAGGAGTTTTGACCTGCTCCGTTTCCAACCTGGGCTGATTCACCCCTCCTTAGGCAATCTGGTGGTTCCCCGCTCCCAGGAGGTCACCATATTGATGCTGAACTTAGTGCGGACACCTGATCGGCATAGCACACTACAGCCCAGAACTCCTGGGCTCAAGCGATCCTTTCACTTCAGCCTCCCAAGTAGCTGGGAGTACAGGCAACTGCCACTGCGCCTGGCAGTTGATATCTTATAAAGAAAAGTATAGCAAATCAGATCCAAAGTACAAGTCATCATAATTAGTAAATGCCAATTGTTTTCACTGAAAATGTCAAATTTTCTGGGTTGTCATTTTGGCTCCTGTAGACCATAGAGGTTGTGAAGCTGAGGATACCTTAGCCCAACATGGCTAACATTAGTACTGATGGGTAGCTCTGTGAAAGGAGCAGAGACTGAAAGCGGAAGAAATGTGGTACCACCCCAAGTCCTCTGTTTTTCACTATTTTGTTCCCTGTATGCAAGGACAGAAAGACCTAGATGCTAGTTTTTTAAAGTGATTTAAAAATTTTTTTAAATTACAGACTTACAGAAAGGTTGCAGAGGTTACAGAGAACCTTTTTTCCCTGAGCTATTTGAAAGTAAGCCACCAAAGTGATGTCTTATTACTCCCAAATACTTCCTATTAACAAGAACTTTGTCCTACATAACCAGAATGCAACCATCAAAATCAGGAAGTTGACATTGATAAGTTCCTACCCTCTAATCCTCAGATGCCAGTTTTTTCATCAGTTGTACTAATAACATTCTTTATAGCTGAAGGATCCAGTTGAGAATCATATACTGCATTTAGTTGTCATGTTGCTATAGTCTCCTTTGATCTGGAATATTTCCTCAGTTTTTCCTTGAATTTCATGATCTTGATACAACAGACCAGTTATGTTGTAGAGTGTACGTCAATGATGTTTGCTGTTTCTTAGTTATTAGATTCAGGTTATGCAGGAGTGTCGTGAAGCGATGCTGTGTTCTCATTGCATTCTGTCAGGTGACACATGATTTCTATTTATCCCTTTATGGTGATGATCACTTGATTAAGGGAGTGTCTGGCATTTCCATTGTAAAATAACTCCTTCCTCCTTTGTGAATAAAAAGTACTTTGTGGGGAGTTTCTTTGAAACT
>NW_022436947.1:11572729-11579011 GCF_009761245.1 Sapajus apella
TTTTTTTTTTTTTTTTTTTTTTTTTGAGACGGAGTTTCGCTCTTGTTACCCAGGCTGGAGTGCAATGGCGCGATCTCGGCTCACCGCAATCTCCGCCTCCTGGGTTCAGGCAATTCTCCTGCCTCAGCCTCCTGAGTAGCTGGGATTACAGGCACGCACCACCATGCCCAGCTAATGTTTTGTATTTTTTTAGTAGAGACGGGGTTTCACCATGTTTACCAGGATGGTCTCAATCTCTTGACCTCGTGATCCACCCGCCTCAGCCTCCCAAAGTGCTGGGATTACAGGCTTGAGCCACTGCGCCCGGCCTCATAACTATTATTATATATTTTGATGCTCCAGTTGTTCCTTATTTAGTCAGTGACATCCCCCTCAGGTTGGCCTTTTGACATATCCCATAACCCATGACCTCTTTATTGCTTTCAGGAACAAGTTGTTCTAGGCTTATCTTCTTGTCCCATCCCTGGAATCAGCCAATTCTACAAGGATCCTTGACTCATTTTCAGTGGAGAATGTTATTTAAAAGATAAGATCTGAACTCGGTGTGGTGGCACACCTGTAATCCCAGCACTTTGGGAAGCCTAGGTGGGAGGATTGCTTGAGCCCAGGAAAGAGACCAGCCTGGGCAACATAGCAAGATCCTGTCTCTATATGAATGAATGAATGAATGAATGAATGCATGCATGCATGCCAAGATCTGGGTGCAGGGAGAACTCACAGCTACTGGGATACCACTGTTCTCAGGCCCTCTCAGAGGAAAAAGCTAGAGAATATATATGTTTATGTATACACATACACACATTCACATATGTACACACATACATCAAAATTTACATCCATTTATCTCTATATTTTAGAAAACGATGAGTTCCTTCTGGCATCTCCAGTTGCAATTGTACATCACAGGATTCATTCAAGTTTTCTCCTTTTCCATATTTGTCCCTCCCTTATTCAACACTGTGAAACATAATTTCTATTATCCTTGATATATTTACTACTTTGTAGTAAATATATGTGCTTCATCTCCCATTTCTGCCATGCTGCCATCCTTTCTTGCATGGATCTCTCATCATCTCATTTAGGCCCTAACACTCCACACTTGGCTGCTGTAAGCGAATGCCTGTTACATACCACTTGGGTTCTGACACCCTGTGCTGAGATGCCTCTTCCCAGCCTCTTGACTCAGACATCTTCCTTGTTCACCACCTAATGGCTTTAAAACTAAATTGCTCAGGAAAGGGCAGGTATTTTAACCATCTTTCTACCTTTGTTTCTTGCATTAAATCTTGATTTTGATACAGTATTTAGATCAATTTCCTTTTTGCTCATTGGCTATAAATTGATCATCATTTTGGTTATGATGATTATTTAACTGTTACTTTTATTCTACATAATCATGGCTCCTTTGATATTTATATCTAAATTTTGTTTTACAGTCTTCATACTTCCTTTGCTGATATTGGAATGTTTTTCAGATTCCTATATCCCTTTATAAAAATGTAAAACTTTCCTGCACCTTCTTTCATATTTTATCATTTTTTTTTAAACTGTGCTTTGTAAAGTAAGAGCCCTTCAGGTAGACTTTTTTTTTTTTTTTTTTTTTTTTAAGGTAGAATCTTGCTCTGTTGTCCAGGCTACAGTGCAATGGCACCATCTCAGCTCACTACAATCTCTGCCTCCTGAGTTAAAATGTTTCTCCTGCCTCAGCCTCCCAAATAGCTTGGATTACAGGCACATCCCACCATGCCCAGCTAATTTTTATATTTTTGGTAGAGATAGGGCTTCACCATGTTAGCCAGGCTGGTCTCAAACTCCTGACATCAAGTGATCTGCCTGTCTCAGCCTCCCAAAGTCCTGGGGTCACCGCACCCGGCCCAGGTAGAATATTAAAAACTGAGGCTGGGTGAGGTGGCTCTCGCCTGTAATCCCAGCACTGTGGGAGGCCGAGGAGGGCCTCAGGCATTTGAGTTCAGTCACTTAAGACCAGCCTGGCCAACATGGTAAAACCATTCCTCTAGTAAAAATACAAAAATTAGTGGGGCATGGTGGCCCATGCCTATAAGCCTACCTCAGAGGCTGAGGCAAGAGAATTGCTTGAACCCAGGAGCTGGAGGTTGCAGTGGGCCGAGATTGTGGCATTTGCACTTTAGCCTGGGCTACAGAGCAAGACTCCATCTCAAAACAAAATAAAAAAAAAAAAAACAACCAAAAAAAATTGAGCATTTACTATTAAGGAGCAATAAATGTTTTAGGATACCTTTCCAAATATATACTTACAGATGCTTTTAGCTATTTGAAACACATTATCGCACATCCCCATTGATACTGGCAATCAAATTTTGGAGGGATAATTTTACTGCCTTTATTCCTTGGAAAGTAAAAATGGATGTGGTACAATAGGAGAGCATAGGTGAGTGGCAGAAAATATTTCTGTGTTTGACTTTGACCGTCTCTTACTGTTTAGGCCTACCCCAGTACTTTCACTAATGTCATTAAGTTCGTAGTGTTTCAGATTCAGTGAAAATTAGTGGAGCCTATATTCTACCAGACGACCAGTAATAAACTTTTTTCTTTTTGTGAGACAGGGTCTTACTCTGTTGTCCAGGCTAGAGGGCAGTGGTGTGATCATAGCTTACTGTGGCCTCGATCTCCTGGGCTCAAGCCATCCTCCTCCCTCAGCCTCTCAATTAGCTAAGACTACAGGTGTGCACCACCACATCCTGCTAATTTTTTGATTTTCAGTAGAGATGTCTCACTGTATTGCCCAGGCTGATCTTGAACTCCTGAGTTCAAGCAATCCTCCCACTTCAGTCTCCCAGTGTGCTGAGATTACAGGCATTTGCCACTGTGCCTGGCCAATAAACATTTTAAACACACAAAATACATAGGGCTTCTTCAAGAATAAGTTAATAACTTTTCCCCTCCACTTACTACTTAAATGACCTTCATCATTCCGTAAAGTATGTGCCTGTGCATTAAAAATAATTTTTCTGGGGAGGGAGGGCAGGCACAAAGAAAAAAAAAAGGAAAAAAATAGTTTTGCTTAGTTTGGTGCAGTGGCTTACGCCTGTGATCCCAGCACTTTGAGAGGCTGAGGTGGATAGATCATGAAGTTGGGAGATTGAGACCATCCTGGCCAACATGGCGAAACCCCGTCTGTACTGAAAATACAAACCTTAGCTGGACGTGGTGGCTCGTGCCTGTAATTCCAGCTATTCGGGAGGCTGAAGCAGGAGAATCACTTGAACCTGGGAATCGGAGGTTGCAGTGAGCTGAGATCCCACCACTACATTCCAGCCTGGCAACAGAGTGAGACTCTGTCTCAAAAAAAAAAAAAAAGTTTTCTCATTGCCTTTCTCCTTAATATTTATTCCTATATATATTAAGAATGAGTTAAGATTATAATTTTTTTTTCATTTAAGCCCTAGAAGCTAAGAGAGATTGTAATTTATGACTTACTCATTTAATATACTTGCAGTGTTCACTTGTGATTCCAACACTTTGTGGGGCCAAGGTGGGTGGATCACCTGAAGTCAGGAGTTCAAGACCAATGAGCAGCATGGTGAAACCCTGTCTCTACCAAAAATACAAAAATTAGCCAGGTGGTCCCAGCTACTTCGGAGGCTGAGGTGGGAGAGTTGCTTGAACCTGAGAGGGTGAGGTTGCATTGAGCTGAGATCGTGCCACTGCACTCCAGCCTGGGCAACAGAGGGAGACCTTTTCCAAAAAAAAAAAAAAAAAAAGTGTATACACACACACACACACACACACACTTATATATACATTTGTGGTGGTGTTTTTCTTAACATGAATACTCTTTGAAATGGGCAGGTAAGCCCTCCGAGCTGTCTCCCCTCGTCTGTGCAAAATATGGCTGGGTCACAGTTGAATGTGATATGCTCAAGTGCTCTAGCTGTCAAGCTTTTCTCTGTGCCAGTTTACAACCAGCTTTTGACTTTGACAGATGTAAGTATAAGGTACAAATTACGTTTTTATCCATACTGAAATAGATACTATCCTGGTTTTCTGGAAAAAAGAGTCATTTTAGTTTGATCAGAAAGTGTGTACTATTATATATGACAAGGTGAATTTGTGATTGCTTTCACCCTGTTGGCTTTAATCCTTTTGAGATGGGGTCTCATTCTGCCCAGGCTGAGTGAGATGTAGTGGTGCAATTACAACTCACTGCAGCCTCAAGCTCCTGGGCTCAAGTGATCCTCCCACCTCAGCCTTCCAAGTAGCTGGGACTACAGGCTCAGTGCCACTACACCTGGCTAATTTTTGTATTTTTTGTAGAGGTAGGGTTTTACCATGTTGCCCAGGCTAGTCTTGAACTCCTGAGCTCGTGATCTGCCCACATCGGCCACCCAAAGTACAGAGATTATAGGGGTAAGCCATAGTGCCTGGCCAGTCTTTTTTCTTCTTCTTCTTTTTTTTTTTTTTTTAAACTAAGCTAGCTACTACAGCATGGACTTTACATAATGTAATCTAGGTAACAGCAGCATGTTTACTTTATTATTCCAAAATGTATACTTTTAGACAAAGAGTGACAAAGGACTTTTGTGAAGGCTCACACTTTGGAATGCTCTGCCTTATAAGATGTATGGGGCTGGATGCAGTGGCTTATGCCTGTAATCCCAGCACTTTGGGAGGCTTAGGCAGGTGGGTCACATGAGGTCAGGAGTTTGAGACCAGCCTGGCCAACATGGTGAGACTCTGTCTCTATTAAAAATACAAAAAAGCGGCCGGGCGCGGTGGCTCAAGCCTGTAATCCCAGCACTTTGGGAGGCCGAGGCGGGTGGATCACGAGGTCAAGAGATCGAGACCATCCTGGTCAACATGGTGAAACCCCGTCTCTACTAAAAATACAAAAAATTAGCTGGGCATGGTGGCGCGTGCCTGTAATCCCAGCTACTCGGGAGGTTGAGGCAGGAGAATTGCCTGAACCCAGGAGGTGGAGGTTGTGGTGAGCCGAGATCGCGCCATTGCACTCCAGCCTGGGTAACAAGAGTGAAACTGTCTCAAAAAAAAAAAAAAAGAAAAAAAAAAAAAAAAAAATACAAAAAAGCTACTCAGGAGGCTGAGGCGGGAGAATCTCTTGAGCCTGGGAAGTGGAGGTTGCAGTGAGCTGAGATTGCACCACTGAACCCCAGCCTTGGCAGCAGAGGAAGACTTTGTCTCAAAAAAATAAAAAAGTAAAAATAAGATAGATGGTATCTCCTCTGTTGATCTTAGGATCTCAGTTTAGAAGCTGTTTTGTGGAAAATATTAAGATGATGTACTTGCTAATATTTTCACATTTTAAAATTCTCTTAGTTATTTTTATTTTTAGTTAAATCTCTACTCTTAGAGGCTATTCATTGGATTCTGGATGTATAGAATGTTTTTTAAGGTGTTGCTGTTTATGTGGATTTCAGATAAGCAACGATGTGCTGAGCTGAAGAAAGCCTTGTGTACTGCCCATGAGAAGTTCTGTTTCTGGCCAGACAGCCCATCTCCAGGTACTTATTTTTTTTTTATTATTTATTTATTTATTTATTTATTTTTTTTGAGATGGAGTTTCGCTCTTGTTACCCAGGCCGGAGTGCAATGGCACGATCTCGGCTCACCGCAACCTCCGCCTCCTGGGTTCAGGCAATTCTCCTGCCTCAGCCTCCTGAGTAGCTGGGATTACAGGCACACGCCACCATGCCCAGCTAATTTTTTGTATTTTTAGTAGAGACGGGGTCTCACCGTGTTGACCAGGATGGTCTCGATCTCTTGACCTCGTGATCCACCCGCCTCGGCCTCCCAAAGTGCTGGGATTACAGGCTTGAGCCACCGCGCCCGGCCTGCCAGGTACTTATTTCTAAGAACTCCTGTTCACCATTTCTCCTTCATCATTGCATTTCTAATATTGTCTACTTGTTTGTGAAAACTTAGTCTTTGAAGTTTCTTTTTTTCTTTTTCTATTTGCATTTTTCCAGAAGAACTTATATTCACTTGTGTTATTTATTACCTTTATTAAGTGCATTTGACATACTTAAGGCTTTAGCCATAGATATGCATTATCCCATGTAATCCTTACAGGGGCCCTGGGAGGTAGATGTTATCTTTTTTTTTTTTTTTTTTTTAATTATTTTTTTTTCTTTAAAGATGGGGTTTGACCATGTTGGTCAGGCTGGTCTTGAACTCCTGACCTCAGGTGATCCACCTGCCTTGGCCTCCAAAGTGCTTGGATTACAGGCAAGAGCCACTGATTATCAAACCAGTTCTTTTTTTTTTTTTTTTTTTTTTTTTTTT
>NW_022436947.1:11579111-11585323 GCF_009761245.1 Sapajus apella
CGCTCTTGTTACCCAGGCTGGAGTGCAATGGCACGATCTCGGCTCACCGCAACCTCCGCCTCCTGGGTTCAGGCAATTCTCCTGCCTCAACCTCCTGAGTAGCTGGGATTACAGGCACACGCCACCACGCCCAGCTAATTTTTTTTTTGTATTTTTAGTAGAGACGGGGTTTCACCATGTTGACCAGGATGGTCTCGATCTCTTGGCCTCGTGATCCACCCGCCTCGGCCTCCCAAAGTGCTAGGATTACAGGCTTGAGCCACTGCGCCCGGCCTAATTTTTTAATATTTTTGGAAGAGACAAGGTTTCACCATGTTGGCCAGGCTGGTCTTGAACTCCTGACCTCAAGCAATCCACCCGCCTCAGCTTCCCAAAGTGCTGGGATTACAGGCATGAGCCATCATGCCTGGCCACAACCCAGTTCATTTAGGTGAAGGAACTAAGAATCAGAGGTCTTAAAACCAACTAGAGAGAAGCTATAACTAAGTTTAATCTGATTTCAAACCCTTTGCTTTTCCCACCACACCAAGCAACACCATATTCTACCTAGGCTTCCTGTAGAGGAAGTACTAATAGCAATAATGGTGGAAGTTAAACAGGGTTCATTTGCTAAAGAAGACTCACAGGACCCCAAGTGAGAGTGATCACAAATCTGCAATTTATTACAGTAAAACAGTACACTATCACAACAGCACTGAAGTAAGGGTGTCATCACAGACACAGGCTATCTATCTGGGGAGGCCAGGTCCACCCTCCTGTTTCCTCTTTATATAAGGGCCATGACAGGACATACTCTTCCTTGAATCAGGAACTACTGATGTGTGTACAGAATGCTTTGGAATAAGAGAGCCCAAAATGTAATCTCAACTGGGTTTTTTTGATTTTTAAAAAAAATTATTATTATTTTTATTTTTTTGAGACAGTCTCACTCTGTAACCCAAGCTGGAGTGCAATGGCGTGGTCTCAGCTCACTGCAACGCCTGCTTCCCCAGTTCATGCGATTCTTCTGCCTCAGCCTCCCAAGTAGCTGGGACTGCAAGTGCATGCCACCATACCTGGCTAATTTTTGTATTTTTAGTAGAGACAGGGTTTCACTATGTTGGCCAGGCTGATCTTGAATTCCTGCCCTTGCGATCCGCCTGCCTCGGCCTCCCAAAGCTGGGATTACGGGTGTAAGCCACCACGCCCAGCCTCAACTGGGTTTTTGAAAATAATTTTGTTCATCATTTAAAAAAATATTTTGTTTTAAAAATATTTTGTTTGTCCATAACCCTAACACTGGGAGGCCAAGGCAGGAGGATCACTTGAGTTCAGGAGTTTGAGACCAGCCTGAGCAATAAATATAGTAAGACCTCATCTCTATTACAAATAAAAATAAATATTTTGTTGATTATGTAGGCATGTTCCTGCGAACTAAACAGCTTCAACAGCAGAGCCCTCTGGTGGGGAATCTGAGAGCAGGCATAAAAAATTCTTGAGACCCACAGTTAAAAAGCAATACTGTTCATCTCTATATTTCACGCCTTGACCAGAAATCAGTGCCATATAGGTATATTTTTTATTTCAGTAGGACAGCAGGCTACTTCCAGGGTCACTGATGGCTAGGAATATTCCATGGTTTATCACTAAAAGGAAAAAGTAGATTGAAAATAACCAGAGCTTGCTGTCTACCTTTGATCAATGAAGGTGTGGTAGGAAAGGGTTTATTAAAATTGTTAAAATGAAGATGATTATGTAATACGGATTTCCTGCTGTTGAAATAGCTAGGATTTACTGATTATTTAACTGTGGAGTATAACAAAACTTGGTCCTCTGAGGATTTGAATCCATCCCTGTCTAGTGCACTCAGTCCGAGTTTTTTTATTTTTTTTTTTATTTTTGAGATGGAGTCCTGCTCTGTCACCCAGACTGGAGTGCAGTGTGCAGTCTAGGCTTACTGCATCCTCTGCCTCCCAGGTTCATGTGTTTCTCCTGCCTCAGCCTCCCCAGTAGCTGGAACTACAGGCATGTGCCACCACACCTGGCCAATTTTCGTATTTTTAGAGATGGGGTTTCACCATGTTGGCCAGGCTGGTCTCAAACCCCTGACCTCATGATCTGCCCACCTTGGCCTCCCAAAGTGCTGGGATTACAGGTGTGAGCCCCCATGCCCAGCTGTGTAAGTTTTTAAAGTCTGCCAGGGCTCTTTTGGTGGTTCTCAGCTCTTGTTACTATACATTCTGCTTTTTTGACCTCATTCACAACTTCAGCTACCACCTTGGAGATCTCTAATTCCTATCCAGACCTCTCCTTTGAGTTTGACTCATATTTTCATCTACCTTCTAAACATTTCCACTTAATATTATAGGTAGCTAGAACTCAACATGTATAAAACTGAACTGAACTCTTCATCTTATACCTAAAACTTTCTCCATCTTGGCAAATGGCACTAACTTTCCCATCCAGTTGTCCTAGCCAGAAACCTGGAAGTCACTTGAGATGTTCTTCTCTATCATCACCCACTTTGACTTATCCATTCTGTCTCCTAAAAGGGTCTTAGATAGGACCTTTCAAGTATACGATCCCTTGTTTTGGTTCTTTAACATTCAAAGGATGTATATGTGGAGAAAAGAACGCTCACAACTATTTACACTTTATGGTTAAATTTATTAAGCAAAACTAATATAATTTTGAAGGTAATTTTCTTCTAACATTTACCAATAATTTTAAACTAAATTAAATTTCTTTAAACATTTTAAATTACAATGATTAATTTATTAGGACTGCTTATTTTAAACACATCACTTTAAACAGTAACATGTACATATTTTCATGTTGGGTTTAGTTTCTTCTCTGTTTACTTTTTTTTTTTTTTCTTCTGAGACAGGGTCTTGTTCTGTCACCCAGACTGGAATGCAGTGGCCTGATCTTAGCTCACTGCAGCCTTGACCTCCTGGGCTCAAGCAATCCTCTCACATCAGCCTTCCAAGTAGCTGGGACTACAGGCATGAGCCACCATACCCAGCTACTTTTTCTATTTTTTGTTTCTATCTTTTTTTTTTTTTTTTTTTTTTTTTGAGATGGAGTCTCGCTCTGTTGCCTCGGCTAAAGTGCAATGGTGCAATCTCGGCTCACTGCAACCGCCACCTCCCGGGTTCTAGTGATTCTCCTGTCTCAGCCTCCAGAGTAGCTGGGATTATGGGCACATGCCACCACGTCCAGCTAATTTTTATATTTTTAGTAGAGATGGGGTTTCATCTTAGCAGTCAGGCTGATCTTAAACTCCTGACCCCAAGTGATCCACCCGCCTCAGCCTTCCAAAGTGCTGGGATTATAGGCGTGAGCCCCTGCTCCTGGCCATTGCCAGAGGTAATTATACTATTGTATATAATCAGTTGCCACACTGCTTAGATTTCAGACAGATTCTTTCTTTTCCAACATAGGTATTACCAGTATAATCCCTAATTGTATACCTTATATACTGTGGTACCCAGCTATGCTTCACCTCATAATGTAAGCCTTTTTGTATCTCTTGTGTAGACTTTAGGAACATGCCATGTTTTTCATTCTTGGCTCACAATAAGTTCTAACTTGGGAGTTGTTATAAAATGTTGGTTCTTTAAGCCCTTTCACCTATTTAAGCCTCCACCTCCACTAACTCTGTTTTGTTTTCTGCTTCTTGATGTAACAATTTCAATCATACACAGAAGTACACAGAATAGGATAAATAATGAAACTCCATCACTCATCTTCAACAATTATCACCTCATGGCTGATCTTGTTTCTTCTTTATTCCTAACACCAAACAACACCTTGCCCCTCTGCATTGTTTTGAAGCCCAATCCCACATACTATGCCATTTTATTTGTAAATATTTTAAGATATAAAAGATATGGATTTTACTTCTCTTTTTTTTGAGATGGAGTCTCGCTCTGTTGCCCAGGCTGGAGTGCAGTGGCATAATCTCGGCTTACTGCAACCTCCACCTCCCAGGTTCAAGCGATTCTTCTGCCACAGCTTCCCAAGTAGCTGGGACTACAGGCGTGCATCACCATGCCCAGCTAATTTTTATATTTTTAGTAGAGATGGGGTTTCACCATGTTGGCCAGGATTATCTCGATCTCTTGACCTCGTGATCCGCCCACCTTGGCCTCCCAAAGTGCTGGGATTATAGGTGTGAGCCGCTGCGCCCAGCCAGATTCTACTTTTTAAACATAGTCACAGTAGTGTCATTATAGCCCCATCAAAATAAAAATCAGTAATTTCCTGATATCATCAAGTTTCCTCAGTTGTTCAATATGTGTTTTTTATTTTTGACAGTTTACACCAATATAATCTTCCAGTTTATTTTTTCCACAGACCGATTTGGGATGTTGCCCCTGGATGAGCCTGCTGTCCTTGTTAGTGAATTCCTAGATCGTTTTCAAAGCCTTTGTCACTTGGATCTCCAGCTTCCTTCCCTAAGGCCGGAGGACTTGAAAACCATGGTGAGTTTTTCCTGACTATGCTGCAGTGGCCTCCAGTTATTGCCAGCATTTATACCTGAAGCATTTCTTTTTTTTTTTTTGGAGACAGAATCTCGCTCTGTTGCCCAGGCTGGAGTGCAGTGATGTGACTTCGGCTCACTGCAATCTCTGCCCCCCGGGTTCAAACAGTTCTCCTGTCTTAGCCTCCCCAGTAGCTGGGACTACGGGCGCAGGCCGTCATGCCTGGCTAATATTTTGTATTTCAGTAGAGACGGGGTTTCCCCGTGTTGCCCAGGCTGGTCACGAACTCCTGAGCTGAGGCAATCCATCCACCTCAGCTTCCCAAAGTGCTAGGATTAAAGGTGTGAGCCACTGTGCCCGGCCTGAAGCATTTCTTTTAATGATGACAAGATGGGCCGGGCGCGGTGGCTCAAGCCTGTAATCCCAGCACTTTGGGAGGCTGAGGCGAGTGGATCACGAGGTCAAGAGATCGAGACCGTCCTGGTCAACACGGTGAAACCCCGTCTCTACTAAAAATACAAAAAATTAGCTGGGCATGGTGGCGCGTGCCTATAATCCCAGCTACTCAGGAGGCTGAGGCAGGAGAATTGCCTGAACCCAGGAGGCAGAGGTTGCAGTGAGCCGAGATCGTGCCATTGCACTCCAGCCTGGGTAACAAGAGCGAAACTCCATCTCAAAAAAAAAAAAAATGATGACAAGATGCAATTACTATGAAGAGAACTGCTTGTCTGTCTCTCAGCTGACCTTTTCAGTCTCTACCAGGAAGGTGACTGTTGAGAGTTCCATTTGAATATTTAGGTATAATTGTTTATTTGAGATGGAGTTTTGCTCTTGTCCCCCAGGCTGGAGTGCAGTGGCGTGATCTCGGCTCACTGCAACCTCCTTCTCCCGGGTTCAGATGAGTCTCCTCCTTCAACCTCTCTAGTAGCTGGGATTACAGGCGCCCACCACCACACATGGCTAATTTTTGTGTTTTTAGTAGAGATGGAGTTTCACCATGTTGGCCATTCTGGTCTCGAACTCCTGACCTGAGGTGATCCCCCGGCTTTGGCCTCCCAAAGTGCTGGCATTACAGGCATGAGCCACCATGCCCTGCAGGTATGGTTTTTTAAATGGCATAGATTCAATTTAAAATATATGTATATAAGTAGAGAGTTTATTTGAGCCAAGTTTTAGGGCTATAACCTAGAAGCATAGATTCAAGTTTGCCCTGAATATATGCTTCCCACGAATTCAATTCTATCTTGATTTATTACTTAAACTATTTAACAGAAAATACTGAAATACAGGCTGGGCGTGGTGGCTCACGCCTGTAATCCTAGCACTTTGGAAGGCCAAGGCAGGCGGATCATGAGGTCAGGAGATGGAGACCATCCTGGCTAATACTGTGAAACCCCATCTCTGATAAAAATACAAAGAGCTAGCCAGGTGTGGTGGCATGCGTCTGTAGTCCCAGCTACTCGGGAGGCTGAGGCAGGAGAATTGCTTGAACCCGGGAGGCGGAGGTTGCAGTGAGCTGAGGTTGTGCCACTGCACTCCAGCCTGGGTGACAGAGCGAGACTCTGTCTCAAAAAAAAAAGAAAGAAAAGAGAAAAAAAATAATGAAATACGACTACATATGGGTTATTGCATATCATTTTCCAAAGAAAGTAACAAACTCCCTTCTCCTTGTGAGTAGAAACATCTAAATGCTCTAGTCAGGCCAGGTGTGGTGGCTCACACCTGTAATCCCAGCATTTTGGGAGG
>NW_022436947.1:11585423-11626358 GCF_009761245.1 Sapajus apella
GTAATCCCAGCATTTTGGGAGCCTAAGGCAGGTGGATCACCTGAGGTCAGGAGTTCAGGACCAGCCTGGCCAACACGGTGAAACCCAGTCTTTACTAAAAATACAAAAAATTATTCTGAAGCCACTTCAAGTACTAAAAAAGAATTTAAAAAAATACAAAAAATTAGTCAGGCATGGTGGTGTGTGCCTCTAGTCCCAGCTACTCGGGGAGCTGAGGCAGGAAAATTGCCTGAACCTGGGAGACAGAGGTTGCAGTGAGCCAAGATCATACCGTTACACTCCAGCCTGGGCAATAAGAGCAAAACTCCATCTCAAAAAAATAAATAAATAAATTCTCTAGTCAATCTGTACTTTGAAACTGGATATTTACTGTCCCATTTCATCACCGTGTGGGTACTCCATGAAGTCAAGACATGAAGACAAGCTTTACTGTAGGAAATAGTAGCCTCTTAAGAGAGTGATATGGGTTTTAGCATCAAACTATTAATCTCTTGAACTTCTGTCCAAGTACTAACCAGGCCTGACCCTGCTTAGCTTCCAAGATCAGACGAGCTCGGGCGCATTCAGGGTGTTATGGCCATAGACGCAAACTGTTAACCTCTGATGCTTATTATGAATATTATGCTATCTCTAGCCAAGGCAATTTTTTCACCCGATCATAGTTCCTTTTTTTGTTGTTGTTTTGAGATGGAGTCTTGCTCTGTTGCCCAGGCTGGAGTGCAGTGGAATGTTCTTGGCTCATTGCAACCTCCATTTCCCAGGTTCAAGCAGTTCTCTGCCTCGGCTTCCTGGGTAGCTGGAATTACAGACGCCTGCCACCATGCCTGGCTAATTTTTGTATTTTTAGTAGAGATGGGGTTTTACCATCTTGGCCAGGCTGGTCTTGAACTCCTTACCTTGAAATCCACTTGCCTTGGCCTCCTAAAGTGCTGGGATTACAGGTATGAGCCACCTTGCCCAGCCAGTTCCTGATTTTTCTTAGAACAAAAATAAAGTCTAATGAGCTCTGTCATTCTGTCAAAAAGTAATTTCAGAGCGAGGGGCACAGTCATGCACACCTGTAGTCCCAGCTACTCAGGAGGCTGAGGTGTGAGGATTGCTTGAGTTCAGGAGTTCAAGACCAGCATGGCCAACATAGTGAGACCCCATCTCTAAATTTTTTTTTTTGATGTTTAAGGAAATTTAGAGTTAGGCTAAGACATAAGCAGTAATCTGTTTTCACTATTTGAGTTTGAAGTTTGCATGTTTCAGGGAAAATCTGCAACTGGTAAATTGAAAACAATTTAGTAGTAACAAGAGTTTTGGCAGTTCCAGGGAGACTCTGTCTTTCTCAGTCAGCAGATCCAGGGCAATTCAGAAAGCTTCTGTGTGGGTCTGGGCGTGGTGACTCACACTCTGTAATCCCAGCACTTTGGGAGGCTGAGGCGAGTGGATCATCTGAGGTCAGGAATTCGAGACCAGCCTGGCCAACATGGTGAAACCCCATCTCTACTACAAAAATAAAAACATTAACCAGGTGTGGTGGCACCCACCTGTAATCCCAGCTACTAAGGAGGCTGAGGCAGGAGAATCTCTTGAACCCGGGAGGCAGAGGTTTGCAGTGAGCTGAGATTGCACCACTGCACTCCAGCCTGGGCAACAAGAGTGAAATTCTGTCCACCCCCAAAAAAAAAGAAAAAAAAAGAAACCTTCTGTGTGATACTATAGCCCTGTCCTGAAAGTATTTGTTCTCTGTGAACTGTCTTCATGTTTGTAATTTCCTTCCTGATTTTTGACTTGTACCAACTAGGTACGTTATAATGTGTAATTTTTCTTTTTATGGTGGTAGAAACTTGAAGTTTTTTACTTGGCTCCTCTGTAGTGCTTGACAGAAGACAAGATCAGTCTTCTCCTACACCTACTTGAAGATGAACTTGATCACCGAACTGATGAGAGGAAAACTACAACCAAATTAGGCTCAGACATCCAAGTCCACGTCACTGCCTGTATTCTCTCTGTGTGTGGCTGGGCATGTAGGTGAGTCAGCGAATTTTGCCAGGAGACAGGAACTATGACAACAGCATTACACCCATATATATCAGTCCCTAATCATATTTAGAAATCACATGGTGTTTCCCGTGAGAAAAAGAGACAAAGAGAAACTGGTTGAGGGGTGGCAGCAGGGAGAATGGGTAATAATAATTAGTAACAAAACCAGAATTGGAATTCAGGAATTCTTGGTGTGACAGCTGAACTTGGTTTCTTCTGCTGTTGCTTCTCAACTGGGAATTTGTATTCTATAAACAGTGAAGCTCCTTTCTAAAAATAGAAAATAAGCTCTTTTCTATTTTTAAGAAGGAAAAATAGGAAGTTCTTTTCTATTTTTAGAAAGGAAGAAAAATCCGCTTAATTGGTAAAAACTACCATAGGAAACACCAGCTGGAGTCCTTAAGGCCCCCATGTTGCTATTTCCATTCCAGCTGCTCAATTTGGCAGAGACTTCCACTGTCCTTAATCTACCAAAGAGAACATATTTAAAATAAATCAAGATTGTTTCTGACAGTAAATAAATCTTGATTTATTTTAAATATGCTCTCTTTGATAGATTAAGGAATGTTTTTTGTGTAAAGGGAAAAGGTTTAAGGAGGGACAGGAGAAACTTTTAAAATATGCCGGCAAAACAGTCTCACCATAGAGAGCACACTAAGAACCCTAGGTCTTTCTATGTATGTGAGATGGCGAAGCATGAAGCTGGGGTCCTGAGACTGGAGCACAAAGGCTCTGACAGGACATGGTTCCCGTCCACTGGACTGTTCCGGAAATTGGATGAGATAAAACATACTTGCAAGATATTACACTTCATCATTTGGAATTGTGACACTTTGAGAAAACTCTCTTTCTTTTTCATTCCTGTCTAGTTCCTCTTTGGAACCCATGCAGCTCTCCCTGATAACATGTTCTCAGTGTATGAGGAAGGTGGGACTCTGGGGCTTCCAGCAGATTGAGTCGTCCATAACTGATCTGGACACATCGTTTGGCCTGACCAGCTCCCCTATTCCAGGCCTTGAGGGGCGGCCAGAGCGCTTCCCTCTGGTGCCTGAATCTCCTCGGAGGATGATGACCCGGAGCCAGGATGCCACTTTCTCCCCAGGCTCAGAGCAGGTATGCACTTAACTTATTGGGGTGGACTTTTTTTTTTTTTTTTTTTTTAACTGTCCTCTGAAGTGAATGAATTGAACTGGGGTAGACTTTGAAACAACATTCTTGGCAAAAATGTTGTTGCTAGAAAGTTGGAAATTAATTTAGTGAGATAGGCTTCACTTTGCACTACACTGGTTACAATGCCACGTGGTGTTTCTGGTCACTAATGGAGAAGCTAAATTCAACCAGATGCGGTGGCTCATGCCGTAATCCCAGCACTTTGGGAGGCTGAAGCAGGCAGACCACTTGAGGTCAGGAGTTTGAGACCACCATGGCCAGTATGGTGAAATCTTGTCTCTATGAAAAATACAGAAATTAGCCAGGCGTGATGGCAGGTGCCTGTAGTCCCAGCCACTTGGTAGGCTGAGGCAGGAGAATCAATTGAACCGGGAGGCAGAGGTTGCAGTGAACGGAAATCACCCTGCTGCACTCCAGCCTTGGTAACAGAGCAAGACTCTGTCTCAAAAAAAAAAAGATTAAAGAAAGAAGTATTTCTGACCATGGTCATTAATATCATTTTTGTACTTCCATTATCTCCCCTTTCCTTCAGGCTGAAAAGAGCCCTGGTCCCATTGTCTCTCGAACTCGGAGCTGGGACTCCTCCAGTCCTGTTGACCGTCCTGAGCCAGAGGCTGCTAGCCCCACCACCAGAACCCGCCCAGTGACCCGAAGCATGGGAACAGGTGACACCCCTGGCCTGGAGGTACCATCTAGCCCCCTTCGGAAAGCCAAGCGAGCTCGCCTCTGCTCCTCCAGCAGTTCGGTGAGTCCACCTCGCATGTAGCAGTGGCTGAGCATAGACAGCATGTTGAGATTTCCCTGGGCAGCATGGAGAAGCAGGCATGAGCCCTTCCGTGGTCCAATGCAAAAAGTAGACCATGTGAATAAGTTTAAAGTTGGGTGACCAAAGGGGAAAAATGTCAGTCATTTGCTCCTTTGGGGTAGCTTCTGGAGAAATAATAGATATCTCAGGCAAATGGAACAGCAGTGTGATACGGGGACAAACCTGATAAGGCAGTGGTCCCCAACCTTTTTGGCACCAGGGACCGTTTTCGTGAAGACCATTTTTCCACGTACCGGAGTTGAGAGGATGGTTTCGAGATGATACAAGCACATTACATGTATTGTGCACTTTTTGTACAATGAAGTAGTTATACGGCTCACCATAATATAGAATCAGTGGGAACCCTGAGCTTGTTTTCCTGCAAGTAGATAATCTCATCTGGATGTGATGGGAGACAGTGACAGATCATCAGGTGTCAGACTCTCATAAGGAGCTGGCAGCCTAGATCCCTCGAATGTGCAATTCACAGTAGGGTTCCTGCTCCTATGAGTCTAATGCCGCTGCCGATCTGACAGGAGGTGGAGCTTAGGCAGTAATGCAAAGGATGTGGAGTGGCTGTAAATACAGAGGAAGCTTTTCTTGCCCGGCTGCTGCTCACCTCCTGTACAGCCAGGTCCCCGTCCATGGCCTGGGGGTGGGGTATCCCCTATCCCTTGTGATAAGGTATAGTTTGTTTAACACGAAAGGAGTGAAAAAATAAGGAAAATACCTCAGCAGAGTTTAAAGGAGAGCATAAACACTTGAAGTATGGGTAGTTGTGACATTCTGGATTTGATGACTAATGGCAGTGCCTCCCTGAACTTACATAGCATCTGCTCATGAATGCTATTTCTTTTCCTCCTTCCTCAGGACACATCTTCCCGAAGCTTCTTTGATCCCACCTCTCAGCATAGAGACTGGTGCCCTTGGGTGAATATCACACTTGGCAAAGAAAGCAGGGAGAATGGTGGAACTGAACCAGATGCCAGCGACCCAGCAGAGCCAGGCTGGAAGGCAGTGCTGACCATCTTGTTGGCCCACAAACAGTCTAGCCAGCCAGCTGAAACAGACTCTGTGGTGAGATAAGTCATTACCTTGTGTGTGGACAGCCCTTGCTGTTTATGGGAGGAGGAGCAGACGCTGGTCCTATAATTAGCACCCTGCCTGCCCTCAGCTTTCATATGTCAAGTTATTTGGGGTTTTTTGTCTGTTTGTTTGTTTGTGAGAGGGAGTTTTGCTCTTACTGCCCAGGCTGGCGCACACTGGTGTGATCTCTGTCACTGCAACCCCTGCCTCCTGGGTTCAAGTGAGTCTCCTACCTCAGCCTCCCAGGTAGCTGGGATTACAGGCATGCACCACCACGCCCAGCTAATTTTTTTTTCCTTTTTTTTTCTTTTTCCTTCAAACTACACAAAGATGTTTTTGTTTTTTTTGAGACGGAGTTTTGCTCTTTCGCCCAGGCTAGAGTACAGTGGCGCAATCTCAGCTGACTGCAACCTTCTGGTTCCAGAAGCCATTGCAACCTTCTGCAATTGCTTTTGGTTCCAAGCAATTCTCTTGCCTCAGCCTCCCGAGTAGCTGGGATTACAGGTACCCGTCACCATGCCCGGCTAATTTTTGTATTTTTAGTAGAGACGGGGTTTCACCATGTTGGCCAGGCTGGTCTCAAACTTCTGACCTCATGATCCACCCACCTCAGCCTCCCAAAGTGCTGGGATTACAGGCGTGAACCACCGCATCCGGCTAATAGGTCAAGTTAGACTCATTTTGCTTTCATGCTAGGGAATAGGTGTAGAACCGGTTTGTCTTTCTGCACTTTAGCATGTGGCATTCCATCAAGTTCTGATAAATTCTTTTGTTCTCTTAAATTGAATGACTCCAAGTAGAAAAGGAGTACAGAAACAAAAATAGCTGAATAGGCAGCTGCTCCAGCCTCATGTTGCAGACAGCTGCTTTTTCTTTCAGTTGCTGTCACTTGCACCTGGCCAGTTAACTTAGCTGTTTGGAGCACCGGACTCTGACACCAAGATGATGGCTTCATTCTGCACACCGACCACATTACTTTACTCTGTTCCACAGCCCAGACTGTGACTCTACTAGCCATTGCAGCCATGACTGCTGTGGGTTACAAATGTGGGTGTCAACTGAGAAGAAAAGTCAAGTGTTTCCTGTGTGTAAAGACTGGAAGTGATAGGCTGGGCAATATGGAATCCTGAAAACTGGGTCTCTCCTTGGCTGGCTCACTCCCAGATTTTCCTTGTAGCTGGTAACAAATTCTGACCTCTATAACTTTCAAGGACAAAGTAAAATAATGCTTGACATCAGATATTTACGAGCAGCATTCCTAAATTCATGGTTTTCTAGGGTTACAGGATTCTACTGGAGGGAACTATAGTAGTGCTAAAAGCCCAAAGTGTGTATTAGTACGCTTAGTAAATATACTGGTGAAGGTTTTCCAAGTTTTCACAGAAAACTTGGCAGTTTTTAGTAAGACTCCTCTGTCATTGCCATACTAAAAAGAAAGCCCATGGGGTTTTGCTTTTGTTTTTGGGTGGGACATTGGCCTCGTAACTGGCCATGGATTCCAGGACTTCTTCTTTTTTTTTTTTTTTTTTTTTTTTGGTAGTGTGTCTTTTAACCTTCTGACAGCTGCTGCAACTGGAAGCTAGAAAGCTTAATGAGGTTGTGTGGTAAAGGATTCTGATGTTCAAGAAAAAGTGTATACTGAGGCTGGGCTTAGTGGCTCACACCTGTGATCCCAACACTGGGATGCCAAGGCAGGCGGATCACCTAAGATCAGCAGTTCGAGACCAGCCTGGCCAACATGGCGAATCCCCGTCTCTACTAAAAATCCAAAAATCATTAGTTGGGTGTGGTGGCACATGCCTGTAATGCCAGCCACTCGGGAGGCTGAGGCAGGAGAATCTCTTGAACCCAGGAGGTGGAGTTTGCAGTGAGCTGAGATCATGCCATCGCACTCCGGTCTGGGCAACAAGAGCAAAATTCCATCTCCAAAAAGAAAAGAAAAGAAAAAAATTAGCCAGCCTGGTGGTGTGTACTTGTAATCCCAGCTACTCCAGAGGCTGAGACAGGAGAATCACTTCAGCCCAGGAGGCGGAGGTTGCAGTGAGCCGAGATCGTGCCACTATACGTCAGCCTGGGCAGCAGAGTGAGACTCCCTTTCAAAAAAGGAAGAGGATAGATTTTTTAAAAACTATGAAAGTGTCATATGAGAAACTGGAGGTAACTGTGGATCATCTTGCTAGACATTCTTTGTACTCTTCGGAGACCCTTCATGCATGGAATATTTGCTCTTTATTTTGATTCTCAAAGGCAAACATGGTATGTGCCTGTAGTCCTAGCTACTGGAGAGACTGAGGCAGGAGAATCATTTGAACCCAGGAGGTGGAGGCTACAGTGAGCCAAGAATGTGCCATAACCTGGGCAACAGAGCGAGACTTCCAAGCGGTCTGATTCACCAAGAGCTTTTATCTCCTAATGAATTACTTTGTCTCCCTTTACCACCATTTCTCAGAATCTCAGAGCATTTCACAGGCATGATCAGATGGCAGTGAGATTCTTCCTATTATTAGCACTGCTGGCTAAAACAAAGCTGTGAAGACCAAGGCCAAGGCTTAAACTCACAGGAGTCATTCAACTCTGTTTTTATTACTTGGCCTTGGTTTATACTGTTCACTTCAGCTAGGCCTCACATTAATATAAATACTTATTCACAGGAATAAGTATTTATAATGAACTAGGGCCAATTCAGCATCATGAGTGAAAAACCAGTGCTAAACGTGATGCACCAACAGTGAGTCAGAAGTGCCACCCTCAAGTACAAAGAGGAGGACAGATACAGATGCCTGAAGGGAGGATATGAGCAGGGTCTTAGAGGCTCAGAGTGTGTTAACAGGAGTCTGACAGTAGAACCCCAGCCCCTTGATCTTTAGTCTGACTTTAGGTATATGTTATGTACGACACACTACAAAGTGAATTTTTATTCAGTCCTAGACATGTCTAGATCATGTGGGAGGATCTATCCTTTGCCTCTATAAAAGAATATAATCACTAATAATAAGCTTTTCTACCTACAGAGTCTCTGTGAGAAATCAAGGAAAGTATTCCGAATATTTCGGCAGTGGGAATCTCTGTGGTCGTCCTGAAGATATTCCAGCCCCTTCTGGAGACAGCTGGAATGAGAGTGACTCTTTGAAAAATGAAGGCCAAGTTCCTTTTGGTCAGCTGACGCTAAGTTTTTCCTGTTCTGGGTTAATCATAAGGACCGCCTGTTGTTGCAAAGGCTGTGAGTGTCAACCATCTGCATCTGGCTGAGGGAGACCAGATGTCGTCACTTTCAGGATGTGGTAGGGTAAGGGCAGCAAGCCTGGTTGTGTTGAAGGAGTGTGGGGTTATCTGACTAGCGGGAGGACCAAGGACCTGACCACCCATTTCAGCTTCTTCAATGTGGGGCAGTGTTCTGAGGACTCTTCTATCCCAGGAGTATGTCAGTGTGTGTTAATAAAATATTTGCTAAGATTCTCATTGTTGGAGAACTGTTTTCCCCCTTACCTTGTGGGTTGGTTTTCAGATTTGCTCCACAGTAGCTGCGAAAACAGCCACGTGCCACCACACCCAGCTAATTTTTGTATTTTTAGTAGAGACAGGGTTTCACCATGTTGGCCAGGATGGTCTCAATCTCTTGACCTTGTGATCCACCTGCCTCAGCCACCCAAAGTGCTGGGATTACAGGTGTGAGCCACCATGCCCAGCCCAGTTTTTAATTTATACTCCCCCCAAAAGTATTTATACTTATTTAAAATAGACAAGACTCCACATTTTTTGTTTTTATATGTATTTTAAAATCTTAGGCTGGGAATGGTGGCTCACACCTGTAATCTCAGCACTTTGGGAGGCTGAGGGGGGCAGATTACATGAGTTCAGTAGTTGGAGACCAGTCTGACCAACATGGCAAAACCCCATCTCTACTAAAAACACAAAAATTAGCTGGGTGTGATGGTGTGCGCCTGTAATACCAACTACTTGGGAGGCAGAGGCAGGAGAATCTCTGGAACCCGGGAGGTGAGGCTGCAGTGAGCCGAGATCACACCATTGCACTCCAGCCTCAGCGTCAGAGCAAGAGTTCATGTCAAAAAATAAAATCATAAATGGAAGCAGAGGTCTATAATGCCAACATTTTGGGAGGCTGAGGCAGGAGGATCACTAGAGTCTAGGAATTCAAGACCAGCCTGGGTAACACAGAGAAACCCTGTCTTACAAAAAATACAAATAAATTAGTGAGGCATGGTGGCTTTCGCCTGTAGTCTCAGCTACTCAGGAAGCTGAGCTAGGAGGATCTCTTGAGCCCAGAAATGCAGTCTGCCGTGAGCTGAGATGACGCCACTGCACTCACTCCAGTCTGGGCAACAGAGTAAGACCCTGTCTCAAAAATAAATATGTAAATAGAAATAAAAATAAATGGAAGCAGATTGAGATAGACTTTGTGTAATTCAAGAAATATTATTTTCTGTGTGTGAGGCACTGTGCTATAGATGAATGACTACCTAGTTTCTACCCCTAAAAAGTTTATAGTCCAGGCCAGAAGACACACCAGTATATAAACATCGCACAGGGCAAACTACTAAATGCTGTAGTCTAGGAGAGGCATAAAACAGGAAGAAGTTAATGCTCATGTATCATTGGGAAGAACTTTGAGGAAGGCGTAGATTTGAGCTGGACCTTGGAGATGAGTGGGAGATGTAGGCTTCATGAGAACAGGGACTTTGTCCTGGTTTTTTTTTTTTGTTTGTTTTTGTTTTTTTTTTTTTTTAAACAGTCTCCCTCTGTCGCCCAGGCTGGAGTTGCGCCATCTTGGCTCACTGCAGCCTCCACCTCCTGGGCTCAAGCAATTCTCCTGCCTCAGCCTCTGGAGTAACTGGGATTGCAGGCACCTGCTACCACACCCGGCTAATTTTTGTATTTTTAGTAGAGATGGGGTTTCACCATGTTGGCCAGGTTGGTCTCAAACTCCTGACCTCAGGTAATCCGCCCACCTCAGCTTTCAAAGTGCTGGGATTACAGGCATGAGCCACCATGCTTGGCCTTGTCCTGGTTTTAATCTCAACCAGGACAAGGCCAAGCATGGTGGCTCATGAAATAGTGCCTGACATGTCATAGACCCTCAGTTAAAAATACGCACATCCGAGTTGGAGGGAGCATTGTAAGCAAATGAGCAGCCTGTAGCATATGTTCTAGAAAGGGCAGGTGTTCTGTTTTGGCTAGAACTTTGCACTGAGTAGAAAAGAAAGGAAAACAAAATGGAAGTTGGGCCAGATTAGAGTCTTGTATGTTATACTAAGGAGTCTGGACTAGATTCTGTAAGGAAAGAGAAACTCTTAAAGAATATTTGAGCAGGAGAGTGATGTTTGTGCTTTGGAAGAGAATTCTGGTGTCTGAGTAGCCTGCATTAGGGAAGACAAGGCTTTAAGGGAGGTGTGAGGGCAGTGGCCATGGCAGTTGCAATGGGGCAGAATTGCATAGAAATGTCAGCAATGACTTCATGAATGGTTTTGGGCGTGAGGAAGAGGGAAGAATCAGAGATGACCTTCAGGTTGAGGCCTAACCAAGACAGAGAACCCCTCAGATGTTGATGGATGATCATAGTTTTTTACTCTTAACTTACTGAATTCAGTTACATATGAAGACATCTGTCTAGAAATAGAGTTCAAGAGAGGATTCGTTGTGTTGGAGAAATCAAAGATTGTTGTTTCAAATGCTTAAAATCAGCTGGGAGTGGTGGCACACGCCTGTAGTTTCAGCTACTTACAAGGCTGAAGCGGGAGGATTGCTTGAGCCCAGGAGTTTTAAGACTAGCCTAGGTGGCACAGAGGACCTCATCTTCAAAAAAAAAAAAAGCTTAGGATCTATAGAGCCATGTAGAGTGAAGCTCTCAACCTTGCCTTCTCATGAGACATCTTAATGCTATCCTCTTTAACAGCATGAGTTCAAGTCTACATGTCAGCGTTTCTGGAGAATACGCTACTAAACTGGAATGAGCGTGCTTTCAAACATACTCATTCCAGCTTAGTAGTGTCATGGGGTGTTCTCAGATGGGACAGCACATGAGCTTCCTTTTCCAAAGCATCTGTTCTCTTCCACACCCCAGGACATGCCTGTAACTCCAGGCTCTTATTCATTCGTCTCGTGGTTTGTTCCCACAAAAGTTTTAGTTTCACCTTTCAAGGAACCCAGTCTTCCTGATTTGATTCTTTATTTGAATTTTTCTTTCTTTCTTTTTTTTTTTTTCTGAGACAGAGTCTCACTCCAGGCTGGAGTGCAGTGGTGCAGTCTTGGCTCACAACAACCTCTGCTTTCCGGGTTCAAGCGATTCTCCTGCCTCAGTCTCCCTAGTAGCTGGGATTACAGGATTACTTTGCCCAGCTGATTTTTGTATTGTTGGTAGAGACGGGTTTCGCCATGTTGGCCAGGCTGATCTCAAACTCCTGACTTAAAGTGATCCACCTGCCTCAGCCTCCCAAAGTGCTGTGATTACAGGTATGAGCCACTGCACCTGGCTTGATTTTTTTTTTCTTTTGTTAGATTCCTTTAAAGAAGATAATTGCCTGAAATTTCATTTTTGTTACTTAACTATCCACAAAGGTAGCATAAGTCAACATTCTAAGGAATTTTTCCTCTTGTATCAGCCACATTAGGTAGATTATGAGAATCCTATGTGATTTCTGTGTTAATTTGTCTCCCGCTGGTAAATAGAACTTCAGCTCCCTCCTCCCCACCTCCCAGACCAACACCTTTTGCAGTGCTTGGTGTCAGTGATCAGGACAGGTGGTGGCATTTTGAAGCACCCTTGCCATTCCAGATTATTCATACCCCATTATATGGACAGCCCCCCAACCGTCGGATTTACCTTTCACTAATTTTCTCCACTAAATCCTCTAGGATTCTGTGTTTCAACAGAGGTTGCATTTCCCATCCAAGTAGATTCTGTTTTTACTGAGAAGACTGATGCTCAAAGACATGTAGTAACTAGTGTCATATAACTAGGATGAGGCAGAGCTGCACTGAAATCCATCTTTCCCAACCTTCTGTTCTTTCCATTACGATACAGCTGGGACTATCTTCCAAGCACTGTGAGGCCGTGATTTTCTTTCCCAAGCTCAAAGTTGAGATCTGCCTCTCACAGTAGAAAGGAATATCTTGCAGCCCCTCATGGGATACTAGTGCCCAGAACAGAGTCTTTTTTCCTGGCCCCTTTTTGATTTTGGCCAACTTTTTTTTTTTTTTTTTTGAGACGGAGTTTCACTCTTGTTACCCAGGCTGGAGTGCAGTGGCGCGATCTCGGCTCACTGCAACGTCCACCTCCTGAGTTCAGGCAATTCTCCTGCCTCAGCCTCCCAAGTAGCTGGGACTACAGGTGTGCGCCACCATGCCCAGCTAATTTTTGTATTTTTAGTAGAGACAGGGTTTCACCTTGTTGCCCAGGATGGTCTCGATCTCTTGACCTCGTGATCTACCTGCCTCGGCCTCCCAAAGTGCTGGGATTATAGGCGTGAGCCACTGCGCCTGGCCTTCGGCCAACTTTAATGGACTTAACAGGTGGCGCATTCTTATTCTCTTTGCTGTTTGGGGGCTTTCCTAACTTACACTCTTCTTCTGGTTGTGGCTGCCTGAGAGCCGCCTCTGAATCCCTTCCATCCTATTCCATCTTAGCAACAAAAACAGCTGCACGCTCAGCTTGACCAACGACAAAAGCACAAACACTTCCTTCTCCTCAGTTTTCCTTTCAACGTTTAGTTTTATTCTCATGCTAGGTTTTCTTTGGCTTTCTATAGCTGCCATCTTGGTGAGTTGGCCCATGCCCTCAGAAGTGAATGCTGCATTTAAACCCTTTAATTAGAGACCATTCATTCAATCTGTACGCCATACTGTCTTTTCTCTCATAGCTCCTTAGCTACAGGTGTGGTGATTATTGTTTTTCTTGCCACAGTGCCTCTCTAGGTGAATTGACTGTTGTGTAGCTGAAGCCAATTAGGAAGAGAGGGAAACAGAAACACACAAAGGTGTCTGCGTAGGAAAGGTAGGTGATAGAGATTTGGTCACTTATCCAGAGATTATCCAACAAGTCAGATCATTATAGTAACTCTCTTCAGCTTTCTGTACTCACTTCTATTAGCTATCTATTGATATCCCAATAAGCAGATATGGAGGAAAACTGACTGTTTCCCATAGTGGATCAGTCATAGCTCTCAAAAGGATGGTAGTAGGAACAGAAAATGTGAATCGTGGAAGGGACTCAAGATTCACCTCCAAGGCCATCATAGTTCTCATGGGGAAGCCAGGATCACAAAGACAAGAAAACTCTTCTTAGCCTCTGTGTCCACTTCTTAGCCAGTGTTGTCCAACCTAACTAGAGCCAAAAGAGAAGAAGGAAAGGCACATAAGAATACCTGGATGGCACGGTGGGTTTTGAGCCAATCAGAAGTGATAGCAACGCCAGGCGCGGTGCCTCACACCTGTAGTCCCAGCGCTTTGGGAGACCGAGGTCAGCAGATCACTTGAGGCCAGGAGTTTGATACCAGCCTGGCCAATGCGGTGAAACCCCATCTCTACTAAAAATACAAAAATTAACCAGGCATGGTGGCAGGTGCCTATAGTCCCAGCTACTCAGAGGCTGAGGCAGGAGAATCACTTGAACCGGGAGGCAAAGGTTCTGGTGAGCCAAGATCGCGCCACTGCACTTCAGCCTGGGTGACAGAATGAGACTGTGTCTCCAAAAAAAAAAGAAGTCATAGCAAAGCCAAAGCCAAGACTGCAGCTGGAGTCTGCCTCCTACTGAGATGTGGGGGACCAGTCTTGAGCAGGAGAACCTCTGAAACTTGATTTTACTAATACTGTAAATAGCTATCACTTGTAAGTACAGATTGTTTGCCAGGCACTGGTCTAAGCATTTTATCTTATTTAAGCCTCATAGCAGTCCTATGAGGTAGGTATAATTACTGTCCCATTTTGCCAAATGAGGAAACAAAAGCATAAGTTAATTACTTTATCCAGGGTCACACAGCCCTGAACAAAGTGAAGGCTGGGATTCAAACTCAGTCCATCTGCCTCCAAAGCAGCCACTACCGCCTGCCTTTAACCAAGGATATAGTTATTCGTTCATGACGATGTTTATGTGGGTTTTCTGTTTGCTTTTGTTCTGAGACATTCTTGCACTGTTGCCCAGGCTGGAATGCAATGCTGTGATCTTGGCTCACTGCAACCCCTGCCTCCCCGGTTCGAATGATTCTCTTGCCTCGGCCTCCCGAGTAGCTAGGACTACAGGTGCCCGCCACCATGACAGGCTAATTTTTGAATTTTGTTTTGTTTTGTTTTTGAGACAGGATCTTACTCTGTTACCCAGACTGGAGTGTAATGGCATGATCTCGGCTCACTGCAACCTCTACCTCCCAGGCTCAAGCGATTCTCCTTCCTCAGCCTCCTGAGGAGCTCAGATTACAGGCGTGTGCCACTACCGCCTGGCTAATTTTTGTGTCTTTAGTAGAGATAGGGTTTCACTGCGTTGGCCAGTCTTGAACTCCTGACCTCAATGATCCACCTGCCTTGGCCTCCCAAAGTGCTAGGATTACAGGCATGAGCCACCACCGCACCTGAGACCTTTCTTCTATAGATCCAGAGAAAGCAGATGTCAAGGGAAATGCAATTTATTAGCTATTAAGTGATAAGAAAATCTCCCCTCCTAACGATTATGCCATCTCCCAGGTCTCCAAGAGCTGGGGCAAGTCACTGTAGCCGACTTGAGAAGCAAGTTCAGGTATGAGGCCACTTTGGGAGGACAAGGCGGGCAGACTGTTTGAGCCCAGGAGCAAGACCAGAGTAGACAACATAGGGAACCCCCGTCTCTACAAAAAAAAAAGTACAAAAATTAGGAAGGCATTGGCCAGGTGCGGTGGTTCACGAAGTCAGGAGATTGAGATTGTCCTGGTCAACATGGTGAAACCCCGTCTCTATTAAAATATTAAAAAATTAGCTGGGTGTGGTGGCACGTGCCTGTAGTCCCAGCTACTCAGGTGGCTAAGGCAGGGGAATCTCTTGAACCCGGGAGGCGGAAGTTGCAGTGAGCCTAGATCATGCCACTGCACTCCAGCCTAGGCGACAGAGCAAGGCTCCGTCTCAAAAAAAAAAAAAAAAAAAAAAAAAAGCCAGGTGTGGTAGCATTCGCCTGTAGTCCCAGCTACTAAGGAGGTTGAGGTGGGAGGATCACTTAAGCCTAGGAAGTTAAGGCTGCAATGAGCTGTGATCTCACCACTGCCCTGCAGCCTGGGTGACCAAGCAAGACCTGGTCTCAGAAAAAAATAAAAGTTCAGGTATTTGGCCTCAGTGCAAAGCAGGAATGCTAGCAATACCCACCACGGCCACTAGATGCCCCCAGTGTTCCACATTTGGCGTACCTAGATGAAATTGCCAACATTCATTCATCATTCTGAACTTTGTCTTTATTTTGTTACAGGTACTCTCCTCTAACCTCACTTAAGCTCTACCAAGTGCAGTGATGGAAACAGAAAGAGACTGAAAGCATTGAGACAGGAGGGACAGGGAAATGAGAATGGATATTTATTGAGGAGACAGAAGGAAAAAAAATCTATATTTAAGGTCAGAATTGGGGCCTTACATTGAGGACGAGAGGTTTGAGTGGCAAGGATAAGAACCAGATCGAATGGTCAGCCAACTGAAAGGGAAACCCAGGGGACCATGAGCCATTGGCAGCCATGCTGCCACACACGCTGCCCTCCCCACATGTCAGCCTTGGGCGGGTCTCAGCACTGGCACTCAGGGCTGGGCCACCCCAGGGCCAACCTGCAGTTAAGCAAGCCACTAATGAAGCATGATGACACACTCACCAGGGCATGAGTGGTGTCTCATCATGGCCAGGGCACACCCCAGACCCACCAGATGACCCTTTTCTTGTAAGGATTCCCAAGTCTGTGACTAATGCTAATTAACCCTGACTCACGTAGCACAGAGCACAGAGAGGTCATTATCTCCACTGGAAGGAGTGGGGAAACTGAGGTGTAGAGTGGGGAAGCAGCTTTGCCCCATCAGTGTCACCAGGTCAGGGGTTGATTCCCGCCCTTTTCAAATGCCTGTGAGGCTGTCCTTGGTAATCAGGAGTAGACACTTCCAGCTGGGGTTGTCCAAGGGCGGAGGGGATAGGGCCTTTCCCCACTGCTGTTTCCATATGGGTCAGAGCCACGGAACTGGAGGCAGAGTTGCAGACCAGTTGATCTAATCACTGAGGAATTCGAAGGCCAGAGTGGGGAGTGAAGGCCAAGATCACACAGCAGGCTGTGGCTGAGCCAGGCCTAGAATCCTGAGGCTGCATGCTGAGTCCCCTTCTTGCACTACCGTCACGATGACAGCAGAAGAGAGGCAGCACCTGTGAGAGTTAGGTGCACCAGCTCACTAGCCAGGAGTACTGGCACACGCCTATAGTCCTACTACTAGGGAGGCTGAAGTGGGAGGATTGCTTGAGCCCGGGAGACTGCAGTGAGCTATGATTGTACCACTGCACTCCATTCTGGGTGACAGAGCAAGATACCTTGTCTATAAAAAATAGGCTGGGCACAGTGGCTCACACCTGTAATCCCAGCACTTTGGGAGGCCGAGGTGGGTGGATTACCTGAGGTCGGGAGTTTGAGACTAGTCTGACCAACATGGAGAAACCCCATCTCTACTAAAAATACAAAATTAGCCGGGTGTATTGGCGCAGGCCGGTAATCCCAGCTACTTAGGAGGCAGGGGCAGGAGAATCATTTGAACCCGGGAGGCGGAGGTTGTGATGTGCTGAGATCATGCCATTGCACTCCAGCCTGGGCAATAAGAGCGAAACTCTATCAGAAAGAGAAAGAGAGAGAGAAAGGGAGGGAGGGAAGGAGGGAGGAAAAAAGAACAAAGGGAAAAAAAAGCATCAACTCAAGGTCAGGTAGCTTGGCAGGTGGATCTAGCAGGCTCTAGGTTCAATAGCCTGAGTTCAGATCCTGGATTCACTCGGTCTCCAGCTGTGTGTTTCTGAGCCTGTGACTCAGCCTTGGTTTCCTCATCTGTAAAATAGGGATAATACTAGTAGCTGTTTCACAAGAATGTTTTGAGAATTCAGTGACATATGTGAAGTGCTTAGAGCAGTGCCTGGCACATGCAAAGTGCTTGGGAAACATTAGCTGTTTGTTTAAGCTGGCTGTTTGTTAAGCCCAGTTGCCTGTCTGGCCAAGTGTCTCCAGTCTGGCTGGTCTTTTGGGTCTCCTGAAGGAAGGGAGCACCAAAACTTTAGGTGTTGGGATCACGAGAAAGACACATACCAGTATCTCCTCACCAGATTGTCTGTGGTCTAAGTAGAGCTCTTTCAGCCCAGTGGCCTCCATGGCATCATCAGACAGCACAGGTGCTGGTGGATCAGCTCCAAGCCCAGCTTTGGAAGCATCAGGAAGCCCCTTGGCAATAAGACATAAACTAAGAGAACCACATTCCTGCCGGTCTCCATGGCCCTGGCAAGGCCACTCTTAGAAAGTGGTGGTACAATGATGACAGGAAAGCTAATGACAAGCATCACCCTGCTGGGCTGAGAATACTGGCTTGTTTGACCAGCACAGCTTACCTGAGTCACCCATCACGGAGCCTGCAGCCACCTGGGCCTGCAGCTGGGCCAGCAGGCTGCCTGGAGTCTGGAACACCCCCTGCAGGCTGAACCTGGCTAGGGCAGGCATTTCCTGCCTGTCCCCTCCTCAGAAAGTGGGTCAAGGCAGCTTGGCTCCATAGATGTGGCTCCAAACAGTGAAGAGCCCAGCAGGGCCTGACAGCAGGCCAGAGACGCAGGGCCTCCTCTGTGGGGAACAGAACGTGAGCTGAAGCCTCATAGTCTTTGGAAAATCAGCTCCACGGATCAGAGACGGGCCAGGCAGCAGCTTCCCCCTCTCCTTCAGCCCATGCCACACCAGTAGCCACTCTCTGTGCCCCACTGGTCCTCAGGGGCCCCCAGGCCCTCTTGCCAAACCCCAGCACTGCCCAGGCCCACACAGCCAGTCAAGAGCGACCGGGCTCCAGCCTGGCTTTGTAAATTACCCTTGTAATCTCAGCACTTTGGGAGGCTGAGGCAGGCGGATCACCTGAGGTTGGGAGTTTGAGACCAGCCTGGCCAACATGGAGAAACCCCATCTCTACTAAAAAATATATGTATATAAAATTAGCTGGGCAGGGTGGCACATGCCTGTAATCCCAGCTACTCAGGAGGCTGAGGCAGGAGAATCGCTTGAACCTGGGAGGCAGAGGTTGTGGTGAGCTGAGATTGTACCATTGCACTCCAGCCTGGGCAAAAAGAGTGAAACTTCATCTCAAAAAAAAAAAGAATGACTGGGCTCAACTCTCACTCTCAACCTGGGGGTTTTCCAAAGTGAAATGAGGAATAAAACAGGTGCTATGTTTCACGATACCGTGTTTTAAAATATGAATAAAATTAGAAAATACTGGCCAGGTGCAGTGGCTCAACCCTGTAAGCCCAGTACTTTGGGATGTTGAGGTGGGCGGATCACGAGGTGAGGAGATTGAGACCATCTGGCCAGCATGGTGAAACCCCGTCTCTACTAAAAATACAAAAATTAGCCAGGTGTGGTGGCACACGTCTGTAATCCCAGCTATTCGGGAGGCTGAGGCAGGAGAATCCCTTGAACCTGGGAGGCAGAGGTTGCAGTAAGCCGAGATTGTGCCACTGCACTTCAGCCTGGCGGCAGAGCGAGACATCGTCTCAAAAAAAAAAACAAAAGGAAAATACTTTTTCAGACCGAGTGCAGTGGCTGACACCTGTAATCCTAGCACTTTTGGTGGGTGGATCACCTGAGGTCAAGAGTTCGAGACCAGCCTGGCCAACATGGGTAGAAACTCTGTCTCTACTAAAAATACAAAAATCAGCCAGGCATATTGGTGGGCACCTGTAATCCCAGCTACCTGGGAGGCTGAGGCAGGAGAATCACTTGAACCCAGGAGGCGGGGGTTGCAGTGAGCCAAGATTATGCCACTCCAGCCTTGGCAACAGAGTGAGACTCCATCTCAAAAAAAGAAAATACTTTTTCAAAAGTTATAAAAAATGAGAGTGAAAGCCCCCTGCCCCTTTTGACATTTGAGGGGACACACTGCCACACCTGGCTAATTTTGTGTATTTTAGTAGAGATGGTTCCACCATGTTGCCCAGGCTGGTCTTGAACTTCTGAGCTCAGGCAATCCACCTGCCTGGGCCTCCTAAAGTGCTAGGATTACAGGTGTGAGCCGCTGTGCCCGGCCACGGGCAGGCTTATTTATACACTCCCCAGCATTGGCAGGTAAGGGACATTCAGCATCATATCTATTGATATGAAAATCATATTACTGTATTTTCCTTGTGGGTAGAGATAAATGTGCAGCTCTCACCTGGCTTCAGGGCTGGGATTTTGCAGAGTGGATATTGAAGGACCTGCCTGGTCTAGGCCTCGCTTCCTCTTCATTCACCACAGGATGACTGAGTTTAAGTTCACAAAGAGGAGGAAGATATGAGAAAGAGCATACCAGAAGGGGAGTCAAGCGTTTCAAATGAGGCTGGGTGTGGTGGCTCATGCCTGTAGTCCCAGAACTTTGGGAAGCCATGCTAGGTGGATCACTCCAGTCAGGAGTTCGAGACCAGCCTGGCCAACATGGTGAAACCCCATCTCTACCAAAAATACAAAAATTAGCCAGGCATGGTGGCGCAAGTAATCCTGGCTACTCAGGAGGCTGAGGCAGGAGAGTTGCTTGAACCCAGAGGCTGCACAGTGAGCAGAGATCACGCCACTGTACTCTAGCCTGGGCAACAGAGTGAGACTTGGTCTCAAAAAAAAAAAAGTTTCAACTGGATCATAGTTAACTTTGAGATATTCATTAGAAATTCATGGCTGGATGCCGTGGCTCATGCCTGTAATCCTAGCACTTTGGGAGGCTGAGGTAGGTGGATCACCTGAGGTCCAGAGTTTAAGACCAGCCTGGCCAACATGGTGAAACCCCCTCTCTATTAAAAATGCAAAAGTTGGCCGGGCGCGGTGGCTCATGCCTGTCATCCCAGCACTTTGGGAGGCCAATGCAGGTGGATCACAAGGTCAGGAGATTGAGACCATCCTGGTTAACACAGTGAAACCCCATCTCTATTAAAAAATACAAAAATTAGCCAGGCATGGTGGCACTGGCCTGTAGTCCCAGCTACTCAGGAGGCTGAGGCAGGGGAATCGCTTGAACCTGAGATGCAGAGGTTGCAGTGAGCTGAGATTGCACCACTGCACTTCAGCCTAGGTGACAGAGCAAGACTCCATCTCAAAACAAACAAAAAAGCCAGGAGCAGTGGCTCACGCCTGTAATCCCAGCACTTTGGGAGGCCAAGGGGGGTGGATCACCTGAGATCAGGAGTTCAAGACCAGCCTGACCAATATGGTGAAACCCTTTCTTTACTAAAAAAATACAAAAAATTAGCCGGGTGTAGTGGTGGGTGCCTATAATCCCAGCTACTCAAGAGGCTGAGACAGGAGAATTGCTTGTACCTGGGAGACAGAGGTTGCAGTGAGCCAAGGTGCAGCCACTGCACTTCAGCCTGGGTGACAGAGCGAGACTCCATCTGAAAAAACAAACAAACAAAAAGAAATTTGTGGCAAGACATTAAGAAAGCACTTCATGCCATGGGGTTCATCATTATGTTTTGCATATATTTGAATTTTTCCATAATAAAAATTTAAAAAGAAAGTAGTTCAACATTTGAGTGTGCAGTTTCAGGAAGAAGATGTGTTAGAGGTGGAAACTTGGGGATCTTTGTGTACACTTGCTATTAAAGTCATGGCTGGAGAAAGTCACCTATGAGAATTAAGGAATCAAGCCCAGGGAACCCTGACATTATAGATTCAAAAGACAGGCCAGGTGACTGCGTGTGGTGGCTCACCCCTGTAATCCCAGCACTTTGGGAGGCTGAGGCATGTGATCACCTCAGGTCAGAAGTTCAAGACCAGCCTGGCCAACATGGCAAAACCCCATCTCTACTACTAAAAACAAAAAGTACAGGCTGGGCGTGGTGGTTCATGCCTGTAATCCCAGCACTTTGGGAGGTTGAGGCGGGTAGATCACCTGAGCTCAGGAGTTCGAGACCAGCCTGGCCAACATGGTTGAAATCCTGTCTCTACTAAAAATACAAAAATTAACTGGGCATGGTAGTGCATTCCTGTAATCCTAGCTACTCGGGAGGCTGAGACAGGAGAATTGCTTGAACCTGGGAGGTGGAGGTTGCAGTAAGCCGAGATCACATCATTGCACTCTGGCCTGGAAGGAAAGAGCAAGACTCTGCCTCAATAAAATTAAAAAAAAAAAATTTAGCTAGGTATGGTGGTGACCACCTATAGAACTAGCTACTTAGAGGCTGAGGATGAAGGATGGTTTGATACCAGCAGATCAAGGCTACAGTGAGCCATGATTGCACCACTACACTTCAGCCTAGGTGACAGATGGAGACCCTGCCTCAAAAAAAGAAAAGAAAAGAAAAGAAAAAAAGGCAGCCTTGTCCTTTCAAGCTAAAAGGAAATCTTTGCATTCTAAATTGGACTAGGGAAGAGTCAGCCCTCCATCAGGGTGGCAGAAGAAGAGTGTTGATTTCTGTCTAGCTGAAGGCCTGGGACCTTCTGGCAGGTAGGGCCAGAGAGCTTCAGGGGTGCAAGTGGGGACTCAGGGTGCCACCCTCTGATGAGCTTCTTTTCGCTCTTGCCAACCAGCCTGGAGTGCAATGGAGCGATCTCCACTCACTGCATCCTCTGCCTCCTGGGTTCAAGTGATTCTCCTATTTCAGCCTCCTGAGTAGCTAGGATTACAAGCGTCCGCCACCACACCTGGCTAATTTTTGTATTTTTAGTAGAAACAGCATTTCACCATGTTAGCCAGGCTGGTCTCAAACTCCTGACCTCAAGTGATCCACCCACCTTGGCCTCTCAAAGTGCTGGGATTACAAGTGTGAGCTACCATGCCCAGCCTTGTTTTCTTTATAAGATTTCTTCCTATTTTTCTTTCTCATTTTTCTTTGTCTCTCAGCTCCACAACTACATTTTTTTTTTCCATGGCGCCTGTGCCTCACTCGCCCCAGGATGGTCATGGCTGCTCACCCCCTGGGCCTCCGAGAGCTGCTCTACCCCTCCATTCTGGCCATGGGGAGCAGAGGAGCTCAGGGTGGGCAAAGCTCAAGAGGACCACACCTGCATTTCTAACCACCTCCTAGATGTTTCCATCTGGATGTCCTGTTGTCTCCTCAATCTCAATATGACCAGAAGCTGTTGTTTTTGTTTTTGCTTTCAAATGGAGTCTCACTCTGTCACCCAGGCTGGAGTACAGTGGTATGATCTCAGCTTACTGCAACCTCCACCTCCCAGTTTCAAGCGATTCTCCTGCCTCAGCCTCCTAAGTAGCTGGGATTATAGGTGTCCACCATCACACCTGGCTACTTTTTGTATTTTTAGTAGAGACATAGTTTCACTATGTTGGCTAGGCTGGTTTCAAACTCCTGACCTCAAGTGATCTGCCTGTCTTGGCCTTCCAAAGTGCTGGGATTACAGGCATGAGCCACCGCACCTGGCCAATGGTTTTTTTTTTTTTTTTTTTTTTTTGAGATAGAGTCTCACTCTGTTGTCTAGGTTGGAGTACAGTGAAGCCATCATGGTTCACGGCATCGGTTCACTGCAGCCTCCAGGTTCACGTGATCCTCCTACCTCAGCCTCCTGAGTAGCTGAGACCGCAGGCTCGTGCCACCATGCCCAGCTAATTTTTGCATTTTTTGTAGAGACAAGGTCTACTATATTGCCCAGGCTTGTCTCAAACACCTGCGCTCAAGTGATCCTACCACCTCAGCCTCCCAAAGTGCTGGAATTACAGGCGTGGACCACTGTGCCCAGCCCCGTGCTGTTGTAATTATCCCGATCACTCAGGCCGGAAATCTCAGTCATCTTTGATATTTGATGTCTCCCTCTCCCTCGCCTCCAGCCATCAGTCTCAAACCGGTTGCCTCATCCCTCCTGCATCTCTTCCATCCTCAGGTGTCTCCTCCCTTATGTCTCACTCTCCCCAGACCAGGTCCTCATGGCCTCGTGTCTATACTGCTCTCTGGGATAGATCTACCTCCAGGCTTTACCTTCTCTAGCCCATCTTGCCCACAGTCCTGCCAGATGAATTGCTCCAAAACGCCACTCTTACCAAGCCAATGTCATCCTCAAAATCCTTCGATGACTCATTCCTAGGTAATTGGGGCTTTTCCAGCCTGGTTTCAACAACCTGTGGGTGCGGTGGCTCATGCCTGTAATGCCAACACTTTGGGAGGTCAAGGCAGGCTGATCACCTGAGGTCAGGAGTTTGAGACCAGCTGGCCAACATGGCAAAACCCTGCCTCTACTAAAAAAATTAAAAAATTAGCCAGGTGTGGTGGCACACAGCTGTAATCCCAGGTACTCAGGAGGCTGAGGCATGAAAATCACTTGAACCTAGGAGGCAGATGTTGCAATGAGCTGAGATCTAGCCACTGTACTCCAGCCTGGGCTACAGAGAGAGACTCCATCTCAAAAAATAAAATTAAAAATAAAAATTAAAAACAACCTTTGCAAGCTTTAATTCCATGAGAAGAGCCTTTTTCTAGCCAGCTAGTCTAGGTAGGTACTTCCCCCAGGCTTCCAATGCTCCTCCTCAGATCTCTTTCCCTATCTCGATTGTATTCAAGACTCAGCGCTAACCTCAACTTCACACCAGCTCACAATTCATTGCTCTGAACTATAGAATTCATTGCCTGTAACATGAACATTTATTTCACATATATATGTGTGAAATATATATATATATGTGAATGTTTTTGTTTGTTTGTTTGAAGTGCAGTTTTGCTCTTGTTGCCCAGGCTGGAGTGCAGTGGCACCATCTCAGCTCACCGCAACCTCTGCCTCCCGGGTTCAAGCGATTCTCCTGCCTCAGCCTTCCTCTCGAGTATCTGGGATTACAGGCATGTGCCACCATACCCAGCTAATTTTGTATTTTTAGTAGAGATGGGTTTCACCATGTTGAAAACTCCTGGCCTCAAACTCCTGACCTCAGGTGATCCACCTGCCTCGCTCGACCTCCCAAAGTGCTGGGATTACAGGTGTGAGCCACTGCGCCCGGCTACAGCCTTTTTTTTGGTGATGGAATCTCACTCTGTGGCCCAGACTGGAGTGCAGTGGTGTAATCTCAGCAACTCATTGCAACCTCTGCCTCCTGGGTTCAAGCAATTCTCCTGCCTCAGCCTCCTGTGCAGCTGGCATTACAATCGTGTGCTACCACACTCAGCTATTTTTTGTATTTTTAGTAGAGATGGGGTTACACCATGTTGGTCAGGCTGGTCTCAAACTCCTGACTTCACGTGATCCATCAGCCTTGGCCTCCCAAAGTGCTGGGATGACAGGCGTGAGCCATCGCACCTGGTCTAGTCTTTCATTACTGGTTCAAGTATCTATTATTACTTAGTGTATCATATTATCCATTAATTCAACAAGTTTTCTTTTTTCCTTAGACGCATTCTCACTCTGTAACCCAGGCTGGAATGCTGTGATGCCATCATTGCTCACTGTAGCCTCAACCTCCTAGGTTCAAGTGATCCTCCAGTCTCAGCCTCCCAAGTAGCTGGGACTACAGCTGTGTGCCACTATGCCCACCTAATTTTTAATTCTTTAAAAAATAGAAATGGGATTTTATTATGTCGCCCACACAGGTCTCAAAGTCTTGGGCTCAAGCAATCCTCCTCCCTCGGCCTCCCAAAATGTTGTGCTTACAGGTGTGAGCCTCTGTGACTGGTCTTTTTTTTTTTTTTTCTTTTTTTTTGAGACAGAGTCTTGCTCTGTCACCCAGGCTAGAGTGCAGTGGCACCATCTCAGCTCACTGTAACCTCCTCCTCCCAGGTTCAGCCAATTCTCCTGTCTTAGCCTCCCAAGTAGCTGGGATTACAGGCACCCACCACTACACCTGGCTAATTTTTGTATTTTTAGTAGAGACAAGGTTTCACCATCTTGGCCAGGCTGGTTTGAACTCCTGACCTTGTGAGCCACGTACCTCAGCCTCCCAAAGTGCTAGAATTCTGGGCTTGAGTCACCATCCCTGGCACCTGGCCCTTTTCTTAAGTACCTACTCTGGGTCAGGCCTTGTGATAGTACTGGGAATACAACAGTGGGCAAAATAGATACCAGCCTGCCTGGTATTCATACAGAGAGCATACAACCTAGCGTACAAAAGATGACCATAGGCAGGGCATGGTGGCTCCTGCTTATAATCCCAGCTTCTCAGGAGGCTGAGGCTGGAGGATCATTTGAGCCCGGGAGTTTGAGGTTACACTGAGCTATGATTACATAATTTCTCTCTAGCCTGGGTGACAGAGCAAAACCCTGTCTGTTAAAGAAGACCACAAGGCAGAGAAATTTCTTTTTCTTTTTTTTTTTTTTTTTTGAGACAGAGTTTCACTCTGTCGTCCAGGCTGGAGTGCAGTGGTACGATCTTGGCTACTGCAACCTCTGCCTCCCGGGTTTAAGCGATTCTCCTGTCTCAGCCTCCTGAGTAGCTGGGACTGCAAGCATGCACCACCATGCCTGGCTAATTTTTGCATTTTTTAGTAGAAATAGGGTTTCATTATATTGATTAGGCTGGTGTCTAACTCCTGACCTCATGATCCGCCCGCCTCAGCCTCCCAAAGTGCTGGGATTACAAGTGTGAAATTCATTTTTCTAACAAACATGCAGAATTAAACTATCCAAAGGCATACTCTCCTCCCACAGTTGTGACTTTGAGAAGATGATACCCTGTACACACACTTCTAACAAGGATTTTGTGTTTGTTTTGTTTTGTAGCTTTTCTCATGAAATAGCTTTGAGAGCCTCCGGAGCATTCTTTTAAACAACCTCAGTGGTGGCAAAGCCTTAAGTGGTTTACAGCAGCTCTGACTTTCAGAAGTAGCTAAAAGGCGTTCAAAATTAAGTCTGGCAAATAATTCTCGTGATAAAGCTAGGTAATATCACAGCGGGTAAATAAATATATAAATGAGACTCTCGGGAGACTGATTCATGTCTTGCTTAAGAAGTGTCTCTGGAAGCAATTCCAAAACTGGAGAGCCAAGAATGCTGGCGGCACAACAGCATCACTGTTGAGCCTTCTGAGGGTGGAAAGGGCAGCAATTATCTCGCTGTGAATCTCAACAGCATGGCAGGGCTGTTTCACTCCGCAACTTTCGAGACCCTGTTAAACTTGAGAGCCTATGGCTCTATTTTTGTATTAAAAAACAATGTCAGGCTGGCCACAGTGGCTCACCCCTGTAATCCCAGCACTTTGGGAGGCCAAGGCAGGCAGATCACGAGGTTAGGAGTTCGAGACCAGCCTGGTCAACATGATGAAACTCCATCTCTACTAAAGATACAAAAAAATTAGCCAAGTGTGGTGGTACATGCCTGTAATCCCAGCTACTAGGGAGGCTGAGGCACGAGAATCGCTTGAATCTGGAAGGTGGAAGTACAGTGAGCTGAGATCATGCCACTGCACTCCAGCCTAGGTAACACAGCAAGACCCTATCTAAATAAATAAATAAATACAAAAATTAGCCGTGTGTGGTGGCACATGCCTGTAATCTCAGCTACTATAAACTCAGGAGGTTGAGGCACAAGAATCACTTGAACCTGGAGAGCATTTCACTGCAATTCAGCCTGGACGACAGAGTAAGACTCCGTCTTAAAAAAAAAAAATCTCATTACTGGCAGCCACAACTCCCAGGAGAAGGAAGAGGCCTTAGGTAGCATCTTCCCACCCCCAGTCTGTGCTAGCGACATTTGAGGACAGGGCATTGCCAGGGTGATGGCCCAGCTACAGGTGCCAGCATCTGGATTCAGGTCCCAGCTGTGTCCCTCATGAGCTGGGACCTCTGGCACGTTACTTAGCTCCTCTGTGCCTCAAAATCCTCTTCTTTAGAACGGGAAGTATAATTGCGACCACCTTGGAACCACTCCATAAGAGAGGGGTGAAAATTAGATGAGTCAGAACATTGTAGGGCATGGAGAACAGAGCCTGACACACGGTCGACAAGTGAGTATTTTTCCAAACAGATTTTTGGTTCTTCAGAAGCAGGGACCATGGTTGCACTTTCATTTGGCATGGGACCAGGCGTAAAACTGTCAACATGACATGCTCAATAAAAATGTATTCCAAGGCCAGGTGTGGTGGCTTATGCCTGTAATCCCAGCACTTTGGGAGGCTGAGGCAGGTGGATCACTTGAGGTCAGTAGTTTGAGACTAGCCTGGCCAACATAGTGAAACTCTATCTCTACTAAAATACAAAAATTAGCCGAGTGTGGTGGCAGGTGCCTATAATCTCAACTACTCGGGAGACAGGCAGGAGAACCCGGGAGCAGAGGTTGAACCTCTTGAACCCAGGAGGCAGAGGTTGCAGTGAGCCAAGATTGCACCACTGCACTCCAGCCTGGGCAACAGAGCAAGACTCCCTCTCAAAAAAAAAAAAAAAATTCCAGAATAAAGCCCATGTGCTCCAACATCCCCAAGACCTCTGCACCCTGGTACACACATCTACTTAGACAGACACCAGCCCCTTGCCTTCCTCTTGGAAACTTTCACTGTGATCAAGTCTCGCCTTGTACTTTGGTTCCCTGTGGTACAAGACTCAGAGGCAGTTCCCTTTCTGGCACGGGGGCAGCTGCAGCGTGTGCGAAGCCAGCTGAGCAAAGGGCGGGTGGGCACAGGAAACACAGGGCCCTCTGTCTTAAGCTCTCACTTCAGCTGTTTCATGAGAACCATATTTTCATGATTTAAAATAGAGCCCTCCTGGTGGCCAGGGCAAGCTCGCAAGGCCTGGCTGGAGCCATGTGGCAGTGGGGCTGAATCTCGCAGCCTGCCGGCCTGCTTCGCTGGCTGCTCTGGAGAAGAGTGGCTTTGTTGTGGGATCAGGTGCTAGCCACTGGATGCTGCAGGAGCTGCCAGGAAGCAGCGCTGGGCAGAAGGCTGTGGTTCCCTGGAGCAGCAACTCCTCAGAGGCCTCTCCATCACCGGAGAGACCTCAGGATCCCCAACCAGCTGGCTTCTTGCTGGGTTGGCTCTATTTTTAGACACCAGGGTAGGTTGGATTATCTCCAGTCCTGAATATGCTCCCAAGCCACCAGCAGAATTTTCAGCAACTCAGGAATATGTTTGTCTCTTCCCCAGAACTGACCAAAGAGCAGAAAACAGAAAGGTTACGGTAAAAAACAGAAGGTCAATGCTCAGCTGCCTCTCAGTAGGGCAAGTCTTGGCCAGAGATGAATGCTGGCTGTTCTTTTCTTTTTTTTTTTTTATTTCTGGAGACAGAGTCTTGCTCTGTCACCCAGGCTGGAGTGCAGTATTGCGATCTCAGCTCACTACAACCTCTGCTTCCCAGGTTCAAGCAATTCTCCTGCCTCAGCCTCCCGAGTAGCTGCGACTACAGGTGCACAGCACGACACCTGACTGATTTTTTTTGTGTTTTTAGTAGGGATGAGGTTTCACCATGTTGCCCAGGCTGGTCTTGAACTCCCGAGCTCAGGCAGTCCACCCACCTTGGCCCTCCAAAGTGCTAGGATTACAGGCGTGAGCTACCATGCCGGGCCGAATGCTGGCTTTTCATGAATGATCCTGGTCCAAACCCAGGCCCCTGTGACTAAACGGAGATGGGATCATAGTCCTTTCAAGCCTTCTGCCCTTCCAAGGCCCAGTTCAAGGCCTCTCATAGCCCTACGTTTTTTTTTTTTAAAGAGATGGAGGTGGGGTGTGTACGGTCACTGGCCTCAAACTCCTGGGCTCAAGCGATCCTCCAGCCTGTCTCCCAAGTAGCTGGGACTATAGATGCATGCCACCGTGCCCAGAGTCAGGACCGATCACAGCTGAATGCTTCCCCTTCCAGCCTTCCTCAGTTCAGACTCCTCCAGCAGGCCCTCAACACGCAAGTAGGCATCAATGTCACCTGCGTGGTTTGTTAAAAACAGATGCCCAGGCCCCACTTTAAACTCATTAAATTTGAGTCTGTAGGGTGGAGCCAGGCGTCTAAATTCTTTAACTAGGCTGGGGTGATTCTGATTCACACCAAACTCTGAGAGTCAAAGCCCTAATCAGTCATGTTCTCTTTGATCTTCACTTCCTTGATTGAGACTAGAAACCCCTGAGGCTCAGATAGGAGCCAACATCATTTCTGCCTCTCTAACACATAGTTTCTGTTGAAATTATGCAGATACCAGATCTCCAAAATGAAGGGCTGACTTTCTGCTTGCCTGGGGATTCACATTTTCCACACATCAGATTCTGCTTTTTACGTATAAAATATGGGCCAGGCGCAGTGGCTCATGCCTGCAGCACTTTGGGAGGCTGAAGCCAGCTGATCACTTGAAGTCAGGAGTTTGAGACCAACCTGACCAGTGTGGTGAAACCCCATCTCTGCTAAAAATGCAAAGAGTAGCCGGGCGTGATGGTGGATGCCGGTAATCCCATAGCTACTCGGGAGGCTGAAGCATGAAAATCGCTTGAACCTGGGCACAAGCTGAGGGCAGTGAACTGAGATCGTGCCACTGCACTCCAGCCTAGGTGACAGAGTGAGACTCTCTCTCTCTCTCTATGTATATATATGTGTGTATATACGTATATATACACACATATATACATATATACCTATATATGTGTGTGTGTGTGTACGCACATATATATATATAAAATAGGAAGGTTACTAGCCAGGTACAGTGGATCACACCTGTAATCCCAGCATTTTGGGAGGCTGAGGCAGGTAGATCACTTGAGCTCAGGGGTTCAAGACCAGCCTGGACAATATAGTAAGACCCCCATCTCTAATATTTTTTTAAATTTATTATTTTTTTGAGATGGAGTCTTGCTCTGTCGCTCAGTCTGGAGTCCAATGGCGCGATCTCGGCTCACTGCAACCTCTGCCTCAGGGGTTCAAGCAATTCTCCCACCTCAGCCTCTTGAGTAGCTGGGCATATAGGTACCCACCACCACACCCAGCTAATTTTTGTATTTTTGTAGAGATGGGGTTTCACCATGTTGGCCAGGCTGGTCTCGAACTCCTGACCTCAGGTGATCCACCCGCCTTGGCCTCCCAAAGTGCTGGGATTACAGGAGTGAGCCACTGCGCCTGGCCTTTTTCTTAACAGTAGAAGGAAAAAAAAAGAGTATATTAGGATACATGTAAAGAGGGAAAACCACATGAAGACACACAGAGAGGATGCCATCTGCAAGCCAAGGAGAGGCCTCAGAAGAGGCCAACACCTTGATCTCAGACTCCTAGCCTCCAGAATTGTGAGAAAATAAATATATGTTGTTTCAGCCATCCAGTCTGCTGCACTCTGTCAGGGCAGCAAAACTCATACACCCACCAACAAGAACCCCTGAAGCAGACTGCAGTGGCTTGATTAATTCGGGCCCTCAAATTAATCATCACAGACCCTGCTCTTTCACCCTTCTGCTCTGCCCTCTGCCAGTGCCCCACATGGTTGTAGCTGGCTCTTTTTTTTTCTCTCTTTTTTTGAGACAGAGTTTCTTTTTTCTTTTTTTTTTTTTTTAGGGGGACGGAGTTTCACTCTTGTTACCCAGGCTGGAGTGCAATGGCGCAATCTCGGCTCACCCCAACCTCCGCCTCCTGGGTTCAGGCAATTCTCCTGCCTCAACCTCCTGAGTAGCTGGTATTACAGGCACGTGCCACCATGCCCAGCTAATGTTTTGTATTTTTAGTAGAGACGGGGTTTCACCGTATTGACCAGGATGGTCTCGATCTCTTGACCTCGTGATCCACCCGCCTCGGCCTCCCAAAGTGCTGGGATTACAGGCGTGAGCCACCGCGCCCAGCCCTGAGACAGAGTTTCACTCGTGTTGTCCTGGAGTGCAGTGGTGCGATCTCGGCTCACCGCAACCTCCGCCTCCCAGGTTCAAGTGATTCTCCTACCTCAGCCTCCTGAGTAGCTGGAATTACAGGCATGCACCACCATGCCTGGCTAATTTTGTATTTAGTAGAGATGGGGGAAATAAACCCCTTCAGGGTTTCTCTACTGAAAGTCAGGCTAGTCTTGAACTCACAACCTCAGGTGACCCAAACGCCTCAGCCTCCCAAAGTGCTGAGATTATAGGTGTGAGCCACCGTGCCTGGCGGTTGTAGCTGGCCCTTGAAGGCACCACACTCAGAATGACACTCCTTGGAAGCCAAGAGGGTCTGATTCATGCCATGCATCCCCTTTTCAGAAAAATAAAATTATTTCCAGAAGCCCCTAGTCAAGTAAAAATGTTGGCCCTCATGTCCTCCCAGGCCCAATCCCAAACCAAGCACTGGCAAAAACATTGGGCGCACCATCATTGGCTGAAGCTAATTAGGATTTACTCTCAAGGTGAGTGGAGCTAGGAAGAGTCACCTGAACAAAAGCAGAGTTCTATCCGCAGGGAGGAAGGGCGATGGCTGCTAGGAAGGCCGCCAACAGCGTCTGCTCTGAAGGGCTGCAGGAGTAAAGACAGGCTGATTCAAGACAGAGGGGTGAGGACAGTGTGAGGAGGGTGGGGAAGGCCTCTCTGAGAAAGGGATGTTTCAGCTAATGCTGGATTCAACGGAAGAAGTCAGCAAGCAAAAATTGACCACCAAAGCATTCCAGGTAGTGGAGCTACAAAGGTTGGAGCAAGCTTTCAGCATGCCAGCATCAAAAGAAGTGGAGGTGGCTGGGCGCGGTGGCTCATGCCTGTAATCCCAGCACTTTGGGAGGCCAAGATGGGCAGATCACTTGAAGTCAGGCATTCAAGACCAGTCTGTTTAACATGGGGAAACCCCGTCTCTACTAAAAATACAAAATTAGCCAGGCGTGGTGGCGCATGCCTGTAGTCTCAACTACTCAGGAGGCTGAGGCAGGAGAATCACTTGAACCGGGGAGGCAGAGGTTGCAGTGAGCTGAGATCGCACCACTGCGCTCCAGCCTGGGCAACAGAGTGAGATTCCATCTCAAAAAAAGGCAAAGAAGGAAGGAGGGAGGGAGGGAGGGAGGGGAGCTGGTCTATCCCTCCCTGACAAGACCTTCACTTCCTCATCCTTCCTCGCCCCTTCCTGCTCTCTGCCTCAGTCCCGAATGGAAAAATGGGACTTATTTAATGAAGATGGTTGGTTCTCCCCACCTGCTTGAGCCATTACCAGGGTGCACTCCAGTCTGGCTGCTGCCCTAAGATGTCAACAAGAGCAGGATACCCTGGACCACCAGGCAGGCATTCTCTTCCCAGAATGATGTGAAACGGAAGCCCATAACAACCTCCACCTGGCAATCCTCATTCAACCCCAAACTCAGGCCCTCAATCCCCCTGTACAGCCTGTGTTCCACAGATTGTCATGGAGAGGGTGCTAGGTGAAAATACGATATAAACTGCATGCTATTTATTTAGACAGAGTTTCATTCTTGTCGCCTAGGCTGGAGTACAGTGACGCAATCTCAGCTCACCACATCCTCTGCCTCCTGGGTTCAAGTGATTCTCCTGCCTCAGCCTCCCGAGTAGCTGGGACTACAGGCATGCGCCACCACACCCAGCTAATTTTGTATTTTTAGTAGAGATGGGGTTTCTCCACGTTGGTCAGGCTGGTCTTGAACTCCTGACCTGAAGTGATCCACCTGCCTCAGCCTCCCAAAGTACTGGGATTACAGGCGTGAGCCACCGCACCCGGCCATAAGCCATATGCTTTTTGCAAGTGGTTCTCCTGTCCAGCCCTTTGACCTTGGACTCTCTTCCCTGTATGTAGCCCCCACTAAAGCCCCATGTCTCCTTTGCTGACTCTGGGTCTCTTCTTTAGCTTCTCAAACCTGGTGTCTTTCCCATGGGAGTCAATAGGGGTGTGATACAACTCCATCACATTAAATATTTATCATTTCTTCATGTTGGGTATGTTCAAAATCTACTCTTCTAGTTATTTGAAAATATACACTAGGTCAGGTACAATGGCTCTCGCCTGTAATACCAGAACTTTGGAAGGCCAAGGCGGGAGGATCACTGGAGCCCAGGAGATTGAGGCTGCAGTGAGTCGTGATGGCATTACTACACTCCAGCCTGGGCAGCAGAGCGAGACCTTGTCTCAGAAAAAAAAAAAAGAAAAAGAAAATAAATTGATGTTAGGTCAGGCACGTTAGCTCACACCTGTAATCTCAGCATTTTGGGAGGCTGAGGCGGGTAAATCACTTGAAGTCAGGAGTTCAAGACCAGCCTGGCTAACATGGTGAAACCCCATCTCTACTAAGAATACAAAAATTAGCTGGGCGCGGTAGTGGATGTCTGTAATTCCAGCTACTTGGGAGGCAAAGGCAGGAAAATTGCTTGAACTGGGAGGCGGAGATTGCAGTGAGCTGAGATCGTGCCTTTGCACTGCAGCCTGGGCAACAAGAGCGAAACTCTGTCTCAAAAAAAAAAATAAAAAGTGTTAAATGCAGTTACCCAACCGTGCTATAAAATACTAGAACCAGCGAAAAAGAAAAGGAAAAAACCCCACTGGAACCTATTCCTCCTACTTAGCCACGCTTTTGTATCTGTCAACAAATCTTTGGCTAACCCTCCTCCCCAACTATTCTACTCTCTACTTCTAGAGAGAATCAATTTTTTTAGTTCCTACATATGAGTGAGGATATGCAGTATTTATCTTTCTGTGCCTGACTTATTTCACTTAACATCATGTCCTCCAAGATCACTCATGCCACAAATGGCAGAATTTTGCTCTTTTTAATTGCTGACTAGCATTCCATCACGTATAAGCATATACCATATTATCTTTATCCCTTTATCTGTTGGTGGACGCTAAGCTTGGTTTTATATCTTGGCTATTGTGAATAATACTGCAGTAAACATGGGGATGCAATACCTCTTTGACATACTGATTTCCTTTGGTTTGGATATATAACCGGTAGTAGGAAAGCTAGATCATATGGTAGTTCTATTTTGAGAAATCTCCATACTGTTTTCCAGTATGGCTGTACTGATTTACATTCTACCAATAACATATATGAGTTCCCCTTTCTCTGCATCCTCACCAGCATTTGTTATTTTTTTGCCTTTTTTTTTTCTTTAAGACGGGGTTTCACCATGTTGGTCAGGCTGGTCTTGAACTCCTGACCTCAGGTGATCTGCCCACCTTGGCCTCCAAAGTGCTTGGATTACAGGCATGAGCCACCATGCCCAGCCTTTTTTGCCTTTTTGATAATAGCCATTCTAACTAGGATAAAATGGCATCTCGGCTGGGCATGGTGGCTCACACCTATAATCCCAGCACTTTGGGAGGCCAAGGCAGGTGGCTCACCTGAGGTTAGGAGTTTGAGACGAGCCTGGCCAACATGGTGAAACCCCATCTCTACTGAAAATACAAAAATTAGTTGGGTGTGGTGGCACATGCCTGTAATCCCAGCTACTTGGGAGGCTGAACTATGAGAATGACTTGAACCCGGGAGGGGGAGGTTGCGATGAGCTGAGATGGTATCACTGCACTCCAGCCTGGACGACAGAGTGAGACTCCATCTCAAAAAAAGAAAAAAAAGGAAAAAAAAAAATTACTGTGGTTTTGACTTGCATTTCCCTGATGATTAGTAATCAAGATTCTTTTCATATACCTTGGCCATTTATGTGTCTTCTTTCGAGAGATGTCTATACATCCTATTTGCCATTTTCTTTTTCTTTTTTTTTTTTTTGAGACGGAGTTTCACTCTTGTTACCCAGGCTGGAGTGCAATGGCGCGATCTCGGCTCACCGCAACCTCTGCCTCCTGGGTTCAGGCAATTCTCCTGCCTCAGCCTCCTGAGTAGCTGGGATTACAGGCACGCGCCACCATGCCCAGCTAATGTTTTGTATTTTTAGTAGAGACAGGGTTTCACCATGTTGACCAGGATGGTCTCGATCTCTTGACCTCGTGATCCACCCGCCTCGGCCTCCCAAAGTGCTGGGATTACAGGCTTGAGCCTCCGCGCCCGGCCGCCATTTTCTTTAAAAAAAAAAAAAATAGACACAGAAAAAGAATGCAGTGGCTCACTCCTGTAATTCTAGCACTTTGGGAGGCCCAGGTAGGCGGATCACCTGAGGTCAGGAGTTTGAGATCAGCCTGCTGAAACCTGTCTCTACTGAAAATACAAAATTAGCCAGGGGTGATGGTGGATGCCTGTAATCCCAGCTACTCAGGAGGCTGAGGCAAGAAAATCATATGAACCCAGGACGCGGAGCCTGCAGTGAGCCAAGATTGCACCACTGTTCTCCAGCCTGGGGAACAAGAGTAAAACTATGTCTCAAAAAAAAAAATACAGACAACAGGATCTTGCCACATTGCCCAGGCTGGTCTTAAACTCCTGGGCTCAAGTGATCCTCCTGCCTTAGTCTCTTAACGTGCTGGAATTACAGGCATGAACCACCATGCCCAGTCCTATTCTAGATATTAATCTTTTGTTGTATGAGTAGTTTGCAAATATTTTATCTTATTCTGCAGGCTGTCTCTTTACTCCGTTATTTCCTTTGCTATGCAGAAGTTTTTGGTTTGATATAATCCCATTTGTCTATTAAAAATATGCATTTATCTCATGGACCTAGAAATAGACATTCTATTTAACCCAGCAATCCCATTGCTGGGTATATATCCAAAGGATTATAAATTGTTCTACTGTAAAGACACATGCACATGTATGTTCATTGTGGCACTGTTTACAACAGCAAAGACCTGAAACCAAGCGAAATGCCCATCGATGATAGACTGGACAGGGAAAATGTGGCACATATACACCATGGAATACTATGCAGCCATAAAAAACAATGAGTTCATGTCCTTTGTAGGGACATGGATGAATCTGGAAACCATCATTCTCAGCAAACTGACAAAAGAACAGAAAATCAAACACTGCATGTTCTCACTCATAGGCAGGTGTTGGACAATGAGAACACATGGACACAGGGAGGGGTGCATCACACACTGGGGTCTGTTGGGGGGCAATAGGGGAGGGACAGCAGGGGGTAGGGAGGTTGGGGAGGGATAACAGGGGGAGAAATGCCAGATATAGGTGACTGGGGATGGAGGCAGCAAACCACATTGCCATGTATGTACCTATGCAACAATCCTGCATGTTTTGCAATAAAATATATATATATATGCATTTATATTCTCATTACGAAAGCAGTGGCCGGGCGTGGTGACTCATGCCTGTAATCCCAGCATTTTGGGAGGCCAAGGTGGGCAGATCACCTGAGGTCAAGAGTTTGAGACCAGCCTGGCCAACATGGAGAAACCCTGTCTTTACTAAAAAGACAAAATTAGCTGGGCATGGTGGCATACACCTGTGATCCCAGCTACTCGGAAGGCTGAGGCAGGAAAATTGCTGAACCCAGGAGGCAGAGGTTGCCGTGAGCCAAGATCATGCCATTGCACTCCAGCCTAGGCAACAAGACTGAAACCACATCTCAAAAAAAAAAAGGAAAGCAGTGAAAAATAGAGCAAAAAAGGTAAATTTTACTGGTACATGGGTACAATCACTTTGAAAAATAACTTTACCTAGTCATCTTGAACATGTTCATATCCTGGAGTCCAGCAATTCTCCTCCTAGGTAGATACCCAGAGAAACGAATATACAGGGCCAGGCGCAGTGGCTCACACCTGTAATCCCAGCACTTCGGGAGACCCAGGCAAACTGATCACCTGAGGTCGGATCACTACTTGGAAGGCTGAGGCAGGAGAATTGCTTGAACCCAGGATGCAGAGTTTGCAGTGCACTGAGATTATGCCATTGCACTCCAGCCTGGGCAACAAGAGCGAGACTTCGTCTCAAAAAAAAAAAAAAAAAAAAAAGCCGAGCATGGTGACTCAGGCCTGTAACCCCAACACTTTGTGAGGCCCAGGTGAACAGATCACCTGAGGTCAGGAGTTCTGCAACCAGCCTGGCCAACATGGTGAAAACCCGTCTCTACTAAAAATACAAAAAGTAGTTGGGCATGTCGTTGCACGCCTGTAGTCCCAGCTACTCAGGAGGCTGAGGTGGGAGAATTGCTTGAACCCAGGAAGTGAAGGTTGCAGTGAGCCAAGATCATGCCACTGCACTCCAGCCTGGGTGACAAGAGCAAAACTCCATCTCAAAAAAAAAAAAAAGAAAAGTTTCCAAACACAATATGCTCAACACCTCTTCCCACATTTTCCTCCCAAGCCTACTCCTTCTCCACTGTGTCGCCTGTTCATGTTCACAGCATCCCACCCTCCCACTGACCCAGGTTGGAAGCTTCTACCTTCTGCCTCACCCCAATCGGTTATCAAGTACCACAGATTCCACCTAGAGAATGTCTTGCAAGCCTCTCCTGCTAACCTGATTCAGGCTTCAGGCTGTCTTTACCTCTTGCCTGAATCTCATCTGTGACAGCAGCTAACTAACCCTTCCTCCAAGCTCCCCGCTGATCTAACCTTTACCCTCCTACTGAGCTTATGATCTTTCTAGAGATGAGGTTTAGAGATTTCTAACAGAAAGTTGGAAATGTGGGCCTAGCGCTCAGGAGAGAAGTCTTTCCCTTCATCCTCTGCCCTGCTTTAGTCTCTTGAACACTTTCAGTAAAGATGCTATCACTTTTTTTTTTTTTTTAAGACAGGGTCTCTGTCTGTCACCGAGGCTGGAGTGCAGTAGCACAGTCTCAGCTCATAGCAACCTCCACCTCCCAGGCCCAAGCAATCCTCCCACCTCAGCCTCCCAAGTAGCTGGGACTGTAGGCGCACACCACTAAGCCAACCTAATTTTTGTATGTGTCATAGAGACAGAGTTTTGCCACGTTGGCCACGCTGGTCTCGAACCCATGGGCTCAAGTGATCCACCTGCCTTGGCCGCCCAAAGTGCTGGGCTTACAGGTGTGAGCTACCATACCCAGCCAAGATGCCATAACCCAGTTCCCCTCTCAGTGTAACCAGGACTGGCTGCCTTGATGCTTTCCAGGGTTGGACCCCGCATTAGGCTGATATCTGGACCTAGAACTGTGGTCTCTGCCCAGGTGGGATCATGATCCAGTATCCATTCTTTTCCCCAAAATCTACCCCCACATGGCAAGGTGCAGTGGCTCATGCCTGTAATCCCAGCACTTTGGGAGACCAAGGCGGGTGGATCAACTGAGGTCAGGAGTTTGAGACCAGCCTGACCAACATGGAGAAACCCCGTCTCTACAAAAAATACAAAATTAGCTGGGCATGATGGCACGTGCCTGTAATCCCACCTACTCTGGAGGCTGAGGCAGGAGAATCGCTTGAACCCGGGAGGTGGAGGTTGCCGTGGGCCAAGATTGCGCCACTGCACTCCAGCCTGGGCAACAAGAGCAAGATTCTGTCTCAAAAAAAAAAACTATCCCCATCCACCTTTGAGTCTTTTCTGCTCAATCAACTTTTGATACTTACTTATATCATTCCAATTACCCGAGTGACTCTTCCTTCTGTGAACATTTCCTTCAGTGAGATTCCTGAAACCGAGTGAGGAGCTCTTCCTTCTGCCCGGTAAGTCTCTCTCAGCCCTCCAGAGAAAGAAAAATAAAGGAGCAGGTGTAGAAGATAAATGTGGGGGCGGCTGGGACTCTAATTTACTCTTCCCCCAGCTGGTTGTGAAACTTGCAGGTGGCTCCATCTTGCCTCTCTGAAATCCACCACGAAGATGTCTCTGCTTGGGCAGAAGTTCCACCGTGACAGACTTTACTCTCCCACCTCCTCCGCCCCCATGGAATTCTCTCTCTCTCACACACACACACACACCTGGACCTGAAAGGAGGCTCTAGCAGCTCCTAAATCAGGTTCTCCAGACAAGCTGCGAGACGGAAATTGCTCCACCCGCACGCCGGCCAGCTGCTAAGTCCTAGGGCACCTACTGCTGCCACCTTTGTGCCTCCCTGTGGGAGAGGTATCCTCCTGACCTCCCTCTCCTCCCCTCTCCTCATGCCTTCTCTGAGCTCCTTCCAGGCCAGGCACGGTGGCTCATGCCTGTAATCCCAACACTTTGGGAGGCCAAGGTGGGAGGATCACTTGGGGCCAGGAGTTCAAGACCAGACTGGACAACATAGCAAGACCTTGTCTCTACAAAAAATTTAATACTTAGCCAGGTGTGGCCGGGCATGGTGGCTCATGCCTGTAATCCCAGTACTTTGGGAGGCCGAGGTGGGTGGATCACCTGAGGTCAGGAGTTCAAGACCAGCCTGGCCAACATGGTGAAACCCCATCTCTACTAAAAATACAAAAATTAGCCAGGCACGGTGGCCGGCGCCTGTAATCTCAGCTACTCGGGAGGCTAAGGCAGGAGAATTGCTTGAACTTGGAAGGCAGAGGTGGCAGTGAGCTGAGATCACGCCATTGCACTCTAGTCTGGGCAACAAGAGTGAAACTCAGTCTCAAAAAAAAAAAAAATTAGCCAGGTGTGACGGTGCACACCTGTAGTCCCAGCTGCTCAGGAGGCTGAGGTGGAAGGATTGCATGAACCTGGCTGCAGTGAGCAGCCTTACAGCTCCATCTTTCTTTTTCTTTTTGTGAGACAGAGACTTGCTCTGTCACCCAGGCTGGAGTGCAGTGACATGATCTTGGCTCACTGCAACCTTCACCTTCCAGGTTCAAGTGATTCTCCTGCCTTAGCCTCCCGAGTAGCTGGGATTACAGGTGCATGCCACCATGCCTGGTTAATTTTTGTATTTTCTTTTATTTATTTTTTATTTATTCATTTTTATTTGTTTTGAGACAGGGTCTCACTCTCTCACCCAGGCTGGCGTGCAGTGGTGAAATCTTGGCTCAGTGCAACCTCTGCCTCTGAGTTCAAGTGATTCTCCTGCCTCAGCTTCCCAAGTAGCTGGGATTACAGGCATGTGCCACCATACCCAGCCCATTTTTTTTGTATTTTTAGCAGAGACGGTGTTTCACCACATTGGCCAGGCTGGTCTCGAACCCCTGACCTCAAATGATTCGCCCACCTCAGCCTCCCAAAGTGCTGGGATTATAGGTGTGAGCCACCATGCCCAGCCAATTTTTGTATTTTCAGTAGAGACGGGGTTTTACCACGTTAGCCAGGCTGGTCTCAAACTCCTGACCTCAAGCAATCCACCTACCTCGGCCTCCCAAAGTGCTGGGATCACAGGCATGAGCCACCACGCCCGCTACAGCTCCATCTCACACAACTGATTCTGAGATTCAAGCTCTTAGGTTGAGCAGGGGAGGAGAACAAGGTTGCAAATACTTCCACTTTAACATTTTTGACCCTGTCACATTCTATTTCAGAGTTTGTTTTTTGAGACAGAGTCACGCTCTGTCACCAGGCTGGAGTGCAGTAGCGTGATCTTGGCTTAGTGCAACCTCTACCTCCTGGGTTCAAGCTATTCTCCGGCCTCAGCCTCTGGAATAGCTGGGATTATAGGCGCGTGCCACCACACCTGGCTAATTTTTGTATTTTTATTAAAGATGGGGTATCACCATGTTGGCCAAGATGGTCTTGATCTCTCGGTCTTGTAATCCACTGCCTCGGCCTCCCAAAGTGCTGGGATTACAGGCATGAGCCACCGTGCCCGGCCTCTATTTCAGAGTTTTATGCTATCTCTGTACGTGTTTCTGAAACCATATATTGACCTGCTTGTTTTTCCATTACTTGATTGAAAACTCCTTGAGCACAGGTAATATGTCTAAATTAAATTAAAAAATACATTTCAAGAGCTGAGTATGTAGTTATCTTAATGGGAAGCCTGGCATCAAATGAATGGAGGTCTGGCTCATGGCCTGTTCGCCCTTGCTGAGTTAGCAGTGCCTTGATGGGGGCAGCCTGAAGTGAGAAGATCGAGGCTCAGTCCCCAATTGACTCTGTCACTCA
>NW_022436947.1:11631358-11657899 GCF_009761245.1 Sapajus apella
AAAATAAAAAAAATAAAAAATAAAATAAATAAAAAATAAAAATTTATTTATCTGTCTATTTATTTTGAGATGGAGTTTCGCTCTGTTTGCCCAGGCTGGAGTGCGATGGCACGATCTTGGCTCACTGCAACCTCTGCCTCTTAGGTTCAAGCGTTTCTCCTGTCTCAGCCTCCTGAGTAGCTGGGAGTACAGGCAGGTGTAACCACGCCCGACTAATTTTGTACTTTTAGTAGAGACGGGGTTTCTCCAGGTTAGTCAGGCTGGTCTCAAACTCTCGACCTCAGCTGATCTGCCCCCCTCGGCCTTCCAAAGTGCTAGGATTACAGGCATGAGCCATTGTGCCTGGCCCAATTTGTGTATTTTTTTAGTGGAGACTGGGTTTCACCATGTTAGCCAGGCTGGTCTTTAACTCCTGAACTCAGGTGATCCGCCCATCTTGGCCTCTCAAACTGCTGGGATTACAGGCATGAGCCACCATGCTCAGCCTGCCCAGGTATTTTTTGTAAAGATAGTTTCACCATGTTGCCCAGGTTGGTCTCGAACCCCTGGGCTCAAGCAATCGTTCTGCTTTGGCCTCCCAAACTGATAGAATTACAGCATGAGCCACTGTGCCCAACCTGAGAAATTTTCCACCCAAGAAGAACACTGGAAGAGCATTCATTTGATTGGGTAGGTTTGTTCGTTTGTTTGTTTTGAGATGGAGTCTTGCTCTGTCACCCAGGCTAGAGTGCAGTGGTGTGATCTTGGCTCACTGCAACATCTGCCTCCCGGGTTCAAGCAATTCTCCTACCTCAGCCTCCTGAGTAGCTGGGACTACAGGCGCTGGTCACCATGCTCAGCTAATTTTTGTGTTTTTAGTGGAGCTGGGGTTTCACCATGTTAGCCAGTCTGGTCTCGAACTCCTGACCTCAGGTGATCCACCCGCCTCGGCCTCCCAAAGTGCTGGGATTACAAACATGAACCACCTCGCTGGGTGGGGTAGGTTTTCTGTTTGTTATTTGTTTGTGTGTGTCAGGGTAGGAGCGGTTGTTTTTGTTTTGCTTTGTTTTGTGGCTTGCTCCATCAAAACCCTGGATTCAGGATGTTAAAACTGACCGACTAATAAGCAGCTGAATCAACACTGATCTTGAGACAGAGGTGCCATGAGATGAAATGTTTCCACCTGTGCTGAAAATAAACATTGTTAGCACAACTGACCACTGCAACTGGTGTTTTTCCATTACATGGCACAGGGCCAAGGAGGTCTCCTTGGCACAATCTTCTTAGCAGTTGTGACTCAAAATCTTCTCTTCATCCAGAAAGAGAAGTAGCTAAGGGTCGGGCGCAGTGGCTCACACCAGTAATCCTAGCACTTGGGGAGGCTAAGGCAGGAGAATCGCTTAAACCCAGGAGGTGGAGGTTGCGGTGAACCGAGATCGCACCATTGCACTCCAACCTGGGCAACAAGAGTGAAACTCCGTCTCAAAAAAAAAAAAAAAAAAAAAAAGGAAAAAAGAAGTAGCTTGGAAACATGCTCAGTTATTTCAGAAACAAGTTGTTATCCCTCGGTGAGAAAATTTAATTCCAATGATTTGTGTGTGAGCTCAAGAGACACCAATCAAAACCCCGAAGGGTTTAAGAGAAAGATCTAATAATCAACACTCATTTCTAGAAAACAAGGTGTATCACACAAATTTATAGATTTTTTTCTCTACTTAATTACTGATCTTGTAGCTAGCTGGAGTGCAGTGGGAAGCAAAACCTTGGACTATAATAAAAAAAATTCCAGCTGGGTATGGTGGGTCACACCTGTAATCCCAGCGCTTTGGGAGGCCGAGGCGGGAGGATCACTTGAGGCCAGGAGTTCAAGACCAGCCTGGTCATCATAGCAAGGCCCTGTCTCTAAAAATATAATAAAAAGGGCCAAGTGTGGTGGCTCATGCCTGTAAAGCTAACTGGGGGAGGATTGGTACCCTACCAGGGGCTACCTCATGACAGAATGGGCATTAAAAAGAACATCCACCGGGTGCGGTGGCTGACACCTATAATCCCAGCACTTTGGGAGGCCAAGGTGGGTGGATCATCTAAGGTCAGAAGGTCAAGACCAGCCTGGCCAACATGGCAAAACCCTGTCTCTACTAAAAATACAAAAACTAGCTGTGTGTGGTGGCAGGAGCCATTAATCCCAGCTAGTGGGGAGGCTGAGGCAGAAGAATCACTTGAACCTGGGAGGCGGAGGTTGCAGTGAGCCAAGATCCCACCATTGCACTCCAGCCTGGACAACAAAAGTGAAACTCTGGGTTTGTTTTTGTTTTTGTTTTTTTTAAAAAAAAGAACATTCGTAGGCTGGGCATGGTGGCTCACATCTATATAATCCTAGCACTTTGGGAGGGTGAGGTGGGTGAATCACAAGGTCAGGAGTTCGTGACCATCCTGGCCAACAAGGCGAAACCTGTCTCTGTTAAAAATACAAAAATTAGCCAGGTGTGGTGGCAGGCGCCTGTAATCCCAGCTACTGGCGAGGCTGAGGCAGGAGAATCACTTGAACCAGGAGGCAGAGGTTGCAGTGAGCTGAGATCGCACCATTGCACTCCAGCCTGGGCAACAAGAGAGAAACGCCATCTCAGAAAAAGAAAAAGACATCCACTCACAGAGGAAACACTGTATCTGTCACAGACAGAATCCAATGATAAGACAGCAGAAAGAAATGGAAAAGAGGATGGGAGCTGACATGGACTGACTGTCTCAGTAGCACAGGGATCCTCAGAGCTTTCTTAGAGGGCAAGAAAGGCTGGGAGAAAAATTCACCACATAAACATAGATAATGGTTTCCTGACATGGGACTCTAGAGAGGAGGCTTTCTATACGATAGAAAGACCGACCAGGCGTGGTGGCTTATGCCTATAATCCCAGCACTTTGGGAGGCCAAGGCAGGAGGATCACTTGAGGCCAGGAGTTCAAGACTAGCCTGGCCACCATGATGAAACCTCATTTTTACTAAAAATACAAAAAATTAGCTGGGTGTGGTGGTGAGTGCCTGTAGTCCCAGCTGCTCGGGAGGCTGAAGCAGGAGAATCGCTTGAATCTGGGAGGCAGAGGTTGCAGTGAGCCGAGATTATGCCACTGCACTCCAGCCTGGGCGACAGAGTATGACTCTGTCTCAAAAACAAAAACAAAATAATAGAAAAGGAGGTGAGGCACCCTATCTAAGAACTGATTACATCTTTACTGAGCACTTGACTGTGCACACCAGTGACTGCTGGGTCCTAAAAATACATCGTAAGAGCTGGGCACGGTGGCTCAAGCCTGTAATCCCAGCACTTTGGGAGGCCGAGGCGGCTGGATCACGAGGTCAAGAGATCGAGACCATCCTGGTCAACATGGTGAAACCCCGTCTCTACTAAAAATACAAAACATTAGCTGGGCATGGTGGCGCGTGCCTGTAATCCCAGCTACTCAGGAGGTTGAGGCAGGAGAATTGCCTGAACCCAGGAGGTGGAGGTTGCAGTGAGCCGAGATCGCGCCATTGCACTCCAGCCTGGGTAACAAGAGCGAAACTCCGTCTCAAAAAAACAAAAAACAAAGAATACATCCTAAGAGAGATCTGGTTTTCACACTTATGGAGCTCCCAGTTCCATCAGAGACATTAATTACACAAAGACAAGTGTGAATTTTAACATTCCCTTTTTTTTAGATGGAATCTCGCTCTGATGCCCAGGCTGGAGTGCAGTGGCACAATCTCAGTTCCCTGCAAGCTTCACCTCCTGGGTTCAAGCGATTCTCCTGCCTCAGCCTCCCGAGTAGCTGGGACTAAAGGTGTGAGCCACCACACCCAGCTAATTTTTTTTTGTATTTTTAGTAGACATGGGGTTTTACTATGTTGGCCAGTATGATATTGGTCTCTTGACCTCATGATCTGCCCGCCTCGGCCTCCCAAAGTACTGGGGTTACAGGCGTGAGCCACCGCGCCCAGTACCATATTTGAAATCTAAATTTTCCCTCAGTTTCCCTGCCAGTTTTACTCTTTGCTTCCTTTTGAGGAACTATTGGTTTGTAAGGTGGGATGAGCAGTTGGATTTGTACGTGTGGAGGAGCATCCTGGCACCTCTTTGAAAGTTTCCTACCAAACCAGGCCATGTCCCAGCCTTGGCTGCCCTCCCAGGGAGTGGCCCGCCTGCAGGTGAACTTCACACTCCAAAGTGGCTGGGCAGGAGGCCTTCCATTCCAGGGCTTCTAGAGGAAGCCAACAGCTCTGAGCCCAGTGGCCAGCGGGGGAGGGAAGCCCAGACTGGGAACTCACTGTCGAGCAGGCAGGAGCCTACAGAGAGGCCTCCAGGGACTGTCTTCCACCTTCCCTGCCCTAAAGACAAGCATTTCCAAAAGCTACTGCACCCTTTCTCCTCCCCTTCAGGCTGGGGGAGAGAGATTTGAGAATTGAGGGTAGCCCAGAAGTCAGCAGTTTAACAAGCCAAACACCAAGCATGATAGACAAGCCGTGACTAGGTCTTGGCTGGGTGGGAGCGGGGTAGCTAACTGGTCATCACTGGTGGCCGGGATCAGCCTTGTGAGTACCAAGAGGCCAGGCCAGTGGTTCTGAGACCCTGAGTGTGTTTCAGAAGCTCCCAGATAAAGAATGTGGGAGCTTTGCCCCTTCTTTGTGTGCTGGTTAAAAATCCCAGCCAAGGAGGTAGCTTAATGTAGCATAGACTGAAATTCTTCTGTGCTGCGAGACTTGTTTCCTGTCTTTCTTTAGTGCCAGTGAATACCAGAAAGTTTCTTTTTCAGGAGTTCAAAATTCAGGCAGCAGAGAGGTGAACAGAACAGCAAACAAAGGAACATGCACGCGTGTGAATCACACAGGCACTAAAAGCCACCATGGAGGGGAGGAGGGGAAGGCGAGGCTGGGGTGGGGCCTTCTGCAGGAAAACAAGGAATATCTGTTTAGGGGGGGGGGTGGGGAGAAAAGGAAAATAGCCTCAGGAGACCAGAAAGTCAAACACTGACTTCAGGAAAGGCAGTGTCTGCACAAAGTTTCCTTCTGAGGCAAGAATATACAGGTAATGGCCAGGCGCAGTCATGGTCTGTAATCCCAGCACTTTGAGAAGCTGAGGCGAGTGGATCTCCTGAGGTCAGGAGTTGGAGACCATCCTGACCAACATGGTGAAACCCCGTCTCTACTAAAAATACAAAAATTAGCCGAGTTTGATGGTGGGCGCCTGTAATCCCAGCTACGCAGGAGGCTAAGACAGGAGAATTGCTTGAACCTGGGAGGCGGAGGTTTCGGTGAGCTGAGATTGTGCCACTGCACTCCAGCTTGGGTGACAGGGCAAGACTCTGTCTCAAAAAAAGAAAAAGAAAAAGATACGGGGTAATGAAGGAAGGGACGAAAAACCTTTTTTTCTTTGGAGACAGGGTCTCCGTCTGTTGCCCGGGCTGCAGTGCAGTGGTGTGATCATGGCTCACTGCAGCTGGACCTCCCACACTTCAGCGATCCTCCCACCTCAGCCTCCTGAGTAGCTGGGACTGTGCACATGCCACCATGCCAGACTAATTTTTAATTTTTTTTTGTAGAGACAAGAGGATCTTACTGTGTTGCCCAGGCTAGTATTGAACTCCTGGGCTCAAGTGATCCTTCAGTCTCGGCCTGAGATTACAGGGTTGAGCTACTGTGCCTGGCCAGGAAAGAGGGTTTTTTTTTGTTTTTTTTTTTTTTTTTTTGAGGTGGAGTCTTGCTTTGTCACCCAGGCTAGAGGGCAGTGGCAAGATCTTGGCTGGCATTACAGGCGTGCATCATCACACCCGGCTAATTTTTGTATTTTTTTAAATTTATTTACCTATTTATTTTTGAGATGGAGTTTCATTCTTGTTTCCCAGGCTGGAGTGCAATGGCGAGATCTCGGCTCACTGAAACCTCTGCCTCTCGGGTACAAGCAATATTCCTGCCTCAGCTCCCTGAGTAGCTGGGATTACAGGCACACGCCGCCATGCCTGGCTAATTATGGTTTGTTTGTTTGTTTTTTTTTGATATGAAGTCTTTCTCTGTAGCCCAGGCTGGAGTAAAGTGGAACAGTCTTGGCTCACTGCAACCTACATCTCAAGTGATTCTCCTGCCTCAGCCTCCTAAGTAGCTGAGATTACAGGCACCTGCCACCACGCAGAGCTAATTTTTGTATTTTTATTAGAGACAGGGTTTCACCATGTAGACCAGGTTGGTCTCAAACCCCTGATCTCAGGTAATCCGTCCACCAGGGCCTCCCAAAGTGTTGGGATTACAGGTGTGGGCCACTGCTCCTGGCCTGTATTTTTAGCAGAGATGGGGGTTCCTCATGTTCGTCAGGCTGGTCTTAAACTCCTGACCTTAGGTGATCCACTTGTCCGGCTCTCTCAAAGTGCTGGGATTACAGGTGTGAGCCACCATGGCCGGCCTTTATTTTTATTTTTGAGATGGAATTTCTCTCTGTCGCCCAGGTTAGAATGCAGCGGTGCGATCTTGGCTCACTGCAACCTCCACCTTCCAGGTTCAAGCAATTCTCTGCCTCAGCCTCCCGAGCAGCTGGGATTCCAGGTGCGCACCACCATGCCCGGCTAATTTTTTTGTATTTCTTTTTGGTAGAGTTTCACCATCTTTGACCCGCCTCAGCCTCCTAAAGTGCTGGGATTACAGGCATGAGCCACCACCACACAAGGCTGATATTTTTGTATTTTTAGTAGAGACAGGGTTTCATCATGTTGGCCAGGCTGGTCTCAAACTCCTGACCTCTGGGTAATCCACCAGCCTCGGCCTTCTAAAGTGCTGGGATTACAGGCATGAGCCACCATGCCTGGCCAGAAAGAGCTTTTTAGGGCCTGGAGTGGAAAGGCCAGGGGGAAACTCTTGAAATACTCTGTTGTTCTTACTCCAGCATATCCGCTCACTCTTCCTTAATGCCCTGCTCCAAATCGTCTTTCTACTCGGGTAAATCAGGTTTATTTCCCACTTGTTTCCCCATAAGGTACAATAGAAGACACACGTTGGCTTCACTCTGTTTCACTGATCTGTTCAACAAATATTCCTGACCCTCCTTTTTACATATAACTCCAAAATGTTTTTTTTTTTTTTGGAGAAAGGGTCTCACTATGTTTCCCAGGTGGATCCTGAATTCCTGGGCTCAAGTGATCCTACTGCCTCAGCCTCCTGAATAGCTGAGATTACAGTTGTACACCCCCATGTATAACCCAACATTTTCCATCAGCAGGCCACTTCAGGGGAGGCAAAATACCCTCATTAAGAGTGTGATCTGGGGCTGGGCGCAGTGGCTCATGCCTGTAATCCCAGCACTTTGGGAGGCCGAGGCGGGTAAATCACCTGAGGCTGGGAATTCAAGACCACCCTGGCCAACATGGTGAAACCCTGTCTCTACTAAAAATACAAAAATTAGCTGGGCGTGGTGGCGGGTGCCTGTAATCGCAGCTACTCGGAAGGCTGAGGCAGGAGAATGGCTTGAACCTGGGAGGTGGAGGTTGCAGTGAGCTGAGATCGAACCACTGCACTCCAGCCTGGGTAACAAGAGTGAAACTCCATCGCAAAAAAAAAAAAAAAAGAAAAAATTCAGTTGATACCTACATCAAAATGGGCTTCCTATCTTTTCCTCACAGAATTCAACTTACTCTCCCCTGACCCCAGTCCTAGACAACACTGCTGGCTACATGCATGACCATCACCCCATTTCTTCCTGCCAAGGATTGGTGCTTACCCCATGGAGTGCGGGAGGTTGGGAGAAGGCTTACAGGTATTTTTTCAGTACCATTCCCTCCCAGAGAGGAGAGAAGTTTCTATTTAAGGGTGCAAGGTAGACATGCAGGAGGGTTTGTAAGCTCCTACCCTCACGTAACTGCATAGTTTGCCTGTCTTAACGTGGCTTCCAAGAAAACAGAGCAGGAGGCAAAGGCCAAGGGTTAATGTTTCACTGGAGAGGGCTGCAAGCCCAGGGCAGCAAGAGGAAGAGGGGAAGCTAGGCAGCAGAGGAAGGAAAAGGAATGTGTTCCCTTTTTTTTTTTTTTTTTAAGAGATGGGGTCTCGCTATGTTGCCCAAGTTGGAGTGCAGTGGCTATTCCCACTACTGATCAGCACGGGAGTTTTGACGTGCTCCATTTCCAGCCTGGGCTGGTTCGCCCCTCCTTAGGCAACCTGGTGGTCTCCTACTCCTGGGAGGTCACCAAACTGATGCAGAACTTAATGTGGACACCCAATCGGCATAGCACACTACAGCCCAGAACTCCTGGGCTCAAGTGATCCTCCCACCTCAGCCTCCTGAGTAGCTGGGACTACAGGCACTTGCCGCCACACCTGGCAAGGAATGTATTCTCATTATGGGTGACAGGCCGTTGTGTTTTCATTCATTTGGAGGCCTCCAAGTGTTGGAAGAATCACATGGGGGACAAAGCAGCAGCAGAGTGAGCAGCTGCAGGCTCCTTCTAGCCTCCTCTCCCTTTTTGGTCAAAGTTCCCATGGTGTTAATTCCCCTTCACATGTGGGTTGTGTTACTGGGCCCCTCTCAGCAGCTGCTGGGGAGCCAGAAGGTCCTGGAGTCCAGTTGGGCTGGACTTCAGTGCTGGAGCTGCTGCACTTGGCCCTCACTCCTGGGGGAGGTTGAGGCAGCGGCTGTGTGAGGAAAGAAGCCACGGCAGTGACAGCTGTGACTGAAGGGTCACAGAAGGATGCAGCCAGCACTGCCTTCACTAGCCAGGAAGCGCAGCAAGGCAAGACTGGGAGACTGAGGCAGGACCAAGGCCTGGGCAAGAGTGGGGCTTAGCAAATCTAAGGAGGTGTACAAACTGGGTCCAGAACATTGGCTAAAGGAAAAACTCTTTGGATTCTAAATTTGATGTTCTGAGCAGCCAGATGTATGGTGACTGCACTTTTTTTTTTTTTTTTGAGATGAAGTCTCACTCTCTTGGCCAGACTGGAGTGCAGTGGCATAATCTCACTGCAACCTCTGCCTCCTGGGTTCAAGCAATTCTCTGCCTCAGCCTCCTGAGTAGCTGGGATTACAGGTACCTGCCACCACACCCAGCTAATTTTTGGGTTTTTAGAAGAGACAGGGTTTCACCATCTTGGCCAGGCTGGTCTTGAGTTCCTGATCTTGTGATCCACCCACCTTGGCCTCCCAAAGTGCTGGGATTATAGGCATGAGCCACCATGCCCAGCCGTGACTGCAACTTTTGTAAGCACTGGTTTTGAAAAAGCATGTGAACTGAAAGATTTCTTGTGCTCTCTCCTCATGACAAAATGATGCAACTATCCTGGCCGCGCCTGGTGGCTCACATCTGTAATCCCAGCACTTTGGGAGGCCAAGGTGGATGAATCACTTGAGGTCAGGAGTTTGAGACCAGCCTGGCCAATATGGTGAAACTCCGTCTCTACTAAAAACACAAAAATTGGCTGAATGTGGTGGTGGGCGCCTGTAGTCCCAGCTACTTGGGAGGCTGCGGCAGGAGAATCGCTTGAATCCCAGGAGGAAGAGGTTGCAGTGAGTAGAGATTATGTCACTGCACTCCAGCCTGGGTGACAGAGCAAGACTTCATCTTAAAAATAAAATGATGCAACTGTATGGAAGACCTAGCGGCCTTCCATGTTTGCGCTGGGCTTGACACTATGCAGAAGGCCTAGATCACTGGCCCAACCACTGATCAGGTAACCAAAAACATGGTACTGGAACAGCTTCATTTTTTTTCTTTTTTTTTGAGACAGGGGTGTCTCACTATGTTGCCCAGGCTGGAGCGCAGTGGCTATGCACAGGCGCGATCCCACTCCTGATCAGCACGGGAGTTTTGACCTGCTCAGTTTCTGACCTGGGCCGGTTCATCCCTCTTTAGGCAACCTGGTGGTCCCCTGCTCCTGGGAGGTCACCATATTGATGCTGAACTTAGTGTGGACACCTAATCGGCATAGCGCACTATAGCCCAGAACTCCTGGGCTCAAGAGATCCTCCCATCTCAGCCTCCTGAGTAGCTGGGACTACAGGCACGTGCCGCTGCGCCCAGCTATTTTTTTTGTTTTTATTTTTTTGAGACGGAGTCTCATTCTGTTGCCAGGCTGGAGTGCAGTGGCGTGATCTTGGCTCACTGCAACCTCTGCCTCTTGGGTTCAAGCAATTCTCCTGCCTCAACCTCCTGAGTAGCTGTGACTACAGATGCGCGCCACCACACCCAACTAATTTTTGTATTTTTAGTAGAGACAGGGTTTCACCATGTTGGTCAGGTTGGTCTTGAACTCCTGATCTTGTGATCTGCCCGCCTTGGCCTCCCAAAGTGCTGGGATTACAGGCCTGAGCCACTGTGTCCAGCATTTTTTTTTTTTTTTTGAGATGGAGTTTCTATCTTGTTGCCCAGGCTGGAGTGCAATGGCGCCATCTCAGCTCACTGCCACCTCCAGGCATGAGCCAACACGCCTGGCCTGGAACAGCCAAACAGAATGTGATGGGAATTAAGCCAATCATCATACAGTTTGGTAACAGTTATCCTTCTCCCCTTCCCCTGCTTGACTATACAGAACTGTCAGCTGAAGGCACGATGGATCCTTTGCTGTGTGACCTCTGGAGGAAGGCCAAAGGCATTCACAGACCAAACAGCCAGAGCACCCTGGGGAAACGAAGAGGCTTTAGAGACAGCAGGAAAAAGTAAGAATGAGAAAAATTGAGGAAGAGAAAGAAATCAGAGTCCTGGATTTCCACTTTAGCTTTCTTTTCCTTTAGACAACTAAGTAGATTTATATATTTCACTTTCTGCTAATGCAACCTCATTTCTCCTCCACAAAATTGGCAGAGGAGTCCTGGCTCATGTTACTGGGGATAAGAAAAATTTGGAGATCGGGAGCCGTGGCTCATGCCTGTAATCCCAGCACTTTGGGAGGCAAAGTGGGCAGATAACCTGAGGCCAGGAGTTCAAGATCAGCCTGGCCAACATGGTGAAACCACGTCTCTACTAAAAATCTAAAAATTAGCTAGGTGTGGTGGCACACGCCGGTAATCCCAGCTACTAGGGAGGCTGAGGCAGGAGAATCGCTTGAACCCAGGAGGCAGAGGTTGAAGTGAGCCAAGATCACAGAAACACACACACACACACACACACACACACACACACGCGCGCGCACAAATAAAGGAAAGAAAAAAATTTTTGTTAAGTATTGACAGAATTAATTTTTTTTTTTTGGAGCCAGGGTCTCACTCTGTCACCCAGGTTAGGATATAGTGGCGTGAACATAGCTGACTGAAGCCTCAACTTTCTGGTAGCCTCAACCTCCCATGCTCAAGCAGACTTCCCACCTCAGCTTCCCGAAGGGCTGGCACCATAGGCACACGCTACCACACTAAGCTAATTTTAAAATTATTTTTGTAGAAATGGGGTCTCCCTATTGCCCAGGCTGCTCTTGCACTCCTGGACTCAAGCGATCTCTCACCCTGGCCTCCCAAAATGCTGGGACTACAGGCATGAGTTACCATGCCTAGCCAAATTTAACCTTTTTTTTTTTTTTTTTTGCGACACAGTCTTGCTCTGTCATCCATGCTGGAGTGCAGTGGCACGATCTCAGCTCACTGTAATCTCTGCCTCCCAGGTTCAAGCCATACTCCTGCCTCAGCCTCCCAGGTAGCTGGAATTACAGGCGCCTGCCACCACGCCTGGCTAATTTTTATATTTTTAGTAGAGACAAGCTTTCACCATGTTGGCCAGGCTGATCAAGAACTCTTGACCTTATGATAAACCTGACTTGGCCTCCCAAAGTGCTGGGATTACAGGCGTGAGCCACTGCACCCAGCCTAATCAGAACCTTTTTTAAAAATAGGTTAAGTCCAGGCACGGTGACTCATGCCTGTAATCCCAGCACTTTGGGAGGCTGAGGCAGGCAGATTACCAGGTCAAGAGATCGAGGCCATCCTGCCCAACATGGTGAAATCTTGTCTCTACTAAAAATACAAAGATTAGCTGAGCGTGGTGGCGCGCTGCTGTAGTCCCAGCTACTTGGGAGGCTGAGGCAGAAGAATCCCTTGAACCTGGGAGGCGGAAGGTTGCAGAGAGCCAAGATCACGCCATTGCACTCTAGCCTGGCGACAGAGCGAGATTCTGTCTCAAAAAAAAAAAAAAGCTTCTGATTAAATGTGAACTGTGTAAGCTTCCTGGCATTACCCGATCTTCCCCCACAGTCTTATCAGGGAATGAGTTCATGGAGTCCCCAGATGCCCCATGACAGGGCTGGGATTGGAATTCAGAATTCCTAAACCTTGAGGCCTCCTCCATTGAGGCGGAGTGTCCCCATTAGAGAGCATGCTGGGTGTGGAAGCCCTGACTCCATATTCTGCCGTTTACATGCAAAGGATCGTTTTAGGCACCGAAAATACACAGAAAGAGATGAGGGAGACAGCTCCTGCTTACAGGGCAGCAGGGGAGCTGGACCGGAAATAAGCAGTCATTCCAACCACACCACACCTGCCAAACAGAAGAGCTGTGAGGCCGGGCGCGGTGGCTCACGCCTGTAATCCCAGCACTTAGGGAGGCCCGGGTGGGGCAGATCACTTCAGGTCAGGAGTTCGAGAGCAGTCTGGCCAACATAGCAAAACCCCATCTCTACTAAGAATATAAAGATTAGCTGGGTGTGGTGGTGTGCCCCTGTAATCCCAGCTACTCAGGAGGCTGAGGCTGGAGAATTGCTTAAACCCAGGAAGCAGAGGTTGCAGTGAGCCAAGATTGTGCCAGCCAGTGCACTCCAGCCTGAGCAACACAGCAAAACTCTGTCTGAAAAAAAAAAATCCTGGGGCTGGGCATCGTGACTCATGCTTGTAATTCAGCACGTCGGGAGGCTGAGGCAGGAGGATTGCTTGAGGCCAGAGTTCTAGACCAGCCCAGGTAACATGGCAAGACCTGTCTCTATAAAAAGCAAAAATTAGGCTGGGCCCAGTGGCTCACACCCATAATCCCAGCACTTTGGGAGATCAAGGTGGGAGGATCACCTGAGCCCAGGAGTTTGAGACCAGCCTGAGCAACATAGTGAGATCCTGTCTCTACAAAAATTACAAAAAAATTAGCTGGTGCAGGCCTGTAGTCCCAGCTACTTGGGAGGCTGCGTCGGGAGGATTGTTTGAGTTCAGTAGGTCAAGGCTGCAGTGAACTGTGATCCCACCACTGCACTCTGACTTGGGTGACAGAGCCAGGCCCTGTGTCTAAAAAAAAGGAGAAAAAAAAAAAAAGAAATCCGGTGCCCCTTAGCTGTCATACCCCCACCCCTATTCTTCCCATTTTCCCCAACCCTAAGCAACTACAATCTACTTTCTGTCTGTGAATTTTCTTATTCTAGACTTTTTTTTTTTTTTTTGAGATGGAGTTTCACTCTTGTTGCCCAGGCTGGAGTGCTGGGGACCATCTCTGCTCACTATAACCTCCGCCTCCTGGGTTCAAGCGATTTTCCTGCCTCAGCCTCCAGAGTAGCTGGGATTACAGGCATGCACCACCATGCCCAGCTAATTTTGTATTTTTGGTAGAGACAGGGTTTCTCCATGTTGGCCAGGCTGGTCTTGAACTCCTGACCTCAGGTGATCTGCCTGCCTTGGCCTCCCAAAGTGCTAGGATTACAGGTATGAGTCACAGTGTCTGGCTGGCTTAGACATTTTATATTAAAGGAATCAAACCATATGTGGTCTTTTGTGACTGGCTTCTTTCATTTAGCATAATGTTTTCAGTGGCCACCTATGTTATAGCATGTGTTTTTGTATGTCATTTTATGGCTGAAAAATATTCCATTGTATGGATAGACCAAATTTTATTTATTCCTTCATCAGTTAATGGTCATTTGGGTTGTTTCCACTTTTTGCCAATGATGAATAAACATGTATGTGCTAGTTTTTGTGTGGAAGAGGAAGATTTTTCAATTAATAACATCCTGGACAACAGAGTGAGACTCTGTCTCAAAAAAAAAAAAAGTATATTTGAGCCTTTTCTTTTTTTCTCTCTCATTTATTTATTTATTTATTATTTATTTATTTTGTATGTCTTACACATGGACATCATTTTTTTTTTAGATGAAGTCCTGCTCTCGTCCCCCAGGCTGGAGTGCAATGGCGTGATCTCAGCTCACTGCAACCTCCACCTCCCAGGTTCAAGCCATTCTCCTGCCTCAACCTCCCAAGTAGCTGGAACTACAGGCAGGTGCTACCACGCCTGGCTCATTTTTTTGTGTGTATTTTTAGTGGAGATGGGGTTGCACTGTGTTAGCCAGGATGGTCTCAATCTCCTGACCTCATGATCTGCCCGCCTCAGCCTCCCAAAGTTCTGGAATTATAGGCATGAACCACTGTGCCCAGCCTCTTATTTTTTAATTTATTTTTATTTATTTATTTTTTTGAGATGGGGTTTCACCATGTTGGTCAGACTGGTCTCGAACTGTTGACCTCAGGTAATCCACCTGCCTCGGCCCCCCAAAGTGCTGGGATTAGCCTTTTTTTTTTTTTTAAATAGAGACAGAAGGGGTCTTGCTATGTTGACCAGGCTGGTGGAACTCCTGGCTTCATGGAGTCCTCCTGCCTCAGCCCCACAAAGAGCTGAGATTACAGGCATGAGTCACCATATCTGGCCATGGTGTGCCTTCTTTCCTTCCTTCATTTATTTATTTATTTATTATTTTTTGAGATAGAGTCTCGCTCTGTTGCCCAGGCTGGAGTGCGGTGGCACGATCTCAGCTCACCGCAACCTCTGCCTTCTGAGTTCAAGCAATTCTCCTGTCTCAGCCTCCCGAGTAGCTGGGACTACAGATGCCTGTCACCACGTTTGGCTAATTTTTGTGTTTTTAGTAGAGACGGGGGTTTCACCATATTGGTCAGGCTGGTCTCGAACTCCTGACCTCAAGTAATCCGAGCACACCTTGCCTGGCCTGGTGTGCCTTTTTAAACAGTGTGGTTGGGTCGGGCGCGGTGGCTCAAGCCTGTAATCCCAGCACTTTGGGAGGCCGAGGCGGGTGGATCACGAGGTCAAGAGATCAAGACCATCCTGATCAACATGGTGAAACCCCGTCTCTACTAAAAATACAAAAAATTAGCTGGGCATGGTGGCACGTGCCTGTAATCCCAGCTACTCAGGAGGCTGAGGCAGGAGAATTGCCTGAACCCGGGAGGCGGAGGTTGCGGTGAGCCGAGATCGCGCCATTGCACTCCAGCCTGGGTAACAAGAGCGAAACTCCATCTCAAAAAAAAAAAAAAAAAAAACAGTGTGGTCAGGGAAGGACTCCAAATACAGGCTATTTGAATAAAGTCATGATTGCAGGAAGGAGACAGTTCAGAGGCTCCAGGGGAAGGGTATTGCAGGAAGAGGGAGCAGCAAGTACAGAGGCCCTGAGGTAGATCAAGCTTGGTGTGTCCCACAACATAGCACCCAGAGTGGCTGAGGGGGTATAAGAGAGACAGGAAGCTTAGCGCGGTGGCTCACACCTGTAATCCCAGCACTGTGGGAGGCTGAGGCAGGTGGATCACCTGAGGTCGGGAGTTCTAGACCATCCTGACCAACATGGAGAAACCCTGTCTCAATTATAAATAATAATAATAATAATAATGGTAATAATTTAAAAAAAAGAGAGAGAGAGAGGAGATGAGGCTGAAGACAGCCTAAACCTGGATTATGCAGAATCAAGAGGCCACATAATTGGGGAAGATCGTGAATGGGAAGTGACTTGAACTGAATATATATATATATTTGAGACAGAGTTTTGCTCTTTCATCCAGGCTGGAGTGCAATCTCAGCTCACTGTAACCTCCACCCCTAGGTTCAAGCACTTCTTCTGCCTCAGCCTCCTGAGTACCTGGGATTACAGGCACCTGCCACCACGCTTGGCTAATTTTTGTATTTTAGTAGAGACGGGGTTTAAACATCTCTGTCTCATAAAAAAAAATGATAAGCATGTGAGGTGATGGGTATGTTAAGTAGCTGGATTTAACAGTTTCATCATGTATACATATATCCAAATATTATGTTATAATATTATACCGTACAATACACAGTTCTGGTTGGGCTCGGTGGCTCGTGCCTGTAATCCCAGCACTTTGGGAATTCAAGGAGGGTGGATCACCTGAGATCAGGAATTCGAGACCAGCTTGGCCAACAAAGTGAAACCCTGTTTCTACTAAAAATGCAAAGTGTGGGTTTAGCTGGGTGTGGTGGCATTCCCCTGTAATGCCAGCTACTTGGGAGGCTGAGGTGGGAGAATTGCTTGAACCCAGGAGGCAGACGTTGCAGTGAACTGAGATTGCGCCACAGGCAGCTATGTATGTGCATCTGAGTTCAGGAGTGTCTTAGTCTTTTTTCTGTTGCCGTAACAGAATAACACAGAGCCCTCACAACCTAAGCACCTCTTTAAAAACAGAGGTGCTTATAAAAAGGCCTCTTACAAAAAAGAGGCCTGGTGTGCTGGCTCATACCTGTAATCCCAGAACTTTGGGAGGCCAAGGCAGGTGGGTCACATGAGGTCAGGAGTTTAAGACCAGCCTGGCCAACATGGTAAAATCCAGTCTCTACTTAAAATACAAAAATTAGCTGGGAGTGATGGTGGGCACCTGTAACCCCAGCTACTCGGGAGGCTGAGGCAGGAGAATGGTCCAGCCTGGGTGACAGAGCAATACCCTGTCTCAAAAAAAAATTTTTTTTATTTGTCAACTATATCTTAATAAAAAGAAATAGCGAATAGCAGAACCATATAATTACTGTGTGTATATACATGTATACATATATACGTAGACATGGATACATGTAAATACTGAAATTCACTTGTGTTTTAAATAAATATATATTCAAACTTAAAACTTTTTATTTTTTTGAGACAGGGTCTGACTCTGACACCCAGGCCGGAGTGCAGTGCATAATCTCGGCTTATTGTAACCTCCACCTCCTGGGCTCAAACGATCCTCCCACCTCAGCCTCCCAAGTAGCTGGGACTACAGGCATGTGCCATCATGCCTAGCTAATTTTTGCCTTTTTTTGTAGAGACAAGGTTTTGCCATGTTGCCCAGGCTGGTCTTGAGCTCCTGGGCTCAAGCCATTTGCCCGCGTCAGTCTTCCAAAGTGCTGGGATTATAGGCCTTAGCCACTGCACCCAGCCAAAATGAAACATCTTTAGTCTGGTGTGGTGGTGCGTTCCTGTGGTCCCAGCTACTCTGGAGGCTGAAGCAGGAAGATGGCTGGATCCCAGGAGGTCGAGGCTGAAGTGAGCTATCTTCTTGCCACTATACTCCAGCCTGAGTACCTGTCTCAATTCAAAAAAAGAAAAAGAAAAAGAAACATCTCGACCTGGTGCGGTGGCTCATGCCTGTAATTCCAGCACTTTGGGAAGCTGAGGTGGGCAGATCACAAGGTCAGGTTGCGACCAGCCTGGCCAACATGGTGAAACCCTGTCTCTACTAAAAGTACAGAAATTAGCCGGGTGTGGTGGCACACACCTGTAATCCCAGCTACTCAGGAGGCTGAGAGGAGAGAATCTCTTGAACCTGGGAAGCGGAGGTTGTACTGAGCCGAGATCACGCCACAGCACTCCAGTCTGGGTGACAGAGCAAGACTCCATCTGAAAAAAAAAGAAAGAAAGTAGCAAAGTGCAGAGGCCCCAGGGCAGGGGCATGCTTGGTGTATCTGAGGAACAGCAAGAAGGCCAGTGCGAGCTGGTATGAGCATGGTGTTTACAACTATTGATTACAGATTTCTTTGTTCCTTCTCCACTCCCACTGCTTCACTTGACTAGTCTTAAAATATATATACATATGAAAAAATTTAAAAAAACAGTGTGGGTAGAGAGGAGTGAGTGACGGAAACGTGAAGGGCAGCTCCTGTAGGGCCTTGAAAGCCTGTGATGGCTTTGGCTTTTACATGATGTGAAATGGGAAGCGCCTGGAGGGTTTTGAACAGTGGGGAGATGCGATCTGCTTTCTAGTCAGGCTGGCTGGCTTCTGAATTGAATGCAGGGGTTGAAGAAGTGAGGCCAGCTGGGAAGTGATTATAGCAATCCGTGTAAGAGTTGAGGGGTTGGTAGAGACGGCGAGGAGAAGATTCTGGATATATTTTGATGGTAGGGCAAACAGGATTTCCTGGTAATTGGATGAAGAGGCTAGAGAAAGAGAAAGGTCGGGACTATATTTCAAGGCCCTTGGCCTGAGCAGCTGGAAGAATGCGTTAGGTTGAACCAAATGAAATTGCCAATATTTGATCGTTCTTAACCTTAAAAGGCAATTTCATATATTTCAACTTAATAGTTGTCATTGACTGAGATGGGGAAAAATATGTGAGGAAGAGGTGAGGAGGTGGTTTCAGAAATTTATTTTTGGACACGAGATGTCAAACAGGCAGCTATGTATGTGCATCTGAGTTCAGGAGTGTCTTAGTCTTTTTTCTGTTGCTATAACAGAATAACACTGAGCCCTCACAACCTAAGCACCTCTTAAAAAAAAGAGAGAGAGGCCAGGCGTGGTGGCTCACGCCTGTAATCCCAGAACTTTGGGAGGCCAAAGCAGGTGGATCACCTGAGGTCAGGAGTTCGAGACCAGCCTGGCCAACATGGCAAAACCCAGTCTCTACTGAAAATACAAAAATGAGCCGGGTGTGATGGTGGGCTCCTGTAACCCCAGCTACTCGGGAGGCTGAGGCAGGAGAATGGCTTGAACCCGGAAGCCAGAGGTTGCAGTGAGCCAAAGTCGCACCATTGCACTCCAGCCTGGGGAACAAGAGCAAAACTCCATCTCAAAAAAAAAAAAAAGAGGCAAGCGGGGTGGCTCACACCTGTAATCCTAGCACTTTGGGAGGCTGAGGTGGGCGGATCACCTGAGGTCAGGAGTTTGAGACCAGCCTGGTCAACAATGGTGAAACCCCCACTATCTCTACTAAAAATGCAAAAAAAAAGTAGCTGGATGTGGTGGCAGGCACCTGTAATCCCAGCTACTAGGGAGGCTGAGGCAGAAGAATTACTTGAACCTGGAAGGCGGAGGTTGCAGTGAGCCAAGATGGTGCCATTGCACTCTAGCTTGGGCAACAAGAGTGAAACCCTCTTTCAAAAAATAAAATAAAATAGGAAACAGGTGAGACCGTTAAGAGTCCGGGTCTCTGTCGTCCAGGCGAGAGTGCAGTGGCTCACTTGAGCATAGCTTGCTGCAGCCTCCAGCTCTTGGGCTCAAGTGATCCTCCCACCTAAGCCTCCCAAATAGCTGAGACTACCAGCATGCACCACTCTGTCTGGCTAATTTTTCTTTTTTTGAGACAGAGTTTTGCTTTTTCGCCTAGGCTGGAGTGCAGTGGTACCCTGATCTCGGCTCACTGCAACCTCCACCTTCCAGTTGCAAGTGATTCTCCTGCTTCAGCCTCCTGAGTAGCTGGGATTACAGGTATGCCTGCCATCATGCCTGGCTAACTTTTTTTTTTTTTTTTCAGTAGAGATGGGGTTTCACCATGTTGGTCAGGCTGGTCCCGAACTCCTGACCTTATGATCTGCCCGCCTCAGCTCCCAAAGTGCTGGGATTACAGATGTAAGATAGCACCACTTTACTCTAGTCTGGGTGACAGAGCAAGACTCCATCTCCAAAAAAAAAAAAAAAAAAAAAATACCGTGAGGTTGGTTAAGGTCACTTAGGTGTTACCTGTAGTTTAAGAAGGTAGAGACCTGAGAACTGAGTCTGGGGCTTCCAGCAATTCCACATCAGGGAGACGAGGAAGCAGTGAAGGAAAGGGAGGAGGCTGCAAATGACAACACATGGGCTCCCAACAGAGGAGCTGGCCCAGGTGAGAGCTCTTTCAATGTAGGTGTGACTAATTTTCAGCCTTGCTTCCTCCTTGAAGCTTGGCATTGGGGAGTGTGTGTGTGTACAGGGGACCAGATAATAGCTTATAGATGACTAGCAGGTCAGAGGTTGTATCATCTCCTCTTTGATCTTAGTTGACCCAGGCAAAGGAAGTACAGGTGCTATCATCCTATTTTACAGATAAGAAAACTGAGGTGTAAAGGTTCAGTTACTTGCCCAAGTTATATCAATAACAGGGAAACCCTAGGCCAGAAGGTGTCTTCTAAGTTCTGTGTGCAGGCTCCCAAACTCTGATTACTTCTCTGGGGACAAACTGTGACAGAGTTACATGTAGATAACTTGAAATGGATTTTTAGCTTTTATTTCCACAGCAACCAAGAAACTACTGACATGATCACCTTCTAGAAGGGCCTGGACCTGTGACCCAAACACTACGAGTGCCGGCTCAGAATGAACACTTTCCCAGTGAGAAGCAATGAAATGGAATTGAGGGGCTTTCTTGGGGGGATTTTCACACTTGGTGGGGACAGAGATCAATTTACTTTGGTTCCAGAGCTGTTGGGGTTAACAGGTAACTTCAGAGACTGAGCAGCTTCTGGGCTGAGCTCTGCTACTCATTCCACCAAATAACCGGTTTCTTCTTACTCCATCTGAGTCCTGCTCAGAGCATTAGATTCTCTCCAAACTTGTTTTCTTGCCCCGGAGAAACTGCTCCTGAGATCAGAGGCTTCAGTGGGTCAAGCTTGGCCCTGCCCTGGGCAGAGATAAACAGGCCCTGAATACACTTCCCAGATTGCAACACTGGTGAGTCAGGCAGGATAGGACAGCTGCCCCTCACAGGCACCCCCTGGCTGTACCTGATAAGGAAGAACATCGCTCATTCCAGCGCAGGGTTGTTGTGCGTGCACCACATATAAACAGACACTCCCAAGCTGCAGTGTTGTCTTAGAGGAAACGACTGACATTCTGAACGGCAGAAATCATTGGTGAGCTTAGCAAACTCACCTCTGCGAAAGGGGGGCTCCAGTTTTTTTTGTGTTTGTAGAAAGTGATTTGTTTAGAGAGAGAGAGAAAAACAGGAGAAGGAGAGGGAAATAGCTCTCACACTGAGTGAGAGAATCCAGAAAGATGGAATCCAGGGGAGGAAAGCAGCTTCCACATTGAATGAAAGGGAATAGAGAGAGATGGAGTTTAGGAGAGGAAGACAGGCTTCCACGAGAGAGTATGGAGAGGGCCCCAGTTTCATAAGCCAAAATAAGTAAAACCAGGGCTGTCGCTGGCGTGGTGGCTCATGCTGTAATCCCAGCACTTTGGAGGCCAAGGTGGGCAGATTGCCTGAGCTCAGGAGTTCGAGACCAGCCTGGGCAACATGGTAAAATCCCATCTCTACTAAAATACAAAAATTAGCCAGGCGTGGCGGCATGCATCTGTAGTCCCAGCTACTTGGGAGGCTGAGACAGGAGAATTGCAAGAACCTGGGAGGTGGAGGTTGCAGTGAGCTGAGATGGCGCCCCTGCACTCCAGCCTGGGCAACAGAGCAAGACTACATCTCAAAAAAAAAAAAAAAAAAACAAAGAAAGAAAGAAGGTAAAAAACCCAGGGCCATCGTTTGGCTCTGCTTTGGGGCTGCTCTTTGAACCGACCTGGGCAAGGGTGGGCTCAGCTCAGGAAAGAAAAAGGAAGGATTAAAGTGGAGGGACGAGGAGGAGGTCAGAAGAGGAGCGGTGGATTTATCAAGGAACAAATGGCAAAATGCCCATTGAGAAAAGGTGTCTCATAAAAATGTGAACATACCTTCGCTGCTAAGAGAGGGAATCGATGCCATGCCATCTTCAAAAACAGGAGAAAAGGCCAGCTCGGTGGCTCATGCCATTCATCCCAACATTTTGAGAGGCGGAAGTGGGAGGATTGCTTGCTTAAGCCCAGGAGTTTAACAGCAGTCTGGGCAACACGGTGAAACCTTGTCTCTACAAAAAATTAAAAATAGGCTGGATGCAGTGGCTTATGCCTGTAATCCCAGCACTTTGGGAGGCCGAGGTGGGCAGATAACAAGGTCAAGAGATCGAGACCATCCTGGCCAGCATGGTGAAACCCCGTCTCTACTAAAAACACAAAAATTAGCTGGGCGTGTTGGTGTGCGCCTGCAGTCCCAGCTACTCGGGAGGCCGAGGCAGGAGAATCGCTTGAACTCAGGAAGCAGAGGTTGCAGTGAGCCAAGATGGTGCCACTGCACTCCAGCCTGGAGACAGAACAAGACCCATCTCCAAATAAATAAATAAATAAAGCCAGATGTGGTGGCGTAGCACGTGTAGTACCAGCTACTTGGGAAGTTGAGGCGAGAGGATCACTTGAGTCTGGGAGGTCGAGGCTGCAGTGAGCTATGATTGCACTACTGCATTCCAGCCTGGGTGACAAAGGGAGACCTTGTCTCAAAAGAAAAAAAAAAAAAAAAAAAGAGAAGCCGGGTGCTGTGGTTCATGCCGGTAATTCCAGCCCTTTGGGAGGCTGAGGCAGGCAGATCACCTGAGGTCAGGAGTTCGAGAGCAGCCTGGCCAACATGGTGAAACCCTGTCTCCACTAAAAACACAAAAATTAGCCAAGTATAGTGGCGGGGCACGTGAAATCTCAGCTACTCAGGAGGCTGAGGCTGGAGAATCGCTTGAACCCGGCAGGCGGAGGTTGCAGTGAGTAGAGATCGTGCCATTGCACTCCAGCCTGAGTGACAAGAGCAAAACTCTGTCTCAAAAATAAAAAAGGAAAAAAAAAGAGAAAACCCCCCCCCCAAAATAAAAAACAAGATCTTGAGACCCCCCCCAAAAAAAGAGTGCCCTACTCCTTAAATGATATACATGAATAATAAAAAATGAATGGGGCAAATGGGGCATTGAAATTAATAATTATATGACAATACCACCACTACATTATACCTTGTAATCAGTGTTTTATATTACCTTTATGAAAGCCATTTATAGTTTACAATTATACATTCATCTTTTCCATGTATGCCATCAACACATTTGAGTGGGCAAGACATTATGAGCTACATTTTACAGATGAGAAAACTGAGGCTCAAGGAAGATACATGAAATGAACTGAGATTTAAGAGCTGAGAAGGAGCAAGTTTATCTTAAGTAACCCAGAGCTAGGATACTTACTAAAGACACAATAACTTGGCTGGGTGCAGTGGCTTATGCCTGTAATCCCATACTTTGGGAAGCTGACGGGGGAGGATCATTTGAGGTGAGGAATTCAAGACCAGCCTGGTCAACATGGTGAAACCACATCTCTACTAAAAATGCAAACATTAGCTGTGAATGGTGACATGTGCCTGTAGTCCCAGCTACTAGGGAGGCTGAGGCGGGGGAATTGCTTGAACCCGGGAGGTGAAGGTTACAGTGAGCAGAGATCGTGCCACTGCACTCCAGCCTGAGCGACAGAGACTCTGCCTCAAAAATAAATAAATAAATAAATAAATAAATAAAATAAAGACACGTAATTTTTTTTTTTTTTTTTTTTTTTGAGATAGTGTCTCGCTCTGTCACCCAGGCTGGAGTGCAGTGGTATGATCTTGGTTCACTACAACCTCCACCTCCTGGGTTCAAGAGATTCTCCCACTCCCAGAGTAGCTGGGATTACAGGAGTGCCTCATCATGCCCGGCTAATTTTTGTTTTTTTAGGAGAGACAGGGTTTCACCATGTTGGCCAGGCTGGTCTCGAACTCCTGACCTCAGGTGATCCGCCCACCTCGGCCTCCCAAAGTGGTGGGATTATAGGAGTGAGCCACTGTGCCTGGCCAATTATAACCCTTCTTTAGGATGATTCTGTTATTTAAAAAAAATTTTTTTTGTAGAGGTAGGGATCTTGCTATGTTGCCTTGCTCTTGAACTTCTGGCTTCAAGAGATTCTCCCATCTTGGCCTCCCAAAGTGCTGGGATTACAGGAATGAGCCACCATGCCCAGCCTGATTCTTCTTCAATGACTGCTCAGAGGGCTAAATCTTCATTGCATTTCTGAGTAGAGCAGCCCACCTTCTCCAGTGTCATCTGCAACTACTTTCTCTAAACACCCCTTTGATTATTTTTTGCCTAGTACTTGGATCACAGCAGTCACAGCACTGGTGAAGAGTGAAGCACCAGGGAAAATTTCCAGGCTCTACCCCATGTCCTTGTTTCTCAAGTGTTCCTTCCTTAACCTGTTCTATCATAACCTAACCTGTTTCTGGACTCCACACCTGGGTTCCAGAAACAACATCTTTGGGTCCTCTAAGCTTGCCACTGTTGCTCTCAGGTTGGGGGGAAATTTTGGAGAGTGCTCAGACCTTCCTTTATTTCCATAGGACATTATGGGAGCAGTTAACTCACCTGGAGTGGTCAGAAGATATTTTGAAAGTGGTGATGCCTGCTGGACTCTTAAAGGCAGTGGTTCTCAAACTTTGGCCTGATCAGAATCATCTGGGGAGCTTGTTAAAAACATGGATGTCCAGCAGGATGGTGGCCATGGAAGTCAGAATCCGCTAAGGAGTGTGTAACAACTCACCTGCCGAAAAAAAGAAAAAACAAAACAAAACAAAACAAAAACATGGATGTCCAAGCCCCACCCCAGACCTTCTGAGTCAGAATTTCCAGGGGTGGGGCCTGGACATTTGTGAGCTTAACAAGCTCCTCAGGTGATTCTGAAGTACACCAAAGCTTGACAACCAGTTTTAGCACAGTCTTAATCAGGTGAAAGATGATAGGGAGTCTTTTTTTAATTTTTCTTTTTTTTAGAGACGGGGTTTCACCATGTTGGTTAGGCTGGTCTCAAACTCCTGACCTCAGGTAATCTAGCTGCCTCGGCCTCCCAAAGTGCTGGGATTACAGGCGTGAGCCACTGCGTCCAGCCTTAAAAAAAAATTTTTTTTAAAGACAGAGTCCCACTCTGTGTCCCAGGCTGGAGTGCAGTGGCCACGATCTTGGCTCACTTCAACCTCTGCCTCCTGGGTTCAAGCGATTCTCCAGCCTCAGCCTCCAAAGTAGCTGGGACTACAGGTGTGCACCACCACGCCCGGCTAATTTTTTGTATTTTTAGTAAAGACGGGGTTTCACGTGTTAGCTAGGATGGTCTCAATCTCCTGACCTCGTGATCTACCCACCTTGGCCTCCAAAGTGCTGGGATTACAGGCGAGCCACCACACCCGGCCTGGGGAGTCATTTTAGGAGCCATGTAGCAGCAACAGAATTGTAGAGAGCCCAGAGGAGACACAATCAGGAAGACAAATCTCTGCTCTGTCTTTATCTCACTTTAACAAAGTGGTCAAATAAAAGAGGTTATAGAAATCTCTTCCTTCAGACATGTCCTCCTTTTCTGTGTGGTTTTCTATGTGCAATTTATTTATTTATTTATTTTGAGACGAAGTCTCACTCTGTCACCCAGACTTAGTGCAATGTTGTGGTCTTTGGCTCACTGCCACCTCCGCCTCCCAAATTCAAGTGATTCTCCCGTCTCAGCCTCCCGAGTAGCTGGGACTACAAGTGTGTGCCACCACAGCTGGCTAATTTTTGTATTTTTGGTAGAGACAGGGTTTCACTATGTTGGCCAGGCTGGTCTCAAACTCCTGACGTCATGATCCTCCTGCCTTGGCCTCCGAAAGTGCTGGGATTACAGGCATGAGCCACTGTGACTGGCCATGCAATTTATTTTATTATTATTTTTTAAAATATAAGTTGAATTTTATTTTATTTTATTTTTTATTTTTATTTTTTTTTAAAAAGAGAGAAAGAAAAAAAAAGAATAAAAAAGAAATGAAAGAGAGGAAGAAAGAGGAAGAGGAAGAGGGAGAGAGAACGGGGGTGTTGCTTTATTGCCCGGGCTAGAATGCAGTCTAAAAATGTGTATGCCTATAACTGTGCTTCATAATAGAGACATAAAAAAAAATGAGGGAAACAAATAACAAACAAGCAGCCAACCAATATTTCATTTAAACCTGTAAATAGGTGTGACGTGGTACTGATAAGGGTGTATATTTTGTGTATTTAAAGTGGAGAGTTCTATAAATGTTAATTAAATTTACTTGTTCCGGATCTGAGTTCAAATCCTGGATATCGTTGTTAATTTTCTGTCTCGTTGATCAGTCTAATATTGATGTTGAAGTCTCCCACTATTATTGTGTGGGAGTCTAAGTCTCTTTATAAGTCTTATATATCTGGGTATTCCTGTATTGGGTGCGTATATATTTAGGATCGTTAGCTATTCTTGTTGCATTGATCCTTTTATCATTATGTAATATCCTTCTTTGCTTCTGATGATCTTTGTTGCTTTGAAGTCTATTTTATCAGAGGCAAAAATTGCAACTCCTGCTTATTTATTTATTTATTTATTTTTGCTCTCCATTTGGTTGGTAAATCTTTCTCCATCCCTTTGTTTTGAGTCTTTGTGTATCCTTGCATGTGAGATGGGTCTGGATGCAGCATACCGATAGGTTTTGGCTTTTTTTGCCTGTCTGTGTCTTTGGATTGGGGGATTTAGTCTATTTAAATTTAGAATTAATAATAATATATGTGAGTTTAATACTGTCATTTAATGTTAGCTGGCTGTTTTGCCTATTAGTTGATGTAAATTCTTGATTATGTTCATGCTCTTTACTTTTTGGTATTTTTTAGAAAGGCTGATACTGGTTGTTCCTTTCTATGAGTAGTGGTTCTTTCAGAAGCTCTTGTAAAGCAGGCCTGGTGGTGATGAAATCTCTGAGTGCTTGCTTGTTCACAAAAGGTTTTATTTTTCCTTCGCTTATGAAGCT
>NW_022436947.1:11658299-11680413 GCF_009761245.1 Sapajus apella
GCTTGCTTGTTCACAAAAGGTTTTATTTTTCCTTCGCTTATGAAGCTGAGTTTGGCTGGATGTAAAATTCTGGGTTGAAAGTTCTTTTCTTTAAGGATATTGAATATTGGCCCCCACTCTCTTCTGGCTTGTAGGGTTTCTGCTGAGAGATCTGCTGTGAGTCTGATAGGCTTCCCTTTGTGGGTAACCTGACCTTTCTCTCTGGCTGCCCTCAGTATTTTCTCCTTCATTTCAACCCAGGTGAATCTGGCGATTATGTGCCTTGAGGTTGGTCTTCTTCTTTTTTCTTTTTGAAACAGAGTTTCACTCTTGTTACCCAGGCTGGAGTACAATGGCGCAATCTTGGCTCACCGCAACCTCCGCCTCCTGGGTTCAGGCAATTCTCCTGCCTCAGCCTCCTGAGTAGCTGGGATTACAGGCATGTGCCACCATGCCCAGCTGATTTTTTGTATTTTTAGTAGAGACGGGGTTTCACCATGTTGACCAGGTTGGTCTCGATCTCTTGACCTCGTGATCCACCCGCCTCGGCCTCCCACAGTGCTGGGATTACAGGCTTGAGCCACCGCGCCCGGCCTGAGGTTGGTCTTCTTGAGGAATATCTTTGTGGTGTTCTCTGTATTACCTGGAGTTGAATATTGTCCTGCCTTGCTAGGTTGGGAAAGTTTTCCTGAATAATGTCCTGAAGCATATTTTCCAGCTTGGATTGATTTTCTTCATCACATTCAGGTACACCTATCAAACGTAGATTAGGTCTTTTCACATAGTCCCATATTTCTTGGAGACTTTGCTCGTTCCTTTTTATCCTTTTTTCTCTAATCTTGTCTTTTCATTTTATTTCATTAAGTTTGTCTTCGACCTCTGATATCTTTTCTTCTGCTTGATCAATTTGGCTGTTAAAACTTGTGCATACTTTGCGAAGTTCTCACGTTGTGTTTTTCAGCTCCATTAATTCACTTATATTCCTCTCTAAATTGTGTATTCTTGTTAACATTTTGTCAAACCTTTTTTCACAGTTCTTAAGTTTCTTTGCCTTAGGTTGGAACAAGTTCTTTTAATTCACAGAAGTTTCTTTTTTTCTTTTTTTTTTTTTTTTGAGACGGAGTTTTGCTCTTGTTACCCAGGCTGGAGTGCAATGGCGCAATCTCGGCTCACCGCAACCTCTGCCTCCTGGGTTCAGGCAATTCTCCTGCCTCAGCCTCCTGAGCAGCTGGGGTTACAGGCACGCGCCACCATGCCCAGCTGATTTTTTGTATTTTTAGTAGAGACGGGGTTTCACCATGTTGACCAGGATGGTCTCGATCTCTTGACCTCGTGATCCACCCGCCTCGGCCTCCCAAAGTGCTGGGATTACAGGCGTGAGCCACCGCGCCCGGCCAATTCACAGAAGTTTTTTATCATCCACCTTTTGAAGCCTGCTTCTGCTAATGGAACACACTCGTTCTCCATCAGGCCTTTTCCATTGCTGATGAGGAACTGTTATCCCCCGTAGAGGGAGAGGTGTTCTGATTTTGGGTATTTTCAGCCTTTTTAGGCTGGTTTCTTCCCTTCGTTATAGATTTATCCATCTGTGGTCTTTATAATTACTGTCTTTATAATTGGGTTTCTGAGTGGACGTCCAACTTGTTGATTCCCAGAGCTAAAATCTGAGCAACCCACTGCGCCGGCCAAAACAGCGGTGTTAAGACTGATGGTGCTTTTCTGACTCTGCACCAAGAACCACCTCACCAGGGCAGGGGCAAAACCGCCTCGCCGGCCACAAGAGTCGCGCTGGCGACCCGTGAGGCTCCTCCGCTGGGAATCTCCTGGCGCGTGAGCAACAAACATTCGTCTGAAAATGTGGCATCCTCTCGTTCTCTGCACTTTCATTGGGCGCTACAATCCCCAGCTGCTAGCGATCAGCCATCTTGAATCTCTCCTATTTTATTTTTTTGAGACGGAGTCTCGCTCTGTCACCAGGTTGGAGTGCAGTGGCGAGATCTCAGCTCACTGCAACCTCTGCCTCCCAGGTTCAAGTGATTCTCCTGCCTCAGCCTCCCAAGTAGCTGGGACTACAGGCTGTTACCAGCATGCCTAGCTAATTTTTGTATCTTTAGTAGAGAGGGGGTTTCACTGTGTTGGCCAGTATGGTATCGATCTCTTGATCTTGTGATTCCACCGTCTCAGCCTCCCAAAGTGCTGAGATTACAGGCATGAGCCACTGTGCCTGGCCGTGCAATTTATTTTTATTTTTTTTAAAGCTAATCAAGTGAAACAGTGGGCGTGAAGAAGGAACAAAGAAATCTGTTACCGGTTGTGATCAATTAGTTTTAAACACCACTGCACCCTGACCAGCAGCTATGTACAATTTGAAAGAGCAATGCATTTCTTTCAGAAACAGCTGAAATAGCCCATCTTTTTTAGAACATAAAGAGAGGTTATCAAGGGCTGGGGTGGGGGAAGGGTACTGTTTAATATTAGGGATGGGGAAAACGTTCTGGAAATGGGTAGTGTGATGGTTGCACAACATTGTGAATGTATTTAATGTTATTGAATTATGCCTTTAAATATGGTTAAATGGTAAATTTTATGTTATATATATTTTACAATTTAAGAAAGCCTGGGTTTTTTGAGGCATGAAATAATAGCTGCAAAAGATGTTCAGTCTTACTGCATTGCTGCTGCCCCAGGTGTGTGTGCATAGGAGATTATGTAAGGGGGCTTAACTCACAGCACATGGTCTGACAAAGTACCAGTTCATGGGAAACAGGGAAAAGATGAAGCTTTTTTTTTTTTTTTTGGGATGAAACTTTTGAAAATAGATCGCAGGGAAAATCTGACATAAATATAGGCGATACCTGGAACACTCTTCACTGGCCCCTTTGCCTGGTTGACTCCTGGGTTCCATAGCACTTCTTTTTGGAGAACAGTATCTTTCTAACTTCATTGTGCATAAGAATCACCTGGGGATCTTGTTAAAACTGCAAATTCTCATTCAGTAGATCTGAAGTGAAGCTCCAGCCAGCATTTCTAACACGTTCCCAGGTGATGCTGACACCATAGATCCACAGACTATACTGGGGGGCTGTGTAAATTTAGTCTCTTAGTTCACCATTATATCCTTATGTCCAGCAAAGTGATTCGCATGTAGGAGATGCTTAAAAAATATTATTGAATGAAGTATTTAACGTTGGTGTAGGAGGTTCACACACTTTGCCAAGTTGCCTCATGATCTGTAGAATAAGGACATTAGTACTAAATTACTTCTGGCCTTGCAACCTTGCTGTGTCAACTTTAACCTTCGAAATAGTGGCCATAGGTCAGGCGCAGTGGGCTCACGCCTGTAACCCCGACACTTTGGGAGGCTGAGGCGGGCTCATCATGAGGTCAAGAGATTGAGACCATCCTGGTCAACATGGTGAAACCTGCCTCTACTAAAAATCGGAAAGCCGAGGCAGGGGAATCGCTTGAACCCAGGAGGCGGAGGTTGCAGTGAGCCGAGATCGCGCCATTGCACTTCAGCCTGGGCAACAATAGCAAAACTCAGTCTCAGAAAAAAAAAAAAAAAAAAATCGTGGCCGTAGACACTTGGATTGTAATGAACCCTGGTATGCAAGCTCCGAGGAAGCCTTGCTGAGGTCTACAATCCCTGCAAATAAATTTTTTCCAACCAAGGAGGGAGTGGAGTGCAAGGAACCTGCTGGTGTGGGGATCTCCAGATTTTGGTATCTTTCCGAGTAATTGCTACCTTCCCTCCTCCAAATCAAAAAAAGTAACAGCTTGTTAAACAGAGTGTGTGTGGAGATTCATTACCCTAAAATCCATGAATGTAATAATATTGCCATTATTTACTATTATCGTTTAGGATGATGATAACGACACTGGCAGTTGAGCGATGAAGTAGGTGGGGAAGTTGGGGGAGGGGACAGAGAGTGTGAGAGAGCCGGAGAAAGAGAAACTACAACTCCCAGAACCCCCCGGGAAAACCCACGCCGCAGCGGCGCTCCACCCCTCTCGCCGACTGGGCCCGCCCCCTCCGATGACGTCACAGAGGTGACGTCACGGCGCCCAGAGCGAGGCTGGGGTAGGGAGGCCGACTGAGCTGGAGTCGTCCGCTTGTAGTGGAGGCTGCTAGGAGTCGGCCAGAGGGTGAGCGGGGAACAGGCGAGCGAGCCACAGAGCAGGCAGGAGGGAGCGTCGCGCGGCGCAGAGGAGCGCCAGGGTCGGGCCGGGGCGGAACCACAGCCGGAGAGGGGCAGCCCGAGCCGGGCGCCGCGGGGTCCCCACCCCCACCCGGCCGGACAGTGCCCGGTGTTCCCCCGTGCGGGGGGCGGCGGCGGCGGCTGACGGGACCGCCGGGACCGCGGGGGTGTTGCCACCTCCACCGAGGAGCCGGCGCGGCCGCGGGCTCCTCAGAGCCGGGGCCCGGGCCCCGTGACAGACGGGCCGAGGAAGGGAGAGAGGCGGCGGCGACACCATGTCATCTCCCAGTCCCGGCAAGAGGCGGATGGACACGGACGTGGTCAAGCTGTATCCTTCATGGAGGGGAATTCGGGTGTATTTGGGGGGCGGTGTGGGGATGCCCAGGGCACCCCCAGAACCACTGCAAGGGCCCCGGGGCACTCCAGGCCACAGTCCGAGACTCCCCTCCTCCCCCAGTGCCTACGGCGGCTCCTTGGCACCTCCCAGGGGCCGAGAGCCTTTTCAGCTAGCCTTTCATCCGCAGCACCCCGAAATACCCGTTGCTGCCCGCTCTTCCTGCACCCCCAGAGCCCGTGACTTTCCTTCGCGACGTTTGGACTCCGGAGACGGCCTTTTTCCTTTTTGCAGGACCAGTCGCCTCGCTCTCTGATTCCATCTTCAGGGTTTCTCTCTCCTGTTTGCTCGCTCTGGATTTAGGGACTCCAGGCAGAAATTCCCGAGAGGGAAGCCTTTTGCCTTTCTTGAGATGCCCCCATTTCCTCTAAATACAATGCTGCTTGAACTGGGGTCACTCAAGCGACCTCTTTTATCCCTAATTCCTTTCTATATTAGGAAGAGAGTCGTCTGCTCAGGGCCCCCTCTTCTAAGAAAGAGCTGTGTGTGTTTTCAGTCAGACCCTCCTGTTAAGCTTTCTGGTCCCCGGGAGAACCCTACTGTTTTCCTTTCCACTGACAAAGCCTGTCCCACCCATAGTTGTCTGCGATGAAGACCCCCGGGCCCTCCAGCAAGCCACCCTCCATATTGTGGGTATGACAGATGGGGAAAGAGGAGCTCCTGGACAAAATACCCCCTGGACTGGCCAGTTGGGCAAAACTTCCTCTGAGCGGGTCAGGTTCTTGGGGGAATACTTACCCTGATGTCTCCAAGTGACACCCTTTATATTCTGTTCCCCCCCCAACTTTATGCACTCTGGAGGTTGCAGTGGGAAAGCTATAACTGATAAGAGCCCTTCAGGCAGTGGTTTTGGTTGGAGTCCAGACTGATTATTTCAGGACCAGCTAGAGAAATTCGCGAAGGTTCCTGTGACAAATAAGAGGATTTTTTTTTTTTAAGGGGTAATTTAGAGGGTGGGGGAAACCCAGAGTTCTGGGCAGCTAGTCCTTGGGGAGGGAGGAAAGTAGGGGGTTAGGGGGTGGTAGTGTGGAACACAGTTTAAAAGTCCTGTCTACTGTTTCTCTTTCTGCCTCCTCCCCATCCCCCCACCGTTTCCCCCTGTTGCAGGGTTTTGTTTATATAACTCAAGTTGTTTGGCTAAATTCTTCAGGTGATTTCCTTTTCTCTTCCTTTATATTTGCTGCTGTTTTTGATTGAGTGTTTTACCTCTTTGTAGTGGTCAGTGATTATTAAAAAAATTCAGTTAGGGAATTTGCTGAAGTTTTAAAAAAAGTAGTTTTTGCATAGGGTTTGGCAGTGGGGGATGGGAGGGAAGTTGTCTGGGCAAGAGATTTTTTAAATAATCTTTTCAGAAATAAGGTGTTTTTCTCTTTGCTCAGGGAGAACTTGGCTAGAAATTAGGAGCACTAGGAAGACTTCTAAGTTTGTGGTTTGGAGTTTAGAATTTTTTTGGGTGGGGGGTGGGAGATTAGATCGGAGCAGCTTGTATAGTGTACCCACTATATGTTCCGGCGCGAGTGAAATCAACTCTTTATGAGCAGTTTGTGGCTGCAATTGTTTTGTAAATGTGTGAATGATACCAGTAATGTTGGCTTTTCATAAGGCTGCAGGAAAACTTGTAACTATGATTGTGTGTACATTTTACACAAAGCAGTTTCAGGTTTTATTTTTGTTTAGAAACTAGGAAATGACATGGTGGCAGAACCTGAGTTATTTTTATCTTGAATTGAGAGTTTCTGTCACACCTAATGCAAATTTCTACCTAATGTTTAATTGGGTTGGAGTGGGGAGAGAGAATTCCAGCTGTTTGTGATCGTTGTCAGAGTCTCAAATTATGTACAAAGACATATTTTTTAAAGATTGAGGATAAAGAGGGGGGCCTAACTTGACCTGATGCCTTTTCCATACCGTGCCTTTTGTTCATTTAGTAGTTGTGGCATCTAGAATGATTACCGCATTTAGGAGTCGGGGTGTGAGGGGTGGAGAGGGAGAGGAAAACAGACAAAGAACAGCAGGGTGTCTTTTTTTTTTTCTCCCCCTAAGTGGCTTATTTCATAGCTTATTTTTAGTAGAAGATGAAGAAAGGAGGCAAAGATGTATTGGCCTTCTGTTCTTTCCCCACCTTCCTTCCTTTCTGACAAAAGAAAGCAGAGGCGCTTTAAAATTGTAGATCTCTGAGATAGGAGGATAACAGTCTCGAGATTTAAAAGCCAGAGGTTATCTTTGTTTCACGTTTATTTTCTGGTATAACGGAGTTTGGAAGTTAAAATTTTCGGATTTCCTTTTGTGTATGTGTTGTGTAGGTGAGAGATTTTGTGTCCTCCTTTCTCTGTTGAATTCACAAATCAGTAGGCCCAAATGGAGCCAACAATTTTTGAGTAAGGTATATTTAGCAGAAAATTTAAGGAAAAATTCCCCAGCCCTCTACTAAAATGAGTACAATTGGTCTGAAAAGGCTGGGGGTTGAGAAAGATGGAGGAGAGGAAGTGGGAAGAAAAGGTCTGAAGGAATGCACTTTTTGCCCCCCGTGCCCCTTGATGATTTCTTTGGTGTTGGGGGGTGATAGCTGGTTTCCTTGCAGTCTCCTGTTTCAGCCCATTTTTGGATGTCTCCTGAGCGTAATTATACCACCACGATTTACAGCCTGGCAGGGAACCTATATAGTAGGAAAGTAGCAGTGTGGGGGTAGGGAGAGAAGAGGATGTGTAACTAATTGGCCGCTGCCTGCCACCTCCTCGCTCCGTTCTTATGGAGACACCGTCTCTGGTTGTTGTTTGGAGTCAGTGATATTTCTTTTGTGACCGGTTGGTAGGAGGAGAGCTGACTCCCAAGTTATGCAGGGAGTGAGTGTTTTGCACCAATGCACTTAATAATCTGCTGGATGATTATGTTCTGAAACTCTGACTCATTCATTGTTTCTCTTCTGATCCTTTGCTTAAGGTTGTGCAAACCTCCCCAGGAGCCTAGAAACTGATTTACATGACTTTTGGATCCTTTAGGAATGTGCCCCAATAAAAAAAAAAAAAAACCTTGCAGTTAGCCCAGATCCTATGGAATGGTCTCGAATGGTGCGGCCATTTGTTTGCAAAGTCAGGTAGATTGGTGATCTGTGCTGCCCAGAGCCTGGCAACCTTTGAGGTTTCCACCTCCAACCAGCTGATTATTTAGATTGTCTGAGAACTGGGACTCTGGTGACCTTAAAGCGTGATTTGCCCTAAAGGAATATCGGTTTAAGTTCTCCCTGGTGGAGGAACAAACAGCTCAGATTACACGGGTTTCCTTGTTGGTGGGGGTTATTCGTCTCACCCTGTTGCACAGCCCTGGTGATCCTTTTATCTGTGAACCAGTGGCCCCTGCTGAAGGCTAGAGCTGCTTGTTTTGGAAAAGCGTTTGCAGGCAAAAGGCCGCAGGCACCGCTCCTTATCGCTCATTGGTTGCTCTGTTACTACCCGGAAAAGGAGGAGGGGAGGAGCTACCAAACAGCTGATGGAGTGTGTGACAAGAGAGTGTGTTTATATACAGAAGAGGTGGGGGCTGAGGAGGCCCTGTGAGGGGTGTTACAGGAACAGGAGTGTTTTCGAGGGGTAAAAAGGTAAGAGGAAAACCCGACTTGTTAGAATACAAGAAATGTTTAGAAAAATTAAGGTTGGCTGGGTGCGGTGGCTCACGCCTGTAATCCTAGCACTTTGGGAGGCCGAGGTGGGTGGGTCACCTGAGGTCAGGAGTTCAAGACCAGCCTCGCCATCATTGGTGAAACCCCGTCTTGGGGGAAAAAAAAAAAAAAAAAAAAAAGAAAAATTACAGTTAAATCAGAAAAGTGGATCTGATAATAATGGGGGCCAGCCTACACCATAGTGTACGATTTTGTAGCTTATAATACCAAGAGTTTTCAATGATTCTTTTCAGAGGGAGTGCAGGATACACCCCTTTATTTTTAAAATTTTTTTGTAGAGACCAAGGTCTGACTAGGTTGCCCAGGCTGGCCTCCAACTCCTGGCTTCAAATGTTCCTCTCACCTTGGCCTCCAGAGTGCTGGAATTGCAGGTGTGAGCCCAGAGCACCTGGCCTAGGGTATGCAACTTTAAATGCACTTAAATGACTCATATGCAGGGATTCAAAAATATGGCAGAGATGTCATCTTCCCTCAAGAAAGTGTCAAAAGTGATAGAAAGGGGCAGTGTCTTACACTAAATTCATTAACAGCCTGAGTGAATTTTATGGAATTGTTGGTGTCTGCTTTAGGGTTTCAGAAGCTTTCTGTAACAAATTCAAAACCTCAGATGTGGCGGAGTGTGGTGACTCACACCTGTAATCCCAGCATTTTGGGAAACTGAGGCAGGAGGCTCACTTAAGTTTAGGAGTTTGAGGGTCCAGTGAGCTAAGATCATGACACTGCAGTCATGCCTGGGCAAAAGAGCAAGACTCTCTCAATTAAAAAAAAAAAAAAAAAAAAAAAGCCTGACACAGTGGCTCACACCTGTAATCCCAGCACTTTGGGAGGCTGAGGTGGGCAGATCACCTGAGGTCAGGAGTTGGAAACAAGCCTAGCCAACACGGCGAAACCCCATCTGTATGAAGAATATAAAAAATTAGCCAGTTATGGTGGTGTGGGCTTGTAGTCTCAGCTACTCAGGAGGCTGAGTCACGAGAATCGCTTGAACCTGGGAGGTGGGGGTTGTGGTGAGCCGAAATTGTGCCACTGCATTCCAGCCTGGGTGACAGAGCAAGACTGTCTCAAAAAAAAAAAAAAAAAAAAAAATCCTCATATGTTTGGGTACCTGCTTTGTGCCAGGCATGGTGCTGGGAGTTTGGTAGTGAAAAATTCAGTATGGTTGGTCATGGTGCTTATACAATTAGTGAAAACATTTTTTTTTTTAATTTAGAAAGGACAGGCTATATTTGCTGTGTATAGTGCCTTTTTGAGTAACTTGTATTTACTCTTAGAGTGGACTTTTCACGGAATAGAAAGGTTAAAAAGTGAATTTTGTGTGATAGGATGTATATGGGGATCTGTACACCTGTTTAAAAAAATACTGCAAAACTAAAATATTAAAATGTGTCGCCATTTGTCTTTGACTTAACTTTGGTATTTTGCTGTTAATCAGTAGTTATTTTATCCCTTAGTAGTCTTTGTTATTCTTTAATTTGTGTTCCAAGTGTAGACAATTCCATAATCTTTTAACTAGCTCCGGTGTCAATTGGGAACCTGTGGTTTGCCTCTTTATTTCCTGTGGTCTCTGTTTTAGTGAGATGAGATGAAAGTTGGCACAGCTTTATGGTCTTCAAGCTAAAAGTTAAAAATTTGGCAACTCCCAGTGTTCTGAATTTGTCTTCCCTGCCTAGATTTTGGTGACAAATATAACATACTGGTACTTATTTTGGTTAACCAGGAACCTATATGAGTAAGCATTCACAGCTTTAGAACATCTGATTCCTGCAGTGCAGTTCTAGTAAATTACACGCAAGCCTCAAAATTCAGCTTTTTGGGGAAAAAATATTTTACAGATGTGACCCATAAAAGTCCCTTCTGTATTTGTGTATGTGTTAGAAAACCTAGATTTGTTAGTTTTTCTAGCGTTGCGATTTTCTTACCCCTTGACCTGCATTTTATAGATATATTTAAAATTTGGTATCCTCTTCAGTCTTGACAGATTCGATGGTTCCAAGAATCATTGGATTTTTAGGCATGTAATCCAGCCCTTATGTTGCATTATAATGTTTGTAATGTAATAGCTTTTTGCCTGTAGACCTACAGAGTGTACCTGGTAGTAAAATACTTAAGAACTTAGCTGGATTTTAAAAGTAATATGATAATTGAGGTTAATACAGATTGTAGGAAGGAAAACCAGTCACCTGTAATGCTATTCTTTAAACAGTAGTTTTCAAAGTTTAGTGTAATATTAATCACCTGGAGAGTTTGTTAAAACAGGTTATTGCATCATACTCCTGGAGTTTTCTAATTGATTGGGTCTAGGGTGGGGTCTAAGACATTTCCAGATGATCCCCCGGTCCTGGGACCACTGTTTAAGAACTGTCAAGGCCGGGCACGGTGGCTCAAGCCTGTAATCCCAGCACTTTGGGAGGCCGAGGCGGGTGGATCACGAGGTCAAGAGATCGAGACCATCCTGGTCAACATGGTGAAACCCCGTCTCTACTAAAAATACAAAAAATTAGCTGGGCATGGTGGCGCGTGCCTGTAATCCCAGCTACTCAGGAGGCTGAGGCAGGAGAATTGCCTGAACCCAGGAGGCGGAGGTTGTGGTGAGCCGAGATCGTGCCATTGCACTCCAGCCTGGGTAACATGAGTGAAACTCCGTCTCACAAAAAAAAAAAAAAAAAAAAAAAAAAAAGAACTGTTGGCCTTAAATGCTAACCTATGGCTTTTTTCCTGTCTTTTATTCTCCCCAGGATACATCGTTTTCCGCCTGTTGAATATATCATGTGTCTGCTTTCTTTTGGCTTAATATTTTGCAACTGTTTTTCCAAGTTAAAAATAATAGGCTGGATGCGGTGTCTCATGCCTGTAATCTCAGCACTTTGGGAGGCTGAGGCAGGCAGATTACCTGAGGTTGGGAGTTTGAGATCAGCCTGACTAACATGGAGAAACCCTGTCTCTACTAAAAAATACAAAATTAGCCAGGCATGGTAGCACATGCCTGTAATCCCAGGTACTTGGGAGATTGAGGCAGGAGAATTAATTTGTTTGAACCTGGGAGGTGGAGCTTGCGGTGAGCGGAGATTGTGCCATTGCATTCCAGCCTGGGCAACAAGAGTGAAACTCCGTGTCAAAATAAATAATAAATAGCTCATGTAACATGCCATCCCATGGCTGTGTCATTTATTTAATTCTTTGCCATTTTTCTCTGATGAATAAGATTGAAATTAACATTTTTGTACATAGGCTTTTCTTTGGGTTATTTCTGTTTTCCCAAAATGGGATTCTGGATCAAAGAAGGTAAACATTTGAATTAAAATATTTAATTAAAAATCTCAGAGCCCTACACTCAGTGGGTTGTTCTGTTGTGTTTTAGTTGTTATTGTTTTGGCACTGAAATGGCCTGGCATAGTGATTAAAGATGAGTTCTAATTTCCTCTTTGTTTAAACCTTTTTTTTGTGATAATGGTGATCCTCAATTTAGGCATACTTTTGTATTCTCAAGAGTGTCTACCACAAGTCTTTAGGTTAAATATATTCCTGAGCAGATAGATCTGACTAACAAGAGCTGTAGAATTAGTTTTGGTATCTTGAATTTTTTTTTCTTTTGTTTATTGAGGTATAATTGATGTACGATTAACTGTGCTTTTTAAAATTTACGTACAATTAACTGTACTTTTTTTTTTTTTTTCTTTTTTGAGACGGAGTTTCGCTCTTGTTACCCAGGCTGGAGTGCAATGGCGCGATCTCGGCTCACCGCAACCTCTGCCTCCTGGGTTCAGGCAATTCTCCTGCCTCAGCCTCCTGAGTAGCTGGGATTACAGGCACGCACCACCATGCCCAGCTAATTTTTTGTATTTTTAGTAGAGACGGGGTTTCACCATGTTGACCAGGATGGTCCCGATCTCTTGACCTCGTGATCCACCCGCCTCGGCCTCCCAAAGTGCTGGGATTACAGGCTTGAGCCACCACGCCCGGCCCAACTGTACTTTTTAAAAGTGATATATTTGATAAGTTTTAATGTTATGTATCACCCATGAAGCTTATCCTTATCAAGGTAGGAGACATATTTATCTTCCCCCAAAGTTCTGTGTGCCCCTTTGTAATCTTTCTCTCCCTTCCCTCCAACCATTGATCTCATTTCTGTCACTGTAGATGGTTATATTTTCTAGAATTGTATATATAAGTGGAATCATTCAGTATACACTCTTTTTGTGTGGGTTCTTTAACTCATAATTGTGACATTCACCCATGTGATCATTTAGTTCATTTTTTTTTTATTGCTAAGTAGTATTCTGTTATATAGATAAACTACTGTTTATGCATTTACCTCTTAATGCCTGGTGGCATTTGGGTTATTTCCAGTTTTGGGCTATTACAAGCAAAGTTGCTGTGAACATTGTATGGACATATGCCTTTTCTTCTTTTGGCTAAGCTCGATCATGTGGTAGCTTTTCGTGTGTGTGTGTGTGTGTGTGTGTGTGTGTGTGTGTTTTCAGACAGGGTTTCACCCTATTGTCCAGACAGAAGTTCATGGTGTGATCTTGGCTCACTGCAGCCTTGGCCACCATGCCTGGCTAATTTTATTTTTTGTAGAGATGAGGTCTCACTGTTGGCCAGGCTGGGCTCAAATTCCAGAGTTTAAGTGATCCCCTGACCTCAGCCTCCCAAAGTGCTGGGTTTACAGACATAAGCCGCTGTGCCTAGCCATATTTAACAGGTAGTTTGAATTTAATATTTACTGATGATGATCCGTATTTCACACACAAGTACGATTGTGACAACTGTTGTTTCACTTGTGTTTGTGTATTTTTTTTTTTTTTTTTTGAGATGGAGTTTTGCTCTGTCCCCAGGCTGGAGTGCAATGGTGCTATCTCAGCTCACTCCAACCTCCACCTCCCAGGTTCAAGCAGTTCACCTGCCTCAGCCTCCTGAGCAGCTGGCATTACAGGCCCTTGCCCCCACACCCAGCTAATTTTTGTATTTTTAGTAGAGATGAGGTTTCACTATGTTAGTCAGGCTGGTCTCAAACTCCTGATCTTGTAATCTACCCTCCCAAAGCGCTGGGATTACAGGTATGAACCTCGAGCATGGCCTTGTGTATTTTTAAGGAAACATGTTAAATTACTGTACATGCTTTAAAGCACCGATTTCTTTTGTTATTAACTTTATAGTATATGAATTTTGTTGATCTTTTTTTTCTTATCAGTAAAATGAATTTTATCTTACCATGGTGATTGCAGTACCTTTCACTTGAATAATGATTTAAACACTTTACTTCCTGTTTTTGAGGCATAGTCTTGCTCTGTTGCCCAGACTGGAGGGCAGTGGCATAATCTCTGCTCACAGCAACCTCTGCCTCCTGGGTTCAAGTGATTCTCCTGCCTCTGTCTCCCAAGTAGCTGGGATTACAGGGGCCTTCTACCATACCTGACTAATTTTTGTATTTTTAGTTAGAGACAGGGCTTTGCCATACTGGCCAGGTTGGTCGTGAATTAGGTGAGCTGCCTACCTCTGCCTCCCAAAGTGCTGGGATTATAGGTGTGAGCCATGACCCTGGCCAATCTGTTTTTTTTTTTTTTCTTTTCGAGATGGAGTCTCCCTCTGTTGCCCAGGCTGGAGTGCAGTGGTGAGATTTCTACTCGCTGCAGCCTCTGCCTCCCAGTGCCTGGCGTAAATCACAGATTTGTAGCGGAATTTGGTCCAAGCTGATTTGGTAGCTTCTCTTTTCTTCCTACTTCCATTTGAAATTAGTGAATTAATTTTTTTTTTTTTTTGAGATGCAGTTTTATTCTTGTTGCCCAGGCTGGAGTGCAATGGCATGATCTCGGCTCACTGCAACCTCCATCTCCTGGGTTCAAGTGATTCTCCTGCCTCAGCCTCACGAGTAGCTGGGATTACAGACATGCGCCACCATGCTCGCCTAATTTTGTAGTTTTAGTAGAGACCGGATTTCTCCATTTTGGTCAGGCTGGTCTTGAACTCCCGACCTTGGGTGATCTGCTTGCCTCAGCCTTCCAAAGTGCTGGGATTACAGGCATGAGCCGCTGCCACCAGCCATGAATTAAATTGTTATTGTGAAATATTTTTGTTAGCCTGAGCAACATGGCAAAACCCTGTCTTTACCCAAAAAGACAGAAAAATTAGCCCAGTGTGTTGGTATGCACCTGTAATCTCAGCTACTCGGGAGGCTGAGGCAAAAGGATCACTTGAGCCCAGGTGGCCGAAGTTGTGGTGAGCTGAGATCACATCAGTACACTCCAGCCTGAGTGACAGGGCAAGGCCCTGTCTCAAAAAAAAATGTTTTGTGGCCCTTTGAAATTATAGTTTAGGAATCTGGCCGGGCGTCATGGCTCACGCCTGTAATCCCAGCACTTTGGGAGGCTGAGGCAGGCAGATCATCTGAGGTCAAGAGTTCAAGACCAACCTGGCCAACATGGTGAAACCTCATCTCTGCTAAAAATAAAAAATTAGCCGGGTGTGGTGGTGTATGACTACAATCCCAGCTAACTCAGGAGGCTGAGGCAGGAGAATCATTTGAACCCGGGAGACAGAGGTTGCAGTGAGCCAGGATTGCGCCATTACACTCTAGCCTGGGCAACAAGAATGAAACGCTGCCCCAAAAAAGAAAAAAAGTCTGTCGAGAGGCTGTTGCATTAGTGGTTCTCAGTTGGGTATGAAATTTGAAAAGAATTGGGGAGCCAGGTACTACGGTTATTTTAATTTCTCCTCTGCACTTCACCAGATGCTTGTGGAAAGTGTCTGGTTGTTTATAGGCTGGTGCTTGTGGGGGTATCTGCCAATGCCCAGTGGAACCCAAATCCTCAAGAGCCTAGGGAAGCTCCACATGGCAGCCGTATGCTTTTGAGGGATGAAGGATCTTTTTTTTTGCCTTTCCCTGCTTTGTAGGTATCTACGTTGTTAGGTAGGCAGCGTGAATGGTTGCTGCTGATCTTCTGACCTGTCCCTGCAGAGAAGTCAGGCAGCCCTTGTGAAGGGAGGAGTTTGGCTGGACTTTACCAATTCTCTGGAAGACATTGCCATTCTCTGGAAGACTGGCATGGCTGGCGGGTCTGTCAGTGGACTCACACAAGATGCCTGGCCTATGCACTTGGAGGATCCATATTTCATATATTAATTAATTGGAAATGGGATCTTTGTCTTTGGTTCAATCTCCTGGTTTCTAACTTAAACCATTTTTAGGGGAGCATTATATATGCAGGTAGGAGAATACATATGAAATTTCCCTACGTACGAAATCATGTTATTGTTGTGAATTATGCATTTTCTATTTAGTATTAGGCAAAACTTTTTTCATATATTAGGTTTTATCATGTATACTTTTTTTTTTTTTTTTTTTTTGAGATGGCGTTTCATTCATGTTACCCAGGCTGGAGTGCAATGGCGCGATCACGGCTCACCGCAACCTCCGCCTCCTGGGTTCAGGCAATTCTCCTGCCTCAGCCTCCTGAGTAGCTGGGATTACAGGCATGCACCACCATGCCCAGCTAATTTTTTGTATTTTTAGTAGAGACGGGGTTTCACCATGTTGACCAGGATGGTCTTGATCTCTTGACCTTGTGATCCACCCGCGTCGGCCTCCCAAAGTGCTGGGATTACAGGCTTGAGCCACCGCGCCTGGCCCTTATCATGTATACTTTTTAAAGTTTTTTTGGATTATAAAATCTTAGTTTGAGGTAATATAAATCGAAAACTAGATTCAGAGTATGTGCCTGGTTTGTGTTACCTCAGAAGCAGTTGGGCCGTCAAGCCTAGTGAAAAGTAAATTTAGTTGTTTTGTCCAAAGGGTGCCAGTGTAACTTTGGTGATCTGGATTTTGCTTTTCAATTTGATGACTGTATTGCATAGACAGTTTCTGAAAAGTTGATTAATTGAAAAATTCAAAATGTTGTTGGGCATTTCCATCTAGCGTTTGTAGGTAGAAGGTTGATTGGTTAGAGTCATATCAATAAGAGATCACCAAGTGTAATATAGTTAGATCTATTGTTTCATGTTCTTACAGACTGCTGAATGTTTACTGCCTTTTTGCTATTCTTTGAATCTAAATGTGTAAATAAATTAGTGATTCTCCTTGGCAGCAAAACTTGGAACTACATAACTCTCTTTTTTTTTTTTTTTTTTTTAAGACAGAGTCTCATTCTGTTGCCAGGCTGGAGTACAATGGTGTGATCTTGGCTTACTGCAACCTCCAACTCGCTGGTTCAAGCGATTCTCCTGCCTCAGTCTCCTGAGTAGTTGGGATTACAGGCACGCACTACCACACATGGCTAATTTTTGTATTTTTAGTAGAGACGAGGTTTTGCCACATTAGCCAGGATGGTTTTGATCTCCTGACCTCATGGTCTGCCCACCTTGGGCTCCCAAAGTGCTGGGATTACAGGCGTGAGCCACTGTGCCTGGCTGAAACTACATAACTCTTTTAATTCTATTCCGAAAGAAGAAACTGGGCAACAGATACTCACTTTTGCCAGTCACAGTGGCTCACTCCTGTAGTCCAGCTATTGGGGAGGCTGAAGCGGGGAGATTGCTTGAGCCCAAGGCTGTAGTTTGCAATGATTGTGAATAGCCACTGCATTCTCCCACGTGACCGCCATAGTGAGACCTTTTTTTAATTAAAAAAAAAAAAAAGAAAAAGTCACTTCTATATGGCCTTTGGTTCTCACAACTGTAAGTTGTACTTGATCAGATCATTAATTCAAACTAGAGGCTGGGTGTTGTGGCCACGCCTGTAATCCCAGCACTTGGTTGGGAGGCCAAGGCGGATGTCACCTGAGGTCAGGAGTTCGAGACAAGTCTGGCCAACATGGTAAAACCTCATCTTTACCAAAAATACAAAAATTAGCTGGGTGTGGTAGTGGGCACCTGTAATGCCAGCTACTCAGGAGGCTGAGGCAGGAGAATTGCTTGAACCCAGGAGGTGGAGGTTGCAGTGAGCCGAGATCGAGTCACTGCAATCCAGCCTGGGCAACAGTGAGACTCTGTCTCAAAAAAAAATTTAGACTAGGAGAGCCTGCAAGGACATAATCCTGTGAGGGAGCTCTCAGACAGTTTGGGTTGGCTTTTTTGGAGTGCAATGGTGCCATCATGGCTCACTGCAGCCTCAACCTCCTAGGCACAAAGCAGTTCTTCTGCCTCAGCCTCCTGAGTAGCTGGAACTACAGTCTCACGCCACCATGCCTGGCTAATTTTTGTATATTTCTGTAGAGACAGGGTTTTGCCATGTTGTCCAGGCTGGTCTTGAACTCCTGAGCTCAAGCGATCATCTTGCCTTGGCCTCCCAAAGTGCTGGGGTTACAGATGTGAGCCATTGTACCTGGCCATCAATTTTTAATTACAAATTATATTCAAATAGATGAAAATAGGAGGGAAAAGAATTTTTAGTATGGTTAGCAGTTTTGATAGGAGTTTTAGCCCATGATTTATCTTAGCTTGGTGGCTGGTATTAAAGTTGCTCTTAAGTGTACTTAAGCATACTAAAATGTTGAACACAATATGTGTTTGATAACAGAATTATCAAGGGAACTGAGGAAAAAAGCACTCATCTTTGCATCACAATATGACATTACTAGCATCTGTTAACTTTACAAACCTGATTCATTCAGTTCTCCACAGCCACCATCTTGATAATGAATAAAAAAAAAAATCGTGTATTTTGTCACTCTATTCATTTGTATCTGTAAAGATTTAAAACAGAACATACCTTTCTTTTGAGTTAGGTTGGTTTTATGGTTGGAAGAAGGAAAGGAGGTAGACCTTTAAATGTCTTGATTGCTGCCCATTTCTCCCAGCAGTGAAGAAAGGGAGCTCTTTAGTGCTGTCTCTGATTATCAAGTGCTGTATATGTGACTATACCTGTGTTGTCTGTGGTGCCGTTGTGAACCCTCACTTGCTTTTATCCTTTCTATTCGTGAGCTCTTGCATTAGAGTAGTTAGTAATAGTTACTCTTTCTCTTGGAGTAATTAAGGTGACATTTCCCTTGTTTGAGATTTAGCTAAGATTTTCATACATAACATATAAACCATGATATATCAGAAAGACTGTATCTGTGGTTCATGAAGACTATAATTTCTAGCTTTGCGCAGTGGCAGTATCGTAGCCAATGAGGTTTATCCGAGGCATGATTATTGCTAATTGAAAACTTTTCCCAATACCCCACCGTGACGACTTGCAATATAGTCAGCACTGGCAATTTTTGACAGTCTCTACAGAGACTGATTTAAAAAAAAAAAAAAAAAAAAGACTAATTTCTTTTCATTTTCATAAATTGTGTGTTTTCAATTGTATGTTCACTCTTTCTCTATATTTTTTAATTAATTAATTTTTTTGAGCTGGAGTCTCGCTCTGTCGCCCAGGCTGGACTGCAGTGATGCGATTTCAACTTGCTGCAACCTCCACTTCCTGGATTCAAGTGATTCTTCTGTCTCAGCATCCTAAGTATCTGGGACTACAGGTGCGTGCCACCACGCCTGGCTAATTTTTGTATTTTTATTAGAGATGGGGTTTTGCCATTTTGGCCAGACTTGTCTCGAACTCTTGACCTCAGGTGACCCACCCACCTTGGTCTTCCAAAGTTCTGGGACTATAGGCATGAGCCACCTTGGCCAGCCTATGTATCTTTTCTGTTAGTGTTCTTAGTTTATACGTTAATTTCTAGGACTCAAGCAAGACAAACTCACTGATAGGAAAGTACTTTAGGTTAATTACAGGCAGCACACACTCGCCTTTGGAGAGAGGGTATTTCCAAATCATTTAATTAAAAGTAGAAGCAAAGCCAGGTCCTTGTTTCTTTTTTTCTTTTCTTTTTTTATGGTGGGGTTTCACCATGATGGCCAGGCTGGTCTTGAACTCCTGACCTCAGGTGATCCACCCACCTCGGCCTCCCAAAGTGCTAGGATTATAGGCGTAAGCCACTGTGCCCGGCCAAGCCAGGTCCTTGTTTCTAGGAGTTTGAGCTTAAGGTATATTTCATCTATTTTACTTTGTGCATTTTGGCAGTGATGTATCAAACTTGATCTTACTCATGCTAAAAGTGTGCAGTTATTTACAGTTTTGATGTGTACCCTCTGAATGTGAAAGTAACAGGCAATTCTTTGAGTTTGCCTTAGTAGTGAAATCATACCCAATGGAACTTGGCACCTGACTTTTGTGTTTCTCTCTCTCTCCCTTTTTTTTTTTTAATAGAAACAAGGTCTCTGGCACCCAGGATGGAGTATGGTGGTATGATTGTAGCTTGCCTTAAACTTCTGCATTCAAGTGATTTCTCTCACCTCAGCTTCCTGAGTAGCTGGGACTATAGGCATGCAAGATCAGGCCCAGCTAATTTTTAAATTTTTATTGTTTTTATAGAGCTGGGCTTTACGGTCTTGCCTAGGCTGACCTTGAACTCTTGAGCTCAAGTGATTATCTTGCCTAGGCCTCTCAAAATGCTGGGATAATAGGCATGAGCCACTGCATCCAGCCAAGTTTTGTGTGTGTTTTTTTTTTGTTTTTTTTTTTTTTTTTTTTTTTTTAAATGGTGTCTCCCTCTGTCACCCAGACTGGAATGCAGTGGCATGATCTCAGCTCACTGCAACCTCTGCCTTCCGGGTTCAAGCAATTCTTCTGCCTCAGCCTCCCAAGTAGCTGGGACAACAGGTGCACATCACCACGCCCAGCTAATTTTTGTATTTTTAGTAGAGACAGGATTTCACTATGTTGGCCAGGATAATCTCTATCTCTTGACCTCATGATCCACCCACCTCGGCCTCTCAAAGTGCTGGGATTACAGGTGTGAGCCGCTTACCCAGCCCAAATTTTGTGTTCTTTAGAGGTCCTGGGCTTTCCTTACCTCTGAATAATTTGATTTCTCTAAACTAGCTTAATACCATCTGGCCAGTTTGTGAGATTCAGAAACTGCATTTTCTTTAAGTCCTTGAGGTAGGAAATCTAGAGGTTGCTTTTTTTTTTTCCTTTTTTTTTGAAACCAACTTCCACTCTTGTTGCCCAGGCTGGAGTGTAATGGTGCGATCTCAGCTCACCACAACCTCTGCCTGCTGGGTTCAAGCGATTCTCCTGCCTCAGCCTCTTCAGTAGTTGGGATTACAGATTACAGACATGTGTCACTGTGCCCAGCTAATTTTTTTTTGTATTTTTAGTAGAAATGGTGTTTCTCCATGTTGGTCAGGCTGTTCTTGAATGATCTCAGGTGATCCGCCTGCCTTGGCCTCCCAAAGTGCTGGGATTATAAGCGTGAGCCACTGCAGCCAGTCTGAACTGGATTATCTTAATGAACATGTGTCTTTTTATTTGCTTAATGAGAATTAGAAATTCTGTTTTTTTACAGAATCAGAAATTAGTGTGTGACTTGTGTGCTTTTAAATTGGGACCATTAACCATTTGAATGAATTGGATAAAATGTGATGGTTTTAGTCTGTCAGTTCTGGCAGTTTTATTTCTTAAATGTCATTCTTAAAGTGTTTTGTCAGCTCTGATGACGTTCTGATGGCATCTTATTATTTAAAGTTAAATTTTAATAGGCATTAGAGTCATAGATTTTAGCATGTTTTTATACTTGGAGAAAACCTGGACTGCAAATACTAGTATTATAAAGCAATGGTGGCTTTCTGAATATAAGGGTGGAAATTAATAATATTATTACTATACTAATAAGTGTGGAAATTAATAATCACTTCTCTTTAGGGCATAGCAAATGTGGCCTTAAGTGGTAGCTTAAGAACTGTTAATGCTTGACTGTACCATTTCAGATTAGAAGAGTAAACTCTTGTAACTTTGTTATTATTGATAGAAAAAAATAGAGGTGAAGGTTGAGAGGAGACTGCTTTTCAACTGTGATTAACATCAGTTTTACTAGTAGTCATTTTTGTTGTGTGAAAAATAGAATTAAAACAACAGCCTAGTAATGTCTGTTAATCCTGTTTATAAGATTCTTAAAGGAAAATAAAAATGATTTTAGCAGGTTTTAATATCAGTGTTCTGGCACCTTTCTACAACAGTAGATTTAGATGGTATTGCATCTTACATTCTTTTTTTTTTTTTGAGACCGAGTCTTGCTCTGTTGCCTGGGCCGGAGTGCAGTGGTGCAGTCTCGGCTCACTGGAACCTCTGCCTCCGTGGTTCAAGCGATTCTCCTGCCTCAGCCTCCTGAGCTGGGATTACAGGCACCCACCACCATGCCCAGCTAATTTTTTGTATTTTTTTTTTTTTTTTTTTTAGTAGACATGGGGTTTCACTGTGTTAGCCAGGATGATAGTCTTGTGTTCGTCTCGATTTCCTGACCTTGTGATCTGCCCGCCTTGGCTTCCCAAAGTGCTGGGATTATAGGCATGAGCCACAGTGCCCGGCCAGAAATTGAACATTAATGACAAACATCTTGCTACATATTTTTCATTTATTTATTAAAAATATTTTTTGTGAATTTCTCCTCAGAAATTATTTATTTATTTATTTATTTATTTTTTGTCTGTAATTGTGTTTAATAATAGAGACATAAAAAAAAATGAGGGAAGAAAATAATTAACAAGCAGCCAACCAATATTTCATTTAAACCTGTAAATACGTGTGATGTAGTACTGATAAGAGTGTATATTTTGGGGCCGGGCGCGGTGGCTCAAGCCTGTAATCCCAGCACTTTGGGAGGCCGAGATGGGTGGATCACGAGGTCAAGAGATCAAGACCATCCTGGTCAACACGGTGAAACCCCGTCTCTACTAAAAATACAAAAAATTAGCTGGGCATGGTGGCGCGTGCCTATAATCCCAGCTACTCAGGAGGCTGAGGCAGGAGAATTGCCTGAACCCAGGAGGCGGAGGTTGCGGTGAGCCGAGATCGTGCCATTGCACTCCAGCCTGGGCAACAAGAGCAAAACT
>NW_022436947.1:11680513-11680919 GCF_009761245.1 Sapajus apella
CAGGAGTATCGCTTGAACCCAGGAGGCAGAGGTTGCAGTGAGCCGAGGTTGCACCATAAACTCCATGCTGGGCACAAGAGTGAAACTCTGTCTTTAAAAAAAAAAAAAAAAAAAAAAGGATTTAGTAGGGATAAGTGGAAATTAATGGAAGGAGCAGCAGAAGTTTGAGCATATAATTTAAAGAAAAAGGTAATAAAGAATAAAGAGTTCTGCCGGGCGCGGTGGCTCAAGCCTGTAATCCCAGCACTTTGGGAGGCTGAGGCGGGTGGATCACAAGGTCAAGAGATCGAGACCATCCTGGTCAACATGGTGAAACCCCGTCTCTACTAAAACTACAAAAATTAGCTGGGCATGGTGGTGCATGCCTGTAATCCCAGCTACTCAGGAGGCTGAGGCAGGAGAATTG
>NW_022436947.1:11685919-11698478 GCF_009761245.1 Sapajus apella
GCTTGCTTGTTCACAAAAGGTTTTATTTTTCCTTCGCTTATGAAGCTTAGTTTGGCTGGATGTAAAATTCTGGGTTGAAAGTTTTTTTCTTTAAGGTTGTTGAATATTGGCCCCCACTCTCTTCTGGCTTGTAGGGTTTCTACTGAGAGATCTGTTGTGAGTCTGATGGGCTTCCCTTTATGGGTAACCTGACCTTTCTCTCTGGCTGCCCTCAGTATTTTCTCTTTCATTTCAACCCTGGTGAATCTGGCGATTATGTGCCTTGAGGTTGGTCTTCTTGCGGAATATTTTTGTGGTGTTCTCTGTATTTCCTGGAGTTGAATATTGTCCTGCCTTGCTAGGTTGGGAAAGTTTTCCTGAATAATATCCTGAAGCGTATTTTCCAGCTTGGATTGATTCTCTTCGTCACATTCAGGTACACCTATCAAACGTAGATTAGGTCTTTTCACATAGTCCCATATTTCTTGGAGACTTTGCTCGTTCTTTTTTATCCTTTTTTCTCTAATCTTGTCTTTTTGTTTTATTTCATGAAGTTGGTCTTCGACCTCTGATATCTTTTCTTCTGCTTGATCAATTCGGCTGTTTAAACTTGTGCATAGTTCGCGAAATTCTCTTGTTGTATTTTTCAGCTCCATTAATTCACTTATATTCCTCTCTAAATTGTGTGTTATTGTTAGCATTTCTTCAAACCGTTTTTCAAAGTTCTTGGTTTCTTTGCATTGGGTTAGAACAAGTTCTTTTAATTCCCAGAAGTTTCTTATCATCCACTTTTTAAAGCCAGCTTCTGCTAATGGAACACAGTCTTTCTCCATCAGGCCTTGTTCTGTTTCTGATGAGGAACTGTGATCCCCTGTAGAGGGAGAGGCGTTCTGAGTTTGGGTATTCTCAGCCTTTTTAGGCTGTTTTCTTCCCTTCGTTATAGATTTATCCATCTGTGGTCTTTATAATTATCGTCTTTATAGTTGGGTTTCTGAATGGACGTCCAACTTGTTGATTCCCAGCGCTAGAATCTGAGCAACCCACTGCTCCGGCCAAAACAGCGGCTTTAAGATTGATGGTGCTTTTCTGACTCTGCACCAAGAACCACCACACCAAGGCAGTGGCAAAACCGCCTCACCGGCCTCAAGAGTCACGCTGGCGACACGTGGGGCTCCTCCGCTGGGAATCTCCTAGTGTGTGAGCAACAAAAATTGATCTGAAAGTGTGGCGTCCTCTCATTCTCTGCTCTTTCAGTGGGAGCTGCAATCCCGAGCTGCTAGTGATCAGCCATCTTGGATCTCTCTCCGACAGTTGAAGTTCTAACATGAGCCATTGTCTGATAATCCTTCGTTTTACTGGTAGAGTTGGTCTTTTCATCAGAGACAACTGGATCATATCTTCTCCTTTCCTACTCTCACTGTAGGCCCACCTTCAGCTCGTGATCTTCATTCACATCAAGTATGTACCTATGCAACAATCCTGCATGATCTGCACATGTACCCCAGAACCGGTTTATGTTTACGTGAAGGAAATCATTGATGCAACGAGGCGAAAGGAACATTTAAGTGCGTCTTCCTAAAGCGGAGTGATCGCTTTTGTCACTTGTTCGAGGGGTGGGGGGCCCATCAGTCGTCCCTGTTTCTGTGAGTCGTCTATGAAGCCCGGGCTTGGCCCCGGCGACGCCGAGCGGCTTTAACGGGCGGCGTCCAGTCGGCTCCACCAACGCTCCCGCCACCCTCGAGGCGCCCTCTCTATTTATTTATTTTTTTGAGACTGAGTTGCATTTTGTCACCCAGGCTGGAGTACAGTGGTGCAATTTTGGCTCACTGCAGCCTCCACCTCCCGTGTTCAAGTGATTCTCCTGCCTCAGTCTCCTGAGTAGCTGGAATTATAGGCATGTGATGCCATGCTGGGCTAATTTTTTGTATTTTTTGTAGAGACAGGTTTCACCATGTTAGCCAGGCTGGTCTTGAACTCCTGGTCTCAAGTTATCCTCCTGCCTCGTCCTCCCAAAGTGCTAGGATTACAGACACAAGCCACCGTGCCCAGCTATTCTTGCTACATAGAAATAGTAACGGTAATCAATTCCCTAATTTGAGATTGTAGAGGAAGTTCAGAATTATGTATTAATTCATGAGGACTCCTAGGTTTTTGTGTGGTATGTAAGTCAAAAGTATTTGTAAGCAGCTGTTTGTTAGTTTAGTAACCTTGGTGCATTTTTAAACCTTTGACCATAAATAGTGCCAGTACGTGCATGTCATGTAGATGGTAAGAGTCAGAAGTATGACACTTAAGTCCATCTTACTGGCATGATGACTCTGGGCAGGTGTTCAACCAGCTCTTTTGTGCCTCTGGTCGTTTATTTGCCTTCTGAAATTTGAGTGCCCTATTGGGCACTTGTAGTTAACAGAGCTAGTAGTCTTTTAAAAAGTACTAACTTTAGGCTGGCGTGGTGGCTCACGCCTGTAATCCCAGCAGTTTGGGAGGCTGAGTCAGGTGGATCACTTGAGGTCAGGAGTTCAAGACCAGCTTGGCCAACATGGTGAAACCCCGTCTCTACTCATGGATCTCAGTGAGCTGAGATCGTGCCATTGCACTCCAGCCTGGGTGACAAGAGTGAAACTCCATCTCAAAACAAAAAATAAGTACTAACTTTTAAACTATAAAAATAGAATTTTTTATGTAATGGTATTTACATGTAAATACTATTTTACATATAAAGGTCTATAAACTAGTTTTACTTATTAAATAAAAATATTTTTTATACTATATTTTTTAAGTTTTTAAAATATAAAAGTATCTAACTTTTCCGGGATCGTGGCTCACTGCAGCCTCCACCTCCCAGGTTTAAGCAATTCTCCTACCTCAGCCTCCTGAGTAGCTGGGATTACCAGCATGTGCCATCATGCTTGGCTAATTTTTGTATTTTTAGTAGAGACGGGATTTCACCATGTTGGCCAGGCTGGTCTCGAACTCCTTACCTCAGGCCGCCCGCCTCAGCCTCCTAAAACACTTGGATTACAGGCATGGGCCACTGCAGCTGGACTTGAAATTTATTTATTTATTTCTGAGACAGAGTCTTGCTCTGTCGCCCAGGTTAGAGTACATTGGTGCTATCTCGGCTCATTGCAACTTTCGCCTCCTGCGTTCAAGCGATTCTTCTGCCTCAGCCTCCTGAGTAGCTGGGACTACAGGCGTCACCACTAACTTTTTGGCTGGCTAACTTTTTGTATTTTTAGTAGAGATGGGGTTTCACCATATTGGCCAGGCTAGTCTTGAACTCCTGACCTCAAGTGATCCACCTGCCTTGCCCTTCCAAAGTGCTGGGATTACAGGCATGAGCCACCGTGCCCGGCCTAAATTTATTTTTAAAAGGTATACATGTATTTATATATATTTATGCTTCTATGTATACCTCTCTCTCTCTCTCTCCATATATATATATATATATATATATATATATATATATATATATATCTTTCACCTCTATTCTGTGGTACACATATATATGTATATATATTTTGTAGAAATGGAGTTGTAGCCTGTCTGTTCTTGAACTCCTGGCCTCGAGTGATCTGGCCACTTTGGCTTCCTGAAGTGCTGAGTTTACAGGGTGAGCCACCATGCCTGTTTTTTAAAATATTTATTTTATGTTTTTTATAGATATATTTTGACTTCAGAATTTTCTAAGCAATTGAAATTTCTTCTTTAAGTGAGAAAACATTGATGATTTTTGGTATATGTATGTTTATTTCAGCTCATGGTTTTGTTGTTGTTTGTTTTTGAGGCAAGGTCTGTCTCTGTTGCCCAGGCTGGAATGTTGTGGTGCTTTCTCAGCTCACTGCATCCTCCACCTCCCAGGCTCAGCGATCTTCCTGCCTCAGCCTCCTGAGTAGTTAGGACTACAGGCATGTGCCACTATGCCTAGCTAATTTTGTAATTTTAATGGAGGTGGGATTTGCCAAGTGGCCCAGGGTGGTCTCAAACTCCTGAGCTCAAGTGATCTGCCCACCTTGGCCTCACAAAGTGCTGGGATTACAGGCGTGAGTGACTGTGCCCGGCCTTCATTGTTCTATAATGTACTTATCATTCTAATATATTTCACGTTTATCCTTGTAGTATCTCTGCTTTGAGATGTTATGGCCCACTTTTTGTGAATTAAATATCTGGCCACGCAGGTCAGTCGAAAGGGCTGAGATCAGAGTAAGTCCTTATCACAATGCACCTGGGGCTGACTGGGGTTTCTTTTTTTTTTTTTTTTAAAAGACGAAGTCTCGCTCTGTCACCAGGCTGGAGTGCAGTGGTGTGATCTCGGCTCACTGAAACCTCCGCCTTCTGGGTTCAAGCAGTTCTCCTGCCTCAGCCTTCCGAGCAGCTGGGACCATAGGTGCGTGCCACCATGCCCGGCTAGTTTTTGAATTTTTAGTACAGACGAGGTTTCACCATGTTGGTCAGGATGGTCTCGATCTCTTGACCTCATGATCTGCCTGCCTCGGCCTCCCAAAGTGCTGAGATTATAGGCATGAGCCACTGCACCTGGCGGCTATGGTTTCTTAAACTTTTGTTCCTTATAGTTTTGTCCCTTGTAGGTTTGCCTGTGTAGTAGATGCTTAGCAAACAGCTGATAAGTGGATTAGAATAAATTATATACTACTGGGTTTTCACCAAGTCCTTGGGTCATTTTTAGACTGAACTTTGGCACCTGTAATGGAAATGATATGGAAATCATGCAGGAAAGTGTTGAATTGTCCTCAAATGATGGAGACTTCAGTTCTTTTCTGTGCAGATGCCATTTGCCTTTTTATGTAGTGTTCATTTTCCCAAATGTAACGTGTGTATGTTTTCTGAAATGGTCCTAAATGCTAATACTTTATAGTTTATAAAATGCCATTTTCAGGTGGTTAAGATTGTTTGATTCCTGGTATTTAAGATCAAAGGAAATTATTTAAGGTTGTGCACTGGGGAAGGAAACAGCTGAAACTTGTGTTGCTTCACTTGTAAAATAGAATACCTTAAACTCATCCAAATTATAGAGCTTTTTAGTACTTTTTTATACATTGCAGTGTCTCAAGTTCCTCCTTACAAATTTAGTAGTTCCAAAAGTGGCTTTCCTTAATATTTGATACTGGCAAATTCTTGGTTTGCTCAGGACTTCATCAAGGACCTTTCTTTGTGTTTATTTTTACCTTTCACCTGTACTCTGTGACAAAAGAGAAGACTTAAGAAGTACTTTAGTAGCTCACACCTTCCATAAAAATCGTATGTGGCCTATTCTTATTCAGAATAATAGGAAAGATACTTAAATCAGACATTTAAAATCTCATTGTGCAGATGCCAAACCTGAAGTTTAGTGTTATATTTAAATGTATATATACAAAATTATAGCTTTTCTTTTTTCTTTGTGTGTGGGTGTGTGCTTGGCGAAAGAGGAACAGAATTTTACTCCTTAGGTTATTGGTAAGTAACACAGAGGTTCTGGCACAGGTGTTGTCTACGGCCCCTTAGGGATCCCCGAGATACTTTCAAGGAGACTGTGAAGTCAGAACTTGCTTCATAGTAATATTAATTCATTATGTGCCTTCTTTACTCTATTGACATTTGTACTAATAGTGCAGTACCAGTGGTGGATAAAACTGCAGATGTCTTAGCACACCAAAACCATATTAATAGATATTGTATTCTTCACCACCACATACTTACAGTTGAAAAAAGGCAGTTCCACTGAAACATATCCTTGATAAGGAGTAAAGGTAATTTATTAAATTTTGACCCTCAAGTACATGTCCTTTTAATATTCTGTGCACTGGACCGGGCATGATGGTTCATGCTTGTGATGCCAGCACTCTGGGAGGCCAAGGCAGGAGGAACATTTGAGGCCAGGAGTTTAAGACCAGCCTGGGCAACATGGCGAAACCCTGTCTCTACAAAATAACAAATACTAGCTGAGTTTGGTGGCCCTTGCCTGTAGTTCCAGCTACTCTGGAGGCTGAGGTGGAAGTATTGCTGGAGCCCAGGAGGTTGAGGCTATAGTAAGCTATGATTGTGCCACTGTACTTGAGCCTGGGTGGCAGAGTAAGACCCTGTTTCAAAATACAAAAAACAAAACAAAAAATCTGTGGAATGAAGTGGGAAGCATTTTTGCTGCATATTGAAAGTGTGGCAATTTCCAAAAAAGAAACACTTGTGATTTTGAGTTGCCATCTGAACTAGCTGCTTTTTCATTGGATGCTATTTGTATTGGGGTTATTCAGAGTTGGGTATCTGTCTGACATTTTCTAAAAAATGAAGAAAACGAGCCCATCGCTATAAGAACAGCTGACAGTATATGTTGCCAGTGATGAAATTTGAGCTTTAAAGCAAAAATTAGAATTTTGGAATACATGTATCAGCTACTGTGTGCTTAACAGTTTTTTGATATATTTCTGACAGGATTTTTGATGTATGATGAAATGGTGTCAACATTTGGAAGATCTGTGTAAGTCAGTGAACTGCTATTTTCCAAATGGCCAGTACATGATAGAAAAATTATGCTTGGGTAAAAGATACATAAAAATGCAAAGTAGACCAGTGGATTTTAATATAAGAATATGAAAAGTTCACTGGTTCAACTTAAGATTCCACATTGCAGTTAGCTTTTAGGCGATAACTACTTGTCAATTTTGGTCCAATATCAACAAAAATGTCCAGAATTATCTGAAAAGTCCATAAAAGTACTCTTTCTAGTTACATTCAAAACATACCAGATTGAATGCAGAAGCACATATGAAAATCCAGCTTTCTTCTCTTAAGCTGGATGTTAGAGTTGCAAAATCATTAAAAACTGTTTCTACTATATTATTCTTTGTTTTAGAAATTATTTTTCATAAAAATGATTTATGTTTACAGGCGTAAGATTTACTTTTAAATGAACTAATATTTTGTGTTTCTAAAATGGTAATAACACACATAGAAGAGCTCTTTGAGGTCTTCAAACTTTTTTTTTATTGATACAGTGTCGCTGTGTTGCCCAGGCTGGAGTGCAGTGGCACAATCTTGGCTCACTGCAACTTCTCTGCCTCCCAGGTTCAAGCGATCCTCCCGCCTCAGCACACTTAGTAGCAGGGATTATAGACACGTGCCACCATGCATGGCAAATTTTTGTGTTTTTAGTAGAGATGGGGTTACGCCATGTTGGCGAGGCTGGTCTCAAACTCCTGACCTCAGGTGATCCACCTCCCAAAGTGCTGGGATTACAGGCGTGAGCCACCGCGCCTGGCTGAGGTCTCCAGTTTTTAAAAGTGTAGAGTGTGCTGAGACCACAGTGTTTGAGAACTACTACTCTAATGTATATCAGAAGATATAAATGTATATAAGAAGAGAAGTCACATTATAATAAAGTCTAGGATGTGCTTTAATTGTAATCTGGCACAGTGTCTGGTATATCAATTTTTTTTTTTTTTTTTTTTTTTTGAGATAGAGTCTGTGTCACCTAGACTAGAGTGCAGTGGTAGGATCTTGGCTCACTGTAACCTCCACCTCCTGGGTTCAAGTGATTCTTTTGCCTCAGCCTCTTAAGTAGCTGGGATTACAGGGGTCTGCCACCATGCCTGGCTAATTTTGTTGTTTTAGTAAAGACAGAATTTCGCCATGCTGGTCAGGCTGGTTTCGAACTCGTGACCTCGAGTGATCTGCCTGCCTTGGTCTCCCAAAGTGCTGGGATTACAGGCATCAGCCACTGCGCCTGGCAATGTGTTGAACCACACTGGATTGAATTATTCAGTAAACTGTGTAAATACACATTTAGTCAAGAAGGAAAATTGGTGGTGTGTGAAGATGGCAAGTGTTTTTATGTTAGTAAACAGTGTCAGGTTTATGTGGTATTTTATAGATTCTAAGACATTTTTTTCCATATCTTAACAAATCTTTGAAATTGAGATGTCTTAAAATGGTGATGAGTCATAGTCTAATGGGCAACTTTTTTCTTTCTTGGTGTGTCGTGAAATAATGGTGTGTCATAGATGTGATGAAATGTGCTAGTGTCTCTTTTTGTGTGGAGAGGGGAAGGAAATATACTAAGTAAGCAGTTCAGTTCTTGAGCTCCAGGATATGCTGCATTAAATGTTACTCTTATCAAGAACTGAATTGACTCTGGGCAGTTGACAGTAGGCTCATCGTTGAAATATTCTGTTCATAAAGCAAGTATCTTTATTCCAAGCCAGAAAACTAGATTTGAGTGCTAGAATTCAGGCCTTTAAAATAAAATGCAAAACTCATATTTATGTGTCTTTTTTAATATGCAGAGCTTTTTGTTTTTCTGTTTAATCATATTGTTGATTTTCCCATCTTTATATATGTGTATATATATGTATTTTTGCTTATTTTTAATTGACATTTATGGCATACAGTGGTATTTCTATAGATGTATACAATGTGTAATGATCAAATTGGGCATATCTGTCACCTTATTCTTTGTGTTGGGAACATTCAAAATAAACTCTTCTAGTTATTTGAAAAGACACAATAAATTGTTTTTTTTAAATTGAGATGGTATCTCGCCATGTTGCCCAGGCTGGTTTTAAACTCCTAGGCTCAAGTGATCCACCTGCCTTTGCCCTCACAACGTGCTGGGATTACAGGTGTGAGCCACTATGCCCAGCTACAGTAAATTGTTAATTACAGTCACCTTCCAGTGCACACTTACTCCTTTTATCTATCTGTAATTTTGTTTTTTTTTTTTTTTTTTTTTTGAGACGGAGTTTCGCTCTTGTTACCCAGGCTGGAGTGCAATGGCGTGATCTCGGCTCACCGCAACCTCTGCCTCCTGGGTTCAGGCAATTCTCCTGCCTCAGCCTCCTGAGTAACTGGGATTACAGGCACGTGCCACCATGCCCAGCTAATTTTTTGTATTTTTAGTAGAGACGAGGTTTCACTGTGTTGACCAGGATGGTCTCGATCTCTTGACCTCGTGATCCACCCGCCTCGGCCTCCCAAAGTGCTGGGATTACAGGTGTGAGCCACCGCGCCCGGCCTTGTAATTTTGTTTTTGTTAACCAATCTCTTGACTACTTCCCCACCAGACTCTAGTAACCACTATTCTGCTCAGTTTCTATGAAATTAACTTTTTTAGCTCCCACATATGAATGAGAATATGTGGTATTTGTCTTTGTGTGCCTGGCTTATTTCACTTAACATAATGTCTTCCAAACTCATCCATGATGTCGTGAATGATAAGATGTGGTTTTCAGGTTTTTTATGGCTGACTAGTATTCATATGTAGTATATAGTGTATATATATACCACATTTTCGTTTTTTCTTTTTTTTCTACCACATTTTCTTTATCCATTTATTTGTTGCCCTCATTTAAAAATCTCTAATAGGCCTATTAAAAGATAAGTTATTGAATTCTGTTGTTAACATTTTTGTGTTTGTGTTTTGTATTAAAAAAAAAAGAATAGGACCATATCATGGAGATATAAAGATATCGTATGAATAAATAGCCTAGTCCTTAGAAGTACATTTTAAAAAGGAGTATAGGGCCTTGGAAAACTTGAGTCTGTCAGAGAAGCCTTCCTGAAGAAGCAGAATGTCATAGAGACAGGAGGTAGATGAGCAAGAGGGCACCCATGGGATATGAGGTGGTTGGTAGCTGCTTCTTCCCCTCCTCCTTTCCCCGGTAGCTTCTTGATTGAAGAATCAGGTTGTAAATAAGTCCCTCTTGAATATTTGCGTACTAGAGTGCAATGTTTGTGACCAAGATTATGTGGGTTGCAGTAAGGTGAACGAGCTGAGTTTTTTATGATCTGACACTCTGGAATCAGTAGGGCCACACCTGATACTTTTCTGGAGGTGTGATCTCTTATCAGTCAGCCAGAGGAGGACTCTTGGTAAAGAATTTACCCACAGAGGTTGAAATCCAATACTTGTTGGCAGGGTTTTAATGAATTTGACAATTAATTGATTTGTGGCACATTATATGAGAATGATTAAGATAATTTTTTGAAATGCATCTACTTTTTCAGGTGGCTCACTCCTGTAATTTCAGCAACTCAGGAGGCTAAGGTGAGAGAATCATTCAAGGCTAGCAGTTTAGACCAGCCTGGGCAACAGAGCAGAGCAAGACCTCTTATCCTTTTTTTTTTTTTTTTTTTTTGAGATGGAGTTTTGTTCTTGTTGCCCCAGCTGGATTCAGTGGTGTGATCTTGGCTCACTACAGCCTCTGCCTTCTTGGTTCAAGCGATTCTCCTGCCTCAGCCTCCTGAGTGGCTGGGATTACAGGCATGTGCCACACGCCCATCTAATTTTTTGTATTTTTAATAGAAATGGGGTTTTACCATGTTAGCCAGGCTGGTCTCAAACTACTGAACTCAGGTGATCCACCTGCCTTGGCCTCCCAAAGTGCTGAGATTACAGGCATGAGCCATTGTGCCCGGCCGAGACCCCTTATCTTAAAAAGAAAAAAGCATAGACTTTTTCAGATGTATGACATTTGAAGAAGTAAAATACAGTGGAACAACTATAGTCTTCAGTCACAAGTTGTATTTGCATCTCTCTTTGCCTTGGTTTCCTCACCCAAAAAAGGAAGGAAATACTTGTAATTTGTTTTGAGGTTATATTATATGAAATGTATGTGAATGTATTTAGCATGTAATTGCTTACTGGACAGCTCAGTTAGGAATTGTAGTTGGCTGCTAGTAACAGTTCTGTAACTGTGATGGGAAGTTAGGCAGATGAGGGTGGTCTTGATGTCATCAGGGAATCCAGTTTGCCACAGTGTGTATTCCCAGCCCTCTTCAGTGCATGACTTACATCTTAAAGGAATAGCTTCTGTCATCATGTCACTATTTCATGTAGGGGGAGGAAGAAAGGGGTGAATAAGCAGAAGGCTAAGAGTTAGCCTAAGGCTACTCCCCTCCCCTAGTGACCAAAGGAACTTTTCTGAGTGTCCTTCCCTACACATTGCCCTGATCAACCTGGGTGAAAAGTATCTCGTTGCAAGAAAGTCTGGGAAACAAGGATGTTTGACTGCCCTGAATAAAATCAGGATTTTGGCCAGGCACGGTTGCCTCACGCCTGTATTCCCAACACTTTGAGAAACTAAGGCAGGCGGATCACGAGGTCAGGAGTTCGAGACCAGTCTGACCAAAATGGTGTAACCCTGCATCTACTAAATATACAAAAATTAGCTGGACGTGGTGGTGCCTTGCCTGTCATCCCAGCTACTCAGGAGGCTGAGGCAGGAGAATCGCTTGAACCCAGGAGGCGGACGTTGTAGTGAGCCAAGATCGTGCCACTACACTCCAGCCTGGGCTACAGAGCAAGACACTGTCTCAAAAAAAATAAAGTAAAAATAAATAAATACAATAAATAAAATCAGAGTTTTGATAGTAAGAAGGAGAGAATAGATACTGGGTTGGATAACGCAGTGTCTTCCACAGCAAATGTTTCGTTTTTTTCTTCCATTTACATATTTGGGAGCTTTCGTATAGACCTATCTACCCTTGAAGTGTCCCCCACCATGGATTTTATTTTTTTATTTTTTCTTGTTTTTTTTTAATTTTAATTTTTTTCACCTGGAGAACACTGAATTTTTGTTTATGTATATCTTACGACTTTCAGGTTCTGCTTTGCTGGGGGACTGGGCTTATGTGATAAGATTACTTACTCTTGAGCATTAAAGGAAAAAGAAAAGAGTTAAAACTGTTTTTTTTTTTTTTTCCATAGTTTAGTTTGTACCCTCAACCTTTAACTCAGAGGACCTGATTTGGGAGTTTGGCAGTGGTTGAAAGTTGGTAGAGGAGAGGCAGAGTGTTGGTAGGAAAGGAGGCTGCCTGGAGGCCTGTCCAGGGCTTTTGTCCTTGGCTCCATGCTCGGTGACTCAGAAACCTTGGCACTTTCACTTTCTTCTTGGGTAACTGTCCTTATCTATCAAATAAGGGGTTGGTTTAGATGATTTTAGGTCTTTCCAACTTGAATATTCTGATTTTATATGTAGATATTATACATGCAACTCTTATGTGCACGTGTGTGTATGTGTGAATGTAAAAGGCCTTCACAGTCATATGTATACATAGTATTGCCTTTTAGGGAATACAGAATTGAGGATAGAGTTATGACATAAATTTAAAATCTCATTTTGAGTCTTACTCTCTTTGCCAATAAATATGTACAATTAAAATAGATAAATTGTGCAGCTTATTACCTTCTTGGTATGCATTTTTATTAGGGCTTTTTAAGAAGTTCAAAGTAGAAAACCTTTTACATCTTCATTTCTGATTTGAAAATGTGGCAGTGAAATGTTTCACGTTTAGAAACCTGTGTTAATATTGACAAGGAAAAGTCTCAGTCTTATGCCATTAGTAATGATGTGTCGTTACCCTTTCATTTCTAGAAATGGATCCCTGGAATTAGATGGAGTATTGTGAAAGCGTAATTAAAAAAATTTTTTTTTGCCGGGCGCGGTGGCTCACGCCTGTAATCCCAGCACTTTGGGAGGCCGAGGCGGCTGGATCACGAGGTCAAGAGATCGAGACCATCCTGGTCAACATGGTGAAACCCTGTCTCTACTAAAAATACAAAAAATTAGCTGGGCATGGTGGCGTG
>NW_022436947.1:11703478-11706870 GCF_009761245.1 Sapajus apella
TTTTTTTTTTTTTGAGACGGAGTTTCACTCATGTTACCCAGGCTGGAGTGCAATGGCGCGATCTCGGCTCACCGCAACCTCCGCCTCCTGGGTTCAGGCAATTCTCCTGCCTCAGCCTCCTGAGTAGCTGGGATTACAGGCACGCGCCACCATGCCCAGCTAATTTTTTGTATTTTTAGTAGAGACGGGGTTTCACCATGTTGACCAGGATGGTCTCGATCTCTTGACCTCGTGATCCAGCCGCCTCGGCCTCCCAAAGTGCTGGGATTACAGGCTTGAGCCACCGCGCCCGGCCTATTTTATTTTTTTTAGACAGAGTCTTGCTCTGTCGCCCAGGCTGGAGTGCAGTGGCATGATCTCGGCTCACTGTAACCTCTGCCTCCCGGGTTCCAGTGATTCTCCTGCCTCAGCCTTCCTTGTAGCTGGGACTACAGGTGCGTGCCACTGTGCCCAGATAGTTTTTGTATTTTTCGTGGAGATGGGGTTTCACCATATTGGCCAGGCTGGTCTTGAACTCCTGAACTTGTGATCTGCCTGCCTTAGCCTCCCAAAGTGCTGGGATTACAGGTGTGAGCCACCACCTGGCAAAGGTATAATTATTAAAATGCTATCCAATGCTAGTTCATAACCTGCTTAGCCAAGAATTCAAATGCTTTGTTTGCCCTGCTTAGGTCAGACTTTGGCCTACTCTGTGAATGAATCAGTTTTTTTTGTTGTTGTTGTCATTATTACAGATGGTGGAATTGAGTCAAGATGTTAATGTCCCTTGTCCAATATGGAGAGCTAGTTAAGAATGTCTTCTGATTCTGTCCTGTGGAACGAGAATACATATCTGTTCACTTGATGGAAACTTACAGTTCCTTCGTGTCTTGTTTCAGTTTTTTCATGTGGAATTCATCTACAGAGGCAGTATGGTTGAGTGGATGGGACAGGCCCTTCTGAGAATTCTTTGAAGGCCAGGCGCAGTGGCTCGTGCCTATAATCCCATTACTTTGGGAGGCTCAGGTGGGTGGATCGCCTGAGGTCAGGAGTTCGAGACCAGCCTGACCAACATGGAGAAACCCCATCTCTACTAAAAATACAAAATTAGCCAGGCGTGGTGGCGTATGCCTGTAATCCTAGCTACTTGGGAGGCTGAGGCAGGAGAATCGCTTGAACCCAGGAGATGGAGGTTGTGGTGAGCCAAGATCGTGCCATTGCATTCCAGCCTGGGCAACAAGAGCAAAACTCTGTCTCAAAAAAAAAAAAAAAAAAAAGAATTCTTTCATATAATTTTGTCATTTCAACCCAATAAATTTCTCCTTCATCTCTGTTCCTGATCCCTGGTGTTATGAATGATAGGTTTCAGAAGCTTCCATGTTTCAGGACCTCTCCTACCTAATAGAAAACAGCTCAGATGTTTGTTATTGGTAATTAGAATATTTAATTATTAGGTAAGAACAAGATGTTATAGATTCTTAAATTTGGCTTATTACTTGGAAATGTTATTGAGGAAATTAATAAACAGTTTTGTAATTTACTAAATTATGATATAACTTTTAGTCACATAAAAAGTGTCTAAGCTTGTCCGATAGCTGCTTCAAATTATAATTAATGATATTGCAGAACAAATTCTAAGTTAGTAGTAATATTTTGGTTAAAATATAGTAGTAGGTTTTTAACATGTATGTGACTGTAGATCTTTATTTTTGGCTGCCACATATTTGTGAATAAAACCAAACTTAAAGCAGGTAAAACTTTTATTTTCGAGTTAATTGCCAAGTGTAATTCAGATTGAATTGCATAATAATGACAGCGTTAAGTTTCTTGTTTAACAGATATGGACTGGAAATTTTTCTTTCCAGTTCGCTTTGAAAAATCTCAGATACAAGGCAGGGACTGTGTATGCACTTGTAGTCCCAGCTACTTGGGAGGCTGAGACTGGAGGATCGTTTAAGCCCAGGAATTCAAGTCAGTCTGGCTAATAGAGCAAGATCTCCATCTCTAAAATAAAACAACTCATATATAAAATTAGAATAGTATAAATAAATACCTGTATACCAACCTACTATGTAGACTCAATGTTTTGCTATATTTGCTTTATCATATTTTTGGTTGAGCCATTTATGATTTGCAAATACTGTGACAGTTCAGCATAAATACTTTAACATGTATCGTCAAAGAATAAGGACTTTCCTGGCTGGGCACAGTGGCTCACGTCTGTAGTCTCAGCACTTTGGGGGTACCGAGACAGGTGGATCACTTGAGGTCAGGAGTTCGAGACCGGCCTGGCCAACATGTTGAAATCCTGTCTCTACAAAAATTAGCTAGATGTGATGGCATGTGCCTGTAGTCCCAACTACACAAAAGACTGAGGCAGGAGAATCACTTGAGCCTGGAAGGCGGAGGCTGCAGTTAGCTGAGGTCATGCCATTGCATTCCAGCCTAGGTGCCAGAGTGAGACTCTGTCTCAAAATAAAAATTAAAAAAGAATAAGGACTTTTTTTTTTTTTTTTTTTTTAAAAGACGGACTTTGCCCAGGCTGGAGTGCAATGGTGTGGTCTCTGCTCACTGCAACCTCCGCCTCCCGGGTTCAAGAGATTCTCCTGCCTCAGCTTCCCAAGTAGCCGAGATTACAGGCATGTGCCACCACACCTGGCTAATTTTGTAGTTTTAGTAGAGACAGGGTTTCTCCATGTTAGTCAGGCTGGTCTCCAACTCCTGACCTCGGGTGATCCACCTGCTTTAGCCTTCCAAAGTGCTGGGATTACAGAAGTGGGTCGCCACACCCAGCCTAAAGTCAGCTTTTAAATTAGGGTTTAAATTTGCTTTTGCAGCTGCATGTTTTTAAAAATTTGCTTGAGGCCAGCAGGTTGATGCTGCAATAAGCTATGATTGCACCGTGCACTCCAGCCTGGGTGACAGAGTGAAACCCTGTCTCTGGAAAAAGCAAAAAACTTTCTAAAATAGGTGAACATTTTTCTGCCCTTAGAAAATATAGAATGGTGAGTACAATTGGACCCTCAAGAGTAAATACCAGAGACAGCGATGCAGTTAGTCTGGTAGAAAATAATAGTACCTGCTGCAAAGGGTTGTTGTTACCAAGTAAGTGAAATGGTGTTGTAGTGGTTAGCACAGTGTCTAACACATAAGCACTCCAGTGTTAGCTTTAACAAAAATTACATGTGTGGGATGTGTATTGATTTGGAACTATAAATACCAGGACTTTTTTTTTTTTTTTTTTTTTTTTTAAAAAGAGACAGAGAGTCTTGATATGTTGTCCAGGCTGTTCTCAAACTGCTGGCCTCAAGCGATCCTCCCACCTTAACCTCCCAAAGTGTTGGGATTGCAAGTGTGAACCACTGCGCCTGGCCAACACCAGGACATTTTAAAGGTTGCTTTTTTTTTTTTTT
>NW_022436947.1:11706970-11805208 GCF_009761245.1 Sapajus apella
AAAATACAAAAAATTAGCTGGGCATGGTGGTGCGTGCCTGTAATCCCAGCTAATTTTTTGTATTTTTAGTAGAGACGGGGTTTCACCATGTTGACCAGGATGGTCTCGATCTCTTGACCTTGTGATCCACCTGCCTCAGCCTCCCAAAGTGCTGGGATTACAGGCTTGAGCCACCGCGCCCAGCTCAGAATATATTTTAAGGCAATAACACCTGAAGTTACACTAAAGCCTCCTGTGAAATCTTCCCTGATTCCACTTTCCTCCCTATCTTTGTGAATTAATCATCTTATTTTCTCATATGTATGTATGTAGTATTTTGCATGTTCACATAAATATGCTCATACATTTTGATTCAATATGACTGTTGAGATTTATTGATGTTATTAGAAGTATGCTAGTAGCTCTACTTCATTTGTTTCCAATTCATTTATATTGATTCATATGCATGTATCTTATTTTTCTATTTTGTTAATGCACATTTAGGTTATTTCCAGTTTTTCACCATTATATACAGTGTCATAAATTAACATTTAAAGAATGTCTTTTTGAGCACATATGTGTTTCTGTGGGATAGTGTTTTTCAAGTCTTTTTGTTTAGTAGGCACAGTTAGAAATGTACTTTGCTGGGGAGTGGGGGGAGTGGCTCACGCCTGTGATCACAGCACTTTGGGAGGTCAGGGCAGGCAGATCACCTGAGGTCAGGAGTTTGAGACCAGCCTGGCTGACATGGTGAAACCCTGTCTCTACTAAAAATAAAAATTAGCTGGGTATGGTGGCAGGCGCCTGGAATCCCAGCTACTCGGGAGGCCGAGGCAGGAGAATTGCTTGAAACCAGGAGGCGAAGGTGGCAGTGAGCCGAGATTGTGCCGTTGCACTCCAGCCTGTGCAACAAAAGTAAAACCTGTCTCAAAAAATTTTTAAAAAGTCTTTACATTGAGACTCAACATATGTGTATGCGTGTATATTTGCATATTATTCATATATATGCATATTTACATGTAATGTAAATTACAGTTCTATAAAATACCCTGAAAAAATAATTACCCATACAATGTGAGAGATGCATCCTTGAGATGTAAATAAATATCCCTCATTAAAAAAAAAATGCTGATCAGGAACATATTTGACAAATAATAGTCTAATGTATGTAACCTGAAGCAGAATTCCTGATATTGATGGTGCTCATTTTCAGGTTGGCGAGAGATTAAAAAAATCACTCTTCAAAGTGGTTTTACTAAACTCACATTCCCATCAGCAACATACCAGAGTTCCTGTTTATTCATATCCACACCAACATTTGTCCAGCTTTCTAATATTTTGCCTATCCGATGGATGTGAAATGGTATCCCAATATTTTCTCAGTCTGTTTCCTAGTGAAATATTTTTGAGTGCCTTCTTTCCATCACACCCTTTGCAAAGCAGTAAGGATGCTAACAAGAGAAATGAGATATGGCTTTCCTATTCTAGGGAGCTTGTATTGTAGGAGGGTGAGAGAGGAACTTTGCCTACCAGTGAGTAGCAAAGGTACACACAGAGGGGTGCAGTGTGCAGTCGGCCTGGGGAAATGGCGCTGTTCCAAGAGATGAAGCTTGACTTTGGTCTTGAAAGGTGAGTAGGCATTTTCAGAGAGCTGTGGAGTTGAGGGGCATTCTGGGTGGAGGGGAGACTAAGGCATAGAGCTGTAAACCACATCATTCAAGGAACTTAATGAGTGTTAATTACTGTGTAGAGTCTCAGGATTGGTGAGGCCAAGGGATAAGCAGAGGAGAGCCTGCAGACTTGGAGGCAGGTGCAGTTGTATCCTGCTGGTACTCAGAGTTGTTGAAGGTTTTAAGTAGGGTGTTAACAGGAGTTTGGTTTTGTTTTTACAAGTCTAGGAATGGATTCTGGTGTTAAAACAAGCTTGATGGTCAGTCAAGTTTTTGTCTTAATTTCAGTTTCAAACTCATTAGCTTGACAGTTTACTATTTCTTTTTGAAACAGGTAGGTAATAGAAGTTGTTATATTTCCTCTGAACTAGAGTTGGTCATTTTCTACTCTTTCCTAGCATATGGCACATTTCCTTTCATCCATGTGCCTTGTTTTTTGGTGTGTTTTTTTTCTTGGTTTGTTTTTGTTTTTGAGACAAGGTCTTGCTCTGTCACCCAGGCTTGAGTGCAGTGGCATAATCATAGCTCACTGCAGCCTCTTAGGTTCAAGTGTTCCTTCTACCTCAGCCTCCCTGGTAGTTGGGACTATAGGTGTGTGCCACCACACCTGACTAAATTTTATGTTTTTTGCAGAGATGGGGTTTTACCATGTTGCCCAGGCTGATCTCAAATTCCTGAGCTCAAGTGCTCTACCCACCTCCGCCTCCCAAAGTGCTGGGATTATAGGCAGGAGCCACAGTGCACAGCCCTCTTTATTGTCTTTCTTACATGTTAAACATACACATAGAGAAAGGGTCTACATTGCCCAGGCTGGTTGTGAGCTCCTGACCTCAAGTGTCCAGCCTGTGCTCCTTTGTTTGTTTATTTGTTTGTTTTTTAAAAGTTTTTAAACTTTTTATTTGCATATTTAAATAATTGTGCATTCCAATAACTAAAATCATTTGAACAACAACAAAAAAATATGGCACTCTGATTAAACTGCATTACAGCCTGCAGGACACCTTGGGCCAGCTTGGTTTTACTCTAGATTTCACTGTCGTCTCACCCCACTTCTCCTTCACCAACAGGCACGTTCTTTCCTTTTCTTCCAACCAGAGAGACAGAAGGGAGAAGCAGGCACGGCCCCTTTTTAATTTTTTTTTTTTTTTTTTTTTTTTTGAGACGGAGTTTCCCTCTTGTTACCCAGGCTGGAGTGCAATGGCGCGATCTCGGCTCACCGCAACCTCTGCCTCCTGGGTTCAGGCAATTCTCCTGCCTCAGCCTCCTGAGTAGCTGGGATTACAGGCACGCGCCACCATGCCCAGCTAATTTTTGTATTTTTAGTAGAGATGGGGTTTCATCATGTTGACCAGGATGGTCTCGATCTCTTGACCTCGTGATCCACCCGCCTCGGCCTCCCAAAGTGCTGGGATTACAGGCGTGAGCCACTGCGCCCGGCCTAGGCACGGCCTTCTTTGATGTGAAAGGGGCAGCACAGTTATTTAAACTTGATCCAACCTCTTTGCATCTTACAAAGTTAAACAGCTAAAAGAAGTGAAATAAGAAGGCAATGCTTGTGGAATGTACAGGGTATATTGGCGGTGCATGCCTCATTACAGTTCACCTGCTTCTCCTGTTCATTCCTTTCTGTGGAAGGCAGTGGATTTTTTTCTCTTGGGTTTCTGTCTTCTTCAGTTTTGACTTATCAGATTTCTTGATCTCAGCTCTATCGGGTTTGTCAGATGTAATTGCAGAGGAAGAGCGGAGCAAGGTGTGCGAGCAAATGAAGTCTGCTCTGTGCAGTGGCCACCATTGAGTTGTCGCTCCTTAGTTTTAAGTGGGACAACAAATGGTCTTCACAGGTGTTTTTTATTGTCAACTATGGATAGGTATAGCTTTGTACGGGTTGGTAGTTTTAAGAATTTGGATTTGGGGGCTGGATGCTTGAGCCTGGCCAACATGGCAAAACCCTGTCCCTGCTATTAATAAAAATACAAAAATTAGCTGGGCGTGGTGGCACATGCCTGTAATCCCAGCTACTTGGGAGGTTGAGCATGAAAATCATTAGAATCCAGGAGGCAGAGGTTGCAGTGAGTCTTGATCTTGCTGCTGCTAGTTCCTTTTTTTTTTTTTTTTTTTTTTTTTTTTGAGATGGAGTTTCGCTCTTGTCGTCCCGGCTGGAGTGCAGTGGTGTGATACCAGCTCACTGCAGCCTCTGCCCACCCCCACCCCCACCCCCACCCCCACCGGCTCAAGTGATTCTCCTGCTTCACCCTCCCAAGTAGCTGGGACAGGTATGTACCACCACGCCCAGCTAAGTTTTGTATTTTTAGTAGAGACAGGGTTTTACTGTGTTGGCCAGGCTGGTCTCGAACTGCTGACCTCAGGTGATCCACCTGCCTCAGCCTCCCAAAGTGCTGGGATTACAGGCGTGAGCCAGTCCTTTTTGTTGTTGTTGTTGTTTTTTGAGACAGCCTTGCTCTGTCGCCCAGGTTGGAGTGCAGTGGCATGACCTCGGCTCATTGCAACCTCTGCCTCCTGGGTTCAAGTGATTCTCGTGCCTCAGCCTCCTGAGTAGCTGGGACTACAGGTCCATGTAGACCTTGTGATCTGCCTGCCTCAGCCTCCCAAAGTGCTGGAATTACAGGCGTGAGCCACTGCGCCCAGCCAGTCCTTTTTTAATAGGAGCATTTGTCTTGCTTTAAGGCATGAAAGTTTGAGGCCTGCCAGTATCTAATGTAATAGAAGCAGTTTTTGAAGAGCAAATTATAGGGAGTCGTTATATTTTGAAATTCTCAGTGCCTTAAAAGAATAAATATGAACCATAGCATGGAATAGTAAGCACTTATTTGCGTGTGAATGTTTGATACTAGCTTTTGGTGAGAAGTCTCACACTTGTGCTAGCTTTAAGGAGCATGTTTAAAGGTATGTTGGTATGTTCATTGAAATGCAGGGGTAACACTGAGCATTGCATAGATGCTATTTTTAATTTAGGAGAATCCTATGCAGGTAGGTTAACTTTTTTAAACCTTACAGTTCAAAGTTGTGTTTTTTTTTTTTTTTTTTTTACCCCTCCTTTTCACATCCCAGTTCAGAGTTTTAATTGTGTTTCCTAGCTACTTGATATTTAACAATTACATACTTCTCTGCTATCTCTAAAATAAAGGCTTTTTATTAGTTTAGGATTTAGTCCAGGGAGAGCTTTTATTGCTTGAACCATGCTTGAGATGAAAAGAACTAGGCAGAAGCATGTGTTGCCCGTCCCCGCCTGTGCCCTTTCTTCTCAGAAAACCCTGGCTTGTTGATTGTCTCAGCCTCATGGTCTCATTACCACCAACCTCCTTGTATCCCAGACTCCAGCAGGCGCACACACTCACACATGTGCACACATAGTTTAGCTTGTGGGGAAGGAGTAGGGACATGAGGATATGTCCTCAGGGTAGAAGCTGGGACTGTGATTTTCTTTCTGTCTTTAGCAAATGTAATACGCGTTAACACCTTGGCAGCAAAAGTGGCCTGCATCAACTGGATACAAGGTGACTGTTCTAAAACAAAATGAAACAGCATAATCTCAAATTTGTAGGCAACATGTGAGACCCAGCGAATGGAACTTTAGCAGGTGGTTTGGCCATTAGCCGTGAGCATGCTCAGAGTGTGTTTAGGCAAGTGAACAGGATGTTCTCTGTGTGTACTGTGTAACCTTGAGGCCTTGCATCTATTTCCATTTCCCTAGAAATGAAATCTGAAACAGATAGGCTGCTTTCCTTCCCCCTGGCTTTCCAAAGAAAAGTAAGGCTTGTGGATGTGCACTAGACTGTGGCAAAGTGCTGGGGAGGATGGTGGTGGTTAGGGATTTAAGTTTTTGGTAAGGCTTTGTTGTTGTTGTTGTTGTTAGAACTTGAGTGTGATAAATGGCTTCTTTTTAAAAGTGGGAAGAAAATACAAGATCATTAACCACTTACTCATATTTCAAATGGCTTAGAAATTTAAAACAAATTTGTTAAGGTTTGAGAAGCTGAGTTTGTTGATTTCTGTGGTGGATAAAAGCCGATGCCGTATCTGGAAACTGTTTTCCTCTTTTTCTTGGATACCTCTTGAATCAGATCTGTTTAATGGAAGAGGATTTCTCTTTAAAGCTGGCTATAATGCCTGTTAAACTTTTGTTTAGGATTTTAGAGTCCTGGAATGAATATCATTATCTACCTATATAAAAAAGCTGAAGTCATTTGAAGAAAAATTAACAAGTGCAGGAATATGAGCCATTTGAAAATTTAAAAATGCATCTGAGAGAGCTTTCCGAGATTCAGAGGGTTTTATAGATTTTTTTCTGGTTTTTTAATAATTGAACTTGATATGAAAGGTACATATTTAGCTGGATGGACTTATGAGGCTGGTAGAGGTCAAAGAGTTTTGAAATTCTAGATTGTCTTTGCATTGCCTTTGGTCTGTTTCTGTATCCTGAACTAATGATTGAAAGGATCTGTGGAACTCAACATTTTTATGGATTTTGTGATACAAGGGGAGCGCAAAGATAGCTGCATGCTGTAGATTGGTAGGAGTTCTCTTGAAAGACAGGCAGGGTTAGGAGAGTCTGGGCCACTTAGCTAAGCCTGTTTGCTTTTGCTTTGGCCATAGGTGCAGGCAGGCTGTTTTACAAAGAGTTAAAGTTCTGCTTCTAAACAGATGTCTTTCTGTTTCAGTGTTTCTTCCTGGTGCTCAGAAAACCATATGTGGGGAAAATAGTGTTCTGTTTGGAGGTTAAGGGTGTTGCCTGCCTGAAAGCACCAGTAGTAGTATTTAGTATTTATTTTAAAGTGTGAAGCAGCAGATGAAGAAACCCTCCGTTTAACAAAAGGGAGCGAAGCCCGTGGTTTCTGTCTCAGGAAATGTGCTTCTACCACTCCTTTAAAGCTATGAAAGTTAATTTCACAGCCGTGGGGAAAGACTTTGTTTCCCCTAAAGATCAGATCTCGAAGTTGGAAGTTGTCATTTGGTCTATAATTTCCACGGAAGAAAAGCCTCTTGGAGTGCTTACTGTGTGCCAGACACATTAATCATAGTAGTAACAGCTGACATTTAGTGCATCCTGGGCCGGGCACTGTGCTTTTTAGCACTTTAAATATCTTCCTCAGTCCTCAGAATAACTCCAAGAGGTAGGTACTATTTTCATTTTTCTGTTTTAAAGATGAAACCTTAGGCCCCAATCTCATGCCAAGTAAGTTGTAGAGCTGAGTGATAAGCTCAGTCTGTCTAACTCAGAACCTTTGACTCTGAACCACTAAATTTTCTATTATGGTACTGATAATTCCCTGGACTGTCTGGCAAAGAGGGTGGTCTTATTTCATCAAGGGAGTGGGCTCAGAGAAGATAAGTAATTTAATATCATAAGCCTTGTGTTGGAACCAGAACTCATACCTGGGCCGGTTTAAAGTGAAAGCTTATGTTCTTGCCACTGAGTGTATCTTATGACCTCTTAGAGTACATTACTGTAATCTGATTTACAAAGGTCTTTTTATTTCTTTTGTCAGCTGTCCTCTGTTTCTGGAGGGGAGTTGTTTAAAAAGTTGATTTTTGGTTGGGCATGGTGGCTCACGCCTGTAATCCCAACATGCCATGTTGGCCAGGGTGGTCTCAAACTCCTGACCTCAAATGACCCACCCACCTCGGCCTCCCAGTCTACTAAAAATACAAAAATTAGCCAGGCATGGTGGTGCACTTCTGTAGTCCCAGCTCCTCGGGAGGCTGAGGCAGGAGAATCACTTGAATCTGGGAGGTGGAGGTTGCGTTGAGCCGAAATCACACCTCTACACTCCAGCCTGGACAACAGAGCAATACTCTGACTCAAAAAAAAAAAAAAAAGAAAAGAAAAGTTGATTTTTGAGGTGGTTGTTGGGAACTTGACACGTTGTCTGCTGGCAGCGATGCTATACCTCGTTGTAGTTCTGAGGCTGTCTGGCCAGAGCCTATTGGTTTAGTTAATACGTGCTACCTCCTTAAGCTGCTGACCCAAACCTGGCTTCCAAGATCTGCATTGAGTTCCAAGCAGGGAAGAGAAGCAGATATGTGTTCCTAGTGTCCAGATTCCATTTGTTCCTTAATAAGTGTTAACTCCCTCCATGTCAGTAACAAACTACAAAGTATGGGGTTGTGGTTAAGTACAGAGCCTCTGAGGTCAGACTTGGTTCTGTCACCCGCTCTCTACTAGGTGACTTGAGGCAAGGCTTTTAACCATTTTTCCCCTTGAGAGACAGGGTCTGGCTCTTGCTCACGCTGGAGTGCAGTGGCGCAATCATAGCTCACTGCAGCCTCCAACTCCTGGGTTCACGCGATCCTTGTGCCTCAGCCTCGGGAATAACTGGGACTACAGATGAATACCACTGCACCTGTTTAAAGGCTCTTAACCTTTCTGAGGCTCAGTTTCCTCATCTGTAAAATGGAAGGATGTCCTCATGGGTTATTGAGGGGCTCAAATGAAACAAACAGGCCTTAGATGCTTGGAATGGCATCTAGACATGGTGGGTGTTCAGGAAGTGATGGCAGTGGTGGTGGAGATAGCAGTAACTTCTCTGCTGCTGGTCCTTCTCTTCTGTTACAAAAGACCAAGACCTTTTATAGCAGGTAAAGGTGAATGCGCTCTGGAGTAGACTGTTGTGTTAATGCTCTGAATTGGATATAAAGTAAAATTTGGATTCCTTTTATTTTGTAGGCACATGTAAGTCAATAAATTGCCTTGTAATTTAAATACTATATTGTCAAATTCTATGTTGTACTTTTTTATATTCCTTAAAGCCTTGACTTTTGTTGGAAATGCACTTGGTTGTGTTGAACAAAATATTTGAGGAAAATTTTTAATGATTAGCTTCGATACTACCATGAGCCTTTAAGTTCTTGTTGAACTTAAACATGATGTACATTTCATTTCTCAGATGGAGAAACTGAGGTAGAAAGTAGGGATAGGCTTTGCCTAAGGGCCATTGACTAAAGCATGAGTGAGCAGGCTTTATAAGGGCCAGAAACAGGTTGAGCATCCCTCATCTGAAAATCTAAAATTCAAAATTCCAAAATTTTTTGAGCACCTACATAACACAAGTGGAAAATTCCACACATAAGTACTTAACACAAACTTTGTTTCATGTACGGAATTATTTAAAATATTGTATAAAATTATCTTCAGACTATGTGTATAAGATATATGTAAAACATAAATGAGCCCCAGTGCCGTGGCTGATGCATGTAATCCCAGCATTTTGGGAGGCTGATGTGGGAGGATCGCTGACCCAGGAGTTCGAGACCAACCTGGCCTCGAACTTTCTTTTAGAAAAAGAAAGAAATATACATGAATTTCATGTTTAGACTTGGATCTCATCCCCAAGATATCTCATTATGTATATGCAGATATTCCCAAACCAAAATCCAAAACATTTCTGGTCCCAAGCATTTCAGATAAAGAATCCTCAACCTGTAGTAAATATTTTAGGCTTTGTGGGCCATGTGATCTTTTTTGCAACCATTCAACTCTGCTGTTGCAGCACAGAAGCAGCCATTGATAATACATAAATGGATGGGCATGGCATGTTCCAGTAAAACTTTATTTACAGAAATAGGGTAGTGGGCCCTAGTTTGTGGACTCCTAAACTGAGGGAACATTTTAAATTCTATCTCATAATAAAGGCCTACCTTGGTCCTGCATCTCTCTGTGTACATTTATTAAAGGTTGTTTTTCCCATAGGCTTAATTCTCAATCTTCTTTTCACATAACATCCTTTGCTATAAAATGATTCATAGACCAGGTGTGGTGGCTCATGTCTGTAATCTCAGCACTTTGGGAAGCCAGGGCAGAAGGATTGCTTGAGGCCAGAAGTTTGTGACCAGCCTGGGCAACATATCAAGACCTTGTCCCTATAAAAAAATATTTAAGAATTAGCCATGCATGGTGGCATACACTTATAGTTCCACAGCTACTTGGGAGGCTGAGGCAGGAAGAGCATTTGAGCCCAGAAGTTGAACGTTACAGTGAGCTATGATGATGCCACTGCCTTCCAGTCTGGATAACAGAGTGAGACCCTGTCTCTAAAAAATGATAATAATTAAAAACATATGTATGCATCTTTAGTTGAGTTGTTTCCTAAACTAGGTTAGGGTAGGTGCCTGCCTTCCAAATATCTCTCCAAGGCTATCCCAACAGACCCCTAAAACTTTGCACGTTCAATGCTGATTTTAGTACTATTTCCTCCAAACTCACTGCAGTCTGTTTTTTTGTATATGTTTACTTATCTGTTGCCCATTTGGGAAGGCTGTGTGTCTTAACAACCTCCCTCATCCTGTTTGTTCAGTCCTGTTTATTGTCTCCCCCCACCCTGCCTTCCATCGCCACCACCACTATTTGATTCATGGCCTCAGGATCTTACCTGGACTGCTGCAGATCATCTCACAACTTCAGGGCTCCCTGTATCTAGTCTGTCTCCTTCCAGTCTGCCTTTCATCTTGGCTGCCAGAGTGATCCTGGTTTTGTTTTTTTTTTTTGTTTTTGTTTGTTTTTTGTTTGTTTGTTTGTTTTTTGAGACAGAATCTCACTCTGTCACCCAGGCCGGAATATAGTGGCGCTATCTTGGCTCACTGCAACGTCTGCCTCCTGGGTTCAAGTGATTCTCCTGCGTCAGCCATCCAAGTAGCTGGGATTACTGGTGCCCACCACCACATCTGGCTAATTTTTGTATTTTTGTAGAGACAGAGTTTCACCATGTTATCCAGGCTGGTCTCAAACTCCTGACCTCAGGCAATCCACCCACCTCGGCCTCCCAAAGTGCTGGGATTACAGGCGTGATCCTGTTTTTAGTACATCTGATTATGCTACTTCCTGCCTAAAACTTCTTTTTTGCTCTTTATTTAGCACCGTTGGTTTAAAGCCTAACCTTGGTATAAAAAATCAGTTTGATGGAGAGGCTGATAAAGAGGTCAGCCTTGGTATAAGTCAGTTTGATGTGCCTTCCTACCATCGGTCTAAGATACAGTGCTGTGCTGTATGCCTCCCTACTCCCCTAACCTTCTCAAGGGACACTTCCTAACTTTTCTACAGAGTCGCTTTCTCTTTTGGCTAACTTTATTTATTTATTTATTTGTTAGTTAGTTAGTTAGTTTGAGATGGAATCTTGCTCTGTCTTCCAGGCTGGAGTGCAGTGGCACAATCTTGGCTTAGTGCAACCTCTGCCTTTTGGGTTCAAGTGATTCTCCTGCCTCAGCCTCCCAAGTAGCTAATATTACAGGCACCCACCACCACACCCGCTTATTTTTTTTTTTTTTTTTTTTTTTTTGAGACGGAGTTTCGCTCTTGTTACCCAGGCTGGAGTGCAAGGGCACGATCTCGGCTCACCGCAACCTCCGCCTCCTGGGTTCAAGCAATTCTCCTGCCTCAGCCTCCTGAGTAGCTGGGACTACAGGCACGCGCCACCATGCCCAGCTAATTTTTTGTAGTTTTAGTAGAGACGGGGTTTCACCATGTTGACCAGGATGGTCTCGATCTCTTGACCTCGTGATCCACCCGCCTCGGCCTCCCAAAGTGCTGGGATTACAGGCTTGAGCCACCACGCCCGGCCTATTTTTTGAATTTTTGTAGAGATGGGGTTTCGCCATGTTGGCCAGGCTGATCGCAAACTCCTGACCTCAGGTGGTGATCTGCCCTCTTCGGCCTCCCAAAGTGCTGGGATTATAGGCCTGAGTCACTGCGCCAGCCACTGTTGTTTATTCTTCAGTATTCTCCTCAAGCTTTGCATCTTCCTCAAAGCCTTCCTTGAACCACCCGCCCCATATTTGTCTTAGACCCTTTTCCTGTCTTCTGTATGCTTTAATTTTGTTTTCCCCTCACATAAAGTTACCACTTTATGTAATCAGCTGTTTGCTTCTGGCTCCCAACTCCCACCTCTTTCAAGCTGCTCCTTAGAGGATAGATTCTGTATCTTACTCTTTGTCCCTAGCTCCTAGAACTGTTTGTCTTGCATATCTGGGCTTAAGCATTGTGAAGAATGGGGAAAAATGTTAAATATTTATTACTAAAGAGGTGGGGCCACATGTGTGCTTGTATATATTTTTAATACAGGGTCTCATTATGTTGCCTAGGCTGGTCTTGAACTCTTGGGGTCAAGTGATCCTCCCACCTCAGCCTCCCAAAGTGCTGAGATTACAGGCGCGAGTCACCACTCCTGGCTCATTTATCTCTTTTTGAAGGATTCTTATTTCTACTCTTCCAGGGCAATTAGGAGCAAAAGGAAAAGACCCTTAGACTGGAGTCTGGTAGAAAGAATGCTCAGTGAGCAGACCTGGGGCTCTGAACTGTTTCCTTGTATGTGTTTCACAGCCTTGCAGCTCACTCCTTGAAGCAGGGGTTCTTCGAAGTGTAGGTCAGAAGCTCATGGAGTGCTTCATCAAAGTACACATGTCTGATGAATACCTACCCCCTGCCCACCCCTCTCTAGTTAATCAGTGGAGTGGGAAATGTCACTCCTGGTGATTCCTGTACATGTTTCTTCTTCCCATTTCCAGCCATTTTTCCCACCTGACATTTTCTCCCTGCTTCTTACATTACATAGTTCTTCATGGTCTTTCTTCCTATGTCTTGTATTTCTTCTCTGAGAGAGAGGGGCTCCAGTTGTGATGAGGTGCAAATGATGGCTTGTTTTAGTGTATCAATTAAAACTCCAAATGCTCTTACATTTTCTAGTAAAAGCATTGGTGTAGATGATGGTTAATATTCCAGAGTTAGTGTACTTCAGATACAAGTGAGTTAAATTGGCTTTTATATTTGGGAAGTTACATTCCAAATTCTAAGCAATGGACTTAAGAACTTTTGAAACAAAACTTAAGGCTGTTAGTTAAGGACTCATCGAGTCAGATCTGCAGTAGAGAACATCATTCTGTACCTCCTGCCATATCCCCCTCTTGTGACCCCCATTTCTTCCCTTTACTGGTAAGAAACGGAGCAGGCAATCTTTCTTGGGGATAACCATACATTGGCCCCTGGAAAGTGGGTTGGAAAATTGGAAGGTGATGCTCATTCATGTTTCTCTGCAGCTAAATCAGATGAGTTCAAACTATTATTTGCCATCATATTTAGCGGTATGCTTTGCTAGTTTTGAGATTGAGCCTATGCAGATAGTTAGCCGGAGCCTCTAAAAGAAGAAACCTTTTTATTCTGAATGACTGACTGCTTAGTAATCTACATAACAAATGAACCATTTTGCTTCAGAGACGTGAAATAGGCATCTATAAATGAATAGTTTTTGAAACTGAAGTTGTTAAGACAAAGTTCATCTTTTCACAGTGGGGTTTCTCCAGAAAACCCTCTTTGCGCTATTGAAATGCAGCTAGTTGAACTAGGAAAGCATATTCCAATAATAGGCCCATGCAATTAGCCTTTAGTATAATGGAATGAATGCTGGAATTTTTTGTGCATTATCATCATCAATTGGTGTTAGTCCCAAACCACATAATAGCTAGAAGCCTTGATTGAGAGAGACAAAGGTTTCTTATTCATGGGCATGCTTTAATTCTTGAAACTAGTAAAATGTTAGGCTCTTAAATCTTACACTCTTTTGATAACCATCTACTGATGGTAAGATTGAGACATGGTGCTTCAGAATTATGTCATTCTTTTGAGTGAGAAGAAATGTCGAACTCTTCATATAGCACCATACCCAAACCAAACCTTGTATAGAAATGACATGGTGGTGTGCTGGTGAATATTGAACAACCACCTGGTTTGTAATGTTTGCTGATTTCTGAGGTATAAATACTCCATCGTGGCTGGTTTCAGGCTACTAGTGTTATGTTGCTAAAGTTGAAGAAAAATGCATTTAAGCAGCTATCTTAAATTAATCTCGCTTTCAAATGTTCAGGATTTTCCAGCCTGTTTTTTTTTTTCCAGCCTGTATTCTTAATAGTCAGCTTATTCTTGTCTTTAACTTTGTTTTTTAAAAATTAGTTGTTTACAGAGGTATAATATATGCAGTAAAATTCAGCAGCTTTAAATGTATACATTTGATGAGTTTTGACACATGTATACCTCGCCACAATCATGTTATTCCATTACCCTTTCTATACACAGTTGCCAGATTAATTTTTCTAAAATCATGCTTTGCATCTGTCGTCTACCTGAGCATAAAACCTTCACTGGCTATGTACTGTTCATAGGCTAAAGTACAAAATTCTGTGGTCTGGCTCGCTACCATCTTGCTTTTCGTCTACTTACCTGTCTTTGTGTACCACAGTCTGGCTATGTGAACCTCTTATTCCAATAAAACTGATCAGCTGGCTCTAGGCACAGTTCCTGCATCTGTGCCTTTGTTCTCAGCTGTACCCTGCCTACGTTATTTCTTGGACTTCATATTCCTTCTTGACTGCTTGGCCTTTCCTTAAAGTCTGGCTCAAGTCCCATTTTCTCACACAATCCAGGTTTTCCTGATTACTCCTGCATCCTCTCCGCTATCGTACCACTTGTTTTTGCACTTAACCACGACAACTTGTGTTGAAATTCCAGAGGTGTTTTTTGGAGTCGTTTGATCTTACCCAGCAAAGTTGTAAACTATGATGGGGTAGGAAATGTACAACACAGTTTTTAGCAGTTTGCTAAAACAAAAACAAAACCAAAAACCAAAAACCTAATAAATGGCTTTTGATGACGATAAACCTTTAAGCAGCTCTTCTAACTCAGTGAGTCACAAATTCAGTGACACTACTGGGGAGATTAGTAGTCTGCTATAGCATCCACGTAGAAACTGAAGCTCTGGTCTGTTCCAGAGCATAAATGTGTAGTAATGTCTCTCAAAACCAGTGTTAGTCATGAAAATGCACATTGGAGATTTTATCTCTGCCTTGAAAATTCATCCAAAGGTAGTTAGCATCATGGACTTTAGACTTTTGGCAAGGATTAACTGTTTAAAGTAGGTCCCAAAAGAAACTTCTTTGTTTCTTTCAACCAGTTTTATTGCACTTTTTGAAGTACTGGTAAGAGGTCAGGAGGGTGTATCTCATTGGTTTCCTTCCTGTCCCAGGAAGCCATATTATGGTATTCTGAAAGAACTTTTGTCTTTTTCAGTAACTTTATTATATGCAAATTGTTTTTCTTTTTTTTTTCCCCATCATTTGCACCTTGGAATGTTTTTCTTTTTAAAACTTGTGTTTTCTCTGTAAGACATTGCATGTATTTATTGAAAGCAGACATTAAATGACAACCTAGGAGATACCTGAAATAATTCTAGATACTTATCTGTTTCTCAGGATACCTTGTATGTTCCTCTTTCCTTAAATATTGGCTTTATTCAGGGCTGGGCACAGTGGCTCACACCTGTAATCCCAGCACTTAGAGAGGCTGATGCTGGCGGATCACATGAGGGCAGGAGTTCAAGACCAACCTGGCCAACATGGTGAAACCCTGTCTCTACTAAAAATACAAAAATTAACCGCACATGGTGGCACATGCCACCCAGCTACTCAGGAGGCTGAGACATGAGAATCACTTGAACCTGGAGGCGGAGGTTGCAGTGAGCCGAGATGGCACAACTGGGCAACAGAGCAAGACTCCGTCTCAAAAAAAAAAAAAAAAAAAAAAAAATTGACTTTACTCAGGGTTTCACAGTTCATCCTTATCTCTTGGTAGTTAGTACCCTTTTCTTGGGTGATTTCTTCTATTATTGCCTGAATGTGTTTTTAGAATAAAAATTTCATATCTCTTGAGCTCTGGTCTTGGATGGCCAAATGCCTATTGGACATCTCTTTACTGCTCTTCAGAGACCCCAAATTCAACATGCCTTAAATGGAACATCTCTGTAAGTCTTTTTTTTTTTTTTTTTTGAGGCAGTGTCTTGCTCTGTGGCCCAGGCTGGAGTACAATGGCACTATCATACCTCATTATAACCTCTAACTCCTGGGCTCAAATCATCCTCCTCTGGCCTCCTGAGTACCTGGGACTACAGGTGTGAGCCACTGTGCCTGGCCTCTCTGTCAGTCTTAGGCTGTCTCTTATTCGTCAATTGCTGAATGGTATTACCATCCCCAGATAACTCAAGCCACAAACCTTGGAATCGTCCTTGGCTTGTCCCTCTTTCTTCTCTTTCTGTATCTGTCAGGTCCACCTCAAACATTTCTTTAAAAAATCCTTGTCCTCCTCTCTGTTTTGAGTTCCGGCCAACCTTATCCTTTGTGGGGAAGGGGACTCCCCTGACTTCCAAGCATCTAATTTGTGAACTAAGAGCAGATCTACTTCCATGGCATCAGATTAACCAAGCTCATAAGACTAAAAGGTACAACTGGAAAACCAGCATATAATTTTCATTATGTACCAGTGTGTCTGCTCCCTATAAGTTAACATAGGTAGGATCCCATACTGTAACTGGAAAGAAGGTTATTTGAGAAGGAATTAAAAGCAGTGAGATCAATCAAATGTATAATGGTCTGACACAATCTGATGATGCCACCATCTCATCATATGTCTGTTGTAACCAGAAAGCTCATGTCTGTGAACAAAGACTCCCTTTTCTTCTCTATCCAGTTGCTTCAGTGGCCCCTGTCAGTCTCTGTTTTCATTCTTCTTCCATGCTTGCAGGGGTGACCCTTTTGTGAGATACCTTGATTCTTTGCATGTCTGAATACATTCATTCTGGCTGTACTTGAATCTTGCTTTGCGGAAAACCAGATTTTCTCTTTCAGATGGCTTGTACTCCCCTCAGTCAAGGTGTGTTCTCGAATTGAACTCCGAAGGGCCATTTTTGTTTCATGTCCTTGGAAAAAACTTCACTGTAGCTGCCATGTAAGAGCAAAATGCTATTCTCCCATTGCATTTGGCCAGCATCACCACCTCTTGAAAACACCTTTGGCTTCCCCACCTCCTGGATGAGGACAGGAGTATCTTCAGTGTGCCTCCCCAGCACTGCTGGGTAACCATCATATCACTCTTATCTTCCTCTTTGGTAATTGATTGTTCATTTCCCCACTAAACTTGGAACTTTCAGAGGGCAGATGCTCTCCTATTTCTAGATCCTGCTGTCTAGCATAGTGTCTGGCACCTACTCACACTATTCATTTAACCAGTTTCTGTTGAGCATCCACTATAGGCTAGGCACTCAGCTAAGTGTCAGGAATAAAAAGCAGATGGGGTTCTTGCCCTCTTGGAACTCAAATTTTGTTTGAGGTGAGGGAGGATGTAAACAGACAAAATAATACTCATGATAAAACCTACAAGGAAATAGACAATAGAATGAGGTGGAGAATAGTTGTGATGGTCTGTTGGGCATGTACTTCACATGATCGAAATGTCTCTAAGGAAGTGCCATTTAGACACATCATAAAGGCCTGGTGCAGTGGCTTACACTGTTAATCCCAGCACTGTGGAAGGCCAAGACAGGAGGATCACTTGAGGCCAGGAGTTTGAGACCAGCCTGGCCAACATAGTGAGTTCCCATCTCTATTTAAAAAAAAAAAAAAAAAAAAAGACACACTGTAAAGGATAACAATCAGCAAGCTATCTGTCAGAACAGGGAAGTCAGGGCTGGGCAGAAGAAACAGCCATTGCAAAGGCTGTGGGGAGGAAGAGAGCTTACTGTGTTTGAGGAAATGAAAGAAGACCAGTGTGGCTAGAAAGGCACAGAGGAGGAGTGTGGCAGACTGAGACCATGTCAGGCATATTGTGGGCTTGGATAAGTGAAATTAGACAATTGTTGATACAGTGAGTGATTCACATGGTTAAGATTTGTTCGGAACTAGCACTTGGGATTCTACATGTTAATTTTGCACATTCTTTTTTGGGATGTTAATACTTAAAAATAATTATTGAAAGATAACCTAGAATTTATTATTTTTTAAGAGACAGGGTGTCACTGTTGCCCAGGTTGGAATGCAGATGCCAGCATAGCTGCCTGTAGCCTTGAACTCCTGGGCTCAAAGGTTCCTCCCATTTCAGCCTCCTCAGTAGTTAGGATAACAGGTGTGTAACACTGTGCTCAGCTAGTTTTGTTTTGTGGTTTTTTTTTTTTTTTTGAGACGGAGTTTCGCTCTTGTTACCCAGGCTGGAGTGCAATGGCGCGATCTTGGCTCACCGCAACCTCCGCCTCCTGGGTTCAGGCAATTCTCCTGCCTCAGCCTCCTGAGTAGCTGGGATTACAGGCACGCACCACCATGCCCAGCTAATTTTTTGTATTTTTAGTAGAGACGGGGTTTCACCATGTTGACCAGGATGGTCTCGATCTCTTGACCTTGTGATCCACCCGCCTCGGCCTCCCAAAGTGCTGGGATTACAGGCTTCAGCCACCGCGCCCAGCCTGTTTTGTGTTTTAAATAATAGACGTGGGGTCTTGCTTTGTTGCCTAGGTTAGTCTTTCTGGGCTCAAGAAATCCTGCCTTGGCCTCCCAAAGTGCTGGGATTACAGATGTGAGCCACCACACCCAGCCATAGTTTTAAAATTTTTGTAGAGACGAGGTCTTGCTCTGTTGCCCAGGCTGGTCTCAAACTCCTGGCCTCAAGTGGTTCTCCCACCTGGGCCTCCTAAAGTGTTGGGATTACAGGGATGTGAGCTACTATACCTGGCCAAAAATTTCAGTCTTTATGTGAAATATATCCTACAGTTGCAGACCCTCTTAGCATGTTCCTTTTCTTGTCTGAATTCCTGTCCCTCAGGAGCCTGGAATATAGCTATATTGAGAGTTTTCTGTGTCATATTAAGAATTTTCATATAGTCTTATTAACCATCGTTGCATTCTGCTGGTTGATCTATTTTAGCACAACTATTGAAATAAATACTGTTCATTTAATGCCACATCCTTATCTGAATATCAGTTCAAGGATAAGCACAGCTGAGTCATTTAAGCTTGTATGAGTACAGTTTTTGAATTTTGTTGATGGTGCTTTAAACTGTTTAGATTCTCTGTAGGTGCGAGGCATCTTTCCTCCCCTGTTCTCACACTTACTCTGTGTCCTTGGCTGCACTAAGTCGCATATGCATTATTGAGGTTAATGGGAAGCCAAATGCAGAGCGGGGAGCCACAGTGAGTAGCAGCTCTACTACTCACAAGCAGTCTGACCTTGGACAGTGTTGCAGCCTGACAATGTATTCATTTTTTATAATGGAAACGATACTTGCATGATAGGGTTGTTGAGAGGATTAAATGGTGTAACATATGTAAGACACTAACATCTTGGTAGAAGCTTGGTAAATATTTGGCACCTGTTAATCCTCAGCTTCCCCATAGGGTGAATGTGCTTATCCCCACTTTTGTAAATGGTGTGGGGAGGCAAGGCTTAGAGAACATTTCACTTGCTTTAGGCTGGTGCTTTTCAGTCACTGAGGACTCTTGTTAAAATGCAGATTTTGATTCAGTTAGTCTGAAACCTGGGGCCCAGAGTATGTATGTCTAATAAGCTCCCTCACCTTAACTAGGGAGGCCCTAGGCTACTTACCTAGGAAGTGGGGAAGATGGACCTCAAACCCAGCTTTGCTCTGCTCCTAAGACTTCCCCCGTCCCATAAAGCTTCCCTTATTCTCACTTCTGCAACGAGTTTTTTGTTTGAGATGGAGTCTCGTTCTGTCGACCAGGCTGGAGTGCAATGGCACGATCTCGGCTTACTGCAACCTCGCCTCCCAGGTCCAAGTGATTCTCCTACCTCAGCCTCCTGAGTAGCTGGGATTATAGGCACCTGCCACCATGCCTGGCTAATTTTTTGTATTTTTAGTAGAGACGGGGTTATGCCATGTTGGTCAGACTGGTCTCGAACTCGACATCAGGTGATCTGCCTGCCCTGGCCTCCCAAAGTGCTGAGATTACAGGTGTGAGCTACTGCACCTGGCCATGCAATGGGTTTTGTTAAGAGACTTGTATGTTATTTAAACATTGCTGGCTGGGTGTGGTGGCTCACACCTGTAATCCCAGCATTTTGGGAGGCCAAGGCAGGCGGATCATGCGGTCAAGAGTTCTAGACCAGCCTGACCAACATAGTGAAACCCCGTCTCTACTAAAAATACAAAAATTAGCCAGGCATGGTGGCAGGTGCCTATAATCCCAGCTACTTTAATCCCAACTACTCAGGAGACTGAGGCAGGATAATTACCTGAACCTGGGAGGCAGAGGTTGCAGTGAGCCAAGATCGTTCCACTGCACTCCAGCCTGGGCAGCAGTGTGAGACTTGGTTTCAAAAAACCATCCCTCAGACTACTAAGATCTGAAGTTATATTTTATTCATTTGCTCAGCCTTTACTTAAAACTCTTTGTATGCTGAGTTCCCTTTTTAAAAATCTACTTTGAAAGAAGTAGGACCAGATGAAAATGGGTTAATAATACTTAATGTTGTCTATTGGACAATTATTTGTTGTCTCATCATCTTAAATGTTCCACATTGTTCATCTCTCTCCCTGTCCCCAAACTTGCTCCTGCTACCCCTGCCTGCGTTTTATTTTTATTAGAACAGTGTCATCGGCCGGGTACAGTGGCTCACACCAATAATTCCAGCACTTTGGGAGGCCGAGGCAGGTGGATCACGTGAGGTCAAGAGTTCGAGACCAGCCGGGCCAACATTGTGAAACCTAGTCTCTACTAAAAATACAAAAGATTGGCCAGGCACGGTGGCAGGCACCTGTGTAATCCCAACTATTCAGGAGGCTGAGGCAGGAGAATTGCTTGAACCCAGGAGGCAGAGGTTGCAGTGAGCCAAGATTGCGTGTTGCACCCAGCCTGGGCAATAAGAGTGAAACTACATCTCAAAAAAAAAAAAAAAAAAAAAAAAAAAAGAACAGTGTCATCACCTGCCAGATTAGAAATATCAGATATTCTTCTTCTCCCTTACCTATAATTAGTCATCCAGTTCTTTTAGTTCTTCAAAATCTTGTTGAAATGTGGCTTCCCTCCAGCCCGTCTGCTGCCTGTCAGCTCTCACCTGTCTGTGCAGTAGCCCCCACCGACCTCTCTCCCACCAGCATCTCCCTGTGATGCTGTGCAGTCTCGCTGTGGTTCGTCTTCCTAGTCAGAACAAGCCTGAGAGTGCCACACTCCTCCAGAAGCCCTGTGGTCTTGATAGAGAGAGGCAAATAGGTGTCTCAGAACAGACTTGAACTAGACTGCCTCGGCTCCTATCCTCCACAACTTATCAGCCCAAGAGTGAGAAAGCCCAATTTGCTAGGGAAAACATTTAAATACAAATACTCATCTTAATGTGTTTAAACATGTTGAGACAGTTTTGTCAAAGGTGAGGAACAGGCCGGTCGTGGTGGCTTGTGCCTGTAATCCCAGCACTTTGGGAGGCTGAGGAGGGCGAATTGCCTGGTCAGGAGTTTGAGACCACAGCCTGGCCAACATGGTGTAACCCCGTCTTTACTGAAAATACAAAAATTAGCCGGGTGTGGTGCCGTGCGCCTGTGATCCCAGCTACTTGGAGGCTGAGGCAGGAGAATCACTTGAACTCAGGGGGGCGGAGGTTGCAGTGAACTGAGATCCCACCACTGCACTACTGCCTGGGCGACAGAGTGAGACTCCATCTCAAAACAGCAACAACAACCACCAAAAAAAAAAAAAACAAAAAAAAAAAACCCCAAATAGGTGAGGAACAAATTAAAGATAGATACATTGGTTTCATACTTATTTTGTGTTTAAGACAGTGCTTATTTCCTTGGGGAAGAATACTATAAAGAAGACAAACTTAATCTATATGGCTCAGAAGTGAATAATATTTATATGGTCATAATGTAATCTCTGAATAGTGATTTGATCAACAATGGTGATATGACTATTCCATGGAGAGGGAGAAAGAACATGGGGGTGAGGTTGAGAAAGTCATTTGATAATATTTGAAACTATAAAATAAAATAGTTTATACAAATGTTATGTAGATATAGTGAATTTCTCTTCTCTGTGTTTGAATTATCTTCTGTGGGATCTCACATTTAAGTAGTCAAGGGCAAACTATGGCTTTTTAGCAAATTGGAGAGTAACATATATGTTACGTGAATGTTGGATGTTGGGTGACTTAAATCCATGTGATTCTTTTGTGAGAACACATTATTTTGCATGCTGTAATAGCAGAGTAGTTTGGAATAAGGAGCTATTTAAAATATCAGGTCCACCTAAGAAATAAGATATTAACTTCATATTCTATTTGAGGCATAGATTTATTTTATTAATTTTTTTTTTGAGATGGGTCTCACTCTGTTGCCCAGGCTGGAGTTTAGTGGTGTGATCTCGGCTCACTGCAGTTTCCACCTGCCAGGTTCAAGCGATTCTTTTGCCTCAGCCTCCTGAGGAGCTGGGATTACAGGTGTGTGCCACTATGTCCCGCTAATTTTTGTATTTTTGGTAGAGATGGGGTTTTGCCATGTTGGCCAGGCTGGTCTCGTACTCCTCACCTCAAGTGATCTGCCTGCCTCGGCCTCCCAAAGTGCTGGGATTACAGGCCTGAACCATGGTGTCCAGCCTTATTGGGACATAGATTTAGAAGTACAAATACTTTTTAAGTGTTTGAGATGTAGGTAAGATACTACTTTTTGTTGTTTAAGTGATGCCATGTCAAACTAAACTCTGTCCTTATTTTTAGTTTTTCCTGGTCAGGTTCTGGAGTTAACCTGTCTCACAGGTTAAGTGAGGTTTTAATTGGTTAGCCTTCTCTTTGAGATAGTTGATGAAAGGTGCTTCGTATCTTAGTAAATTTTTGTTCATGAATCCTGAGCACATGCATGTGTTGTGTTAGAGAGGCAAGAAGGAAGGTCAGTAGAGCAAATCCTTGTGAAAAGCATGCTTTTCCCCGTGGATCACGTAGCCAGGGCTCTGGTGGATTGTGAACAGCATGAGAGGAAAAAAAGCACTGGGCAATTTAAGCTGCATTTGGCAATTGAGGTGGCGTTTAAAGGTGAACTTTATTTTACTATAAAAACTTTGATACTGGTATTGGTGAGAGCATGAGGGAAACAGGTCTGCTCATGTGATAGTAGTTAGAAAGTAACTGGGTGCAACCTTTTCGAAGGATATTTAGGCATTATTAAAATTAGGGATATAGCCTTTTGAATAGAAGTTCCACTTCTAGAAATTGCAAACAGCTACTTGAAAAAGTATACCAACACACATGTACTGGGATGTTTATTGTAACTAATAGCAAAAAAAAAAAAAAAAACAAAAAGCAAACAGCAGACAATAGCCTTCCTGTTCACTAATGGATGTGAAATTACGGACAGGTAAATGGTATGCTGACATTACGCAAGCACTAAAAAAGGAGCTGAGATCTATATGTCCTCAGATTTATCCTCCATAGATGCATGGGCAGAGGTATTTTACAGAACAGTTTGTACCTACATGTCTTTGTGTATGTGATGACATGAATGTGTATGTATGTAAACATTTCTATGGAAAGTGCATAAGCAATGGTAGTATCTGGGCAGTGAGACTAGAAGTTGGGGGGCTGGAAAGGTTGTTTTTAAAGCCCCAGTCATGTTTTTAAAAGTCAGGAAAAAAAGCCTGCAATTCAACACTTGATCTGATGGGATTATTTGGTTGTGTTGAAGGTGCTCTTGTGTCTTTCAGAAGGGGCTCTCCACTGCGGCATTCCCTCTGATTGCAGCACCAGCGTGTCTCACTTGGTGGCACCTGAACCTGTCAGTTCTGTTTGTCTCTGTGGTGCAAACACGAGAGAAGGAAACTCAATAGTTTTGTCACCTTTTCAATGTCAAGTTTTCTTACTATGTATACATCACTGTTGTGTATGGGTGTAGGTTTGTTTTCTGTTGTTTTGCTAAATAGCTTGATTTTTTTTCACAAATTCAGGAAGTCCTCCTTGTGAGAAACTTGATTTTTAATGTTCTTCTCATACTTCATAATAATACAGCCTTTATTCTTACTGTTGATGCATATTTAAATCTCAAAGTTCTACTTAAATGATTAGGTTGGTTTCCATATCGTTTATTTATCACTTCCATGTGTCCTAATTGTACCTGACAGCTCATTTCTTAACTGTGTGTTAGTCATTTCTGTTGGTCTTGAGCTAGCAGTCTTGCTAATATGGCAGGCTGGCTTTTTCTCTGAGATCTATCACCTGTTACTTGTATAATGCTGAAAATAGCTCTAACCACTCTTGTATCACATTGCACACCTAGTTGCAGTCTACTTTCACCTCCCTTGACTTTCCAGGGTTTTCTTATTTACTCATATTGGCGTGATTTTCTTGTGGTATGGTGTTTAACAGCAATTTCTTTCCATAAAATTATTTCTTTTGCTTATTTTCACTAGGGACTTTTTTTTTTTTTTTTTTTTTAAGCAGCATTCAGGTTTCTGTTGAAAGTTTTTATCCCAGTTCTTTCATCCTAAATATTGATAAAGATAATAAATACAGGCAGCTCGTAATAGTTAATTCGAACATATCAAATAAAGTATTTTCCTATTAACTACACTTCTGTATAGTTTTGTGTTTTTTTTGTTTTTTGTTTTTTTTTTTTTGAGACGGAGTTTCACTCATGTTACCCAGGCTGGAGTGCAATGGCGCGATCTCGGCTCACCGCAACCTCCGCCTCCTGGGTTCAGGCAATTCTCCTGCCTCAGCCTCCTGAGTAGCTGGGATTACAGGCACGCACCACCATGCCCAGCTAATTTTTTGTATTTTTAGTAGAGACGGGGTTTCACCATATTGACCAGGATGGTCTCGATCTCTTGACCTCGTGATCCACCCGCCTCGTCCTCCCAAAGTGCTGGGATTACAGGCTTGAGCCACCGCGCCCGGCCTCTTCTGTATAGTTTTTAAGCAGAATTTCAATCAAGAAGATACTATTTTTCCATATCCCTTTACTTTCTGATTTTTTAAAACACTGTTTATACAAGTTTTTATCAAACTTCCAACAGATAATGGGTATTGCCTCTCATAAGTCTTCCAAAGGGACAATGGAAACTGGGCCCAGTTGAATAAAGGCATATTCGTTTGTTTTGGAACGCAGAGTTCTCTGCATGTAGATTGCATTTAGCACTGTCTAGTGTATTCATCTGTAGTTCTGCTTTTTTCAGAATAAAACCTTGACAATGATTTTGAACCTGAACTTTATTCCTTTGTGCATGTATTGCTTTAGAAAGGCCTGAGTCTAGTATTCTTCCCCCTTTTAAGTTTTATGAAATCAAGGTTAAATTGTTATTAGTGCCACTTAATATTTGGCACCTGCTGTGCTTAATGAACTTGGAGTAGTAAAAGGGAGCAGCAGGGGTCGGCCATCCATGTTATATAAGATAGAGAACGAGGGGGCTATGATTAGAGCTTTAGAGTAGTGGGTTCTAACCTGTTATAAGAGCACTCATTTTTTATTTGTGCATATGTGTTACCTTTTCCTTTTTCCTCTGAATTTATAGGCATTTATATTTGAATTTTAAGAATTTTCTTGAGATTATATTACAGAAGTCATTAAGATGGGGAATCAGTCTCTAGAGACATAAACTGGTAATTAGTGTAGGGAAGGAAAGGAAGACGAGGCATGGTCTGGTTTGTGGACTGGGGTCTTTGAGTAAGTGGCTCTGTGACTTTGGGACACTGAATACAATGTAAGAGGAAGGGGGTGATGGCATATCTAGCATGTCTTCCTGCTCGTTTCTGTGATCCACTATTCACACTTTGATCATCTTTATCTGCTGAAGGGGGTACCACTGCTTGGTATTTATTCTTACCCACCACTCTACAGAGGTAACAATTTGTCACTGTGAAGAATGCCAGAGAAAATATTTCCTCGTAAAATTTAACTGCTTACTGTGAATGATTCATATATGCCTGATTAAAATGTCTTTGAGTAGAGATTTTTATACACTGACTTAGCTAAATGCTATCTTCATTGAGTGGCATTGCAGTCTATATGTCAAGTTAGAGTAAAAACTATATTTAAAATGGAAAAAAAAGGGGGCCAGGCAAGGTGACTCACACCTATAATCCCAGCACTTTAGGAGCCTGAGGTAGAAGGATCACTTGACACCTGTAGTTTGAGACTAGTCTGGGCACCATAGGGAGACCCCATCTCTACAAAAAATAATAAATGAGCCGGATGTGGTAATGCATGCCTGTAGTCCCAGCTACTGGGATGGCTGAGGGAGGATCATTTGAACCTGGGAGGGCCGAGGCTGCGGTGAGCTGAGCTGAGATCGCACCACTGCACTCCATCCTGGGCAACAGTGAGACCTTGTCTCATTCAGCAAATAAATATATGCAATGAAAATAAATATAATGAAAAATGGAAACTGTTTTTAAAGTTTTGTTTGCTTGTTTGTTTGTTTGTTTTAAGACGGAATCTGGCTTTATTGCGCAGGCTGGAGTGCGGTAGAACAATCTCAGCTCACTGCAACCTCTGCCTCCTAGATTCAAGGGATTTCTCCTGCCTCAGCCTCCCAAGTAGCTGGGATTACAAGTGCCCACACCACCACACCCAGCTATTTTTTTCAATTTTTTAGTAGAGATGGGGTTTCACCATGTTGGTCAGTCTGGTCTTGAAAACTCCTGACCTCAGGTGATCCACCCGCCTCGGCCTCCCAAAGTGCTGGGATTACAGGCATGAGTCACCGCACCCGGCCAATGTTTTTCAGAGAACATTGGAAACTCGAATACCAAAGGCACTACATAGATACTCCATCAAGTCATATTAAATTTAGCTTAGTTAATATTGAGAAGTTGCTTTGTGATGAGCACTCTGGGTGGTACAGCAAAGGCAAATACCGCCCGAAAGGGGAAGTAGGATGTTTTAAAATAGATGTTTTGGGGAGGAGGAGTTTGGGGGAAGAAATAGATGCCTTCATTAGGATTTTGCAGAGGGTCACCTGATTATTTGGATGTTTTTGTATCATTTATGAGGAAATGATATAAAAACATATGTTGCCTATGACTTAGAAGTTTTCAAGGTGAGATGCTGTTGTGATTTTTTTTTTTTTTTTTAGACACAGTCTCGCTGTCATCAGGCTGGAGTGCAGTGGCATGATCCAGCTCACTACAACCTCCGCCTCCCAGATTCAAGCAATTCTCCTGCCTCAGCCTCCCAAGTAGCTGGGATTACAGGCACCTATCACCACGCTCAGCTAATTTCTGTATTTTTAGTAGAGACAGGATTTCACCATGCTGGCCAGGATGGTCTCCATCTCTTGACTTTGGGATCCTCCCACCTCGGCCTCTCATAGTGCTGGGGTTACAGATGGGAGCCACCGTGCCTGGCCTGTTGTCATTTTTAAGATTGTGATTTCTTTTCTTTGTCTTACCAGCCTGTGATTAGGTAGGGTTCTGCCTTTGGAATGACAAGGTTCTTCCTGCATGTTTCTCTCATGTGCACAAGAGTTTCATCTCCCCTCCACCCTTAGGATTTGCAGGTCTGGATCTTCGCCAGTGCTTCCTTTCATGCCATAGCCCCCACATACAGACTCTGTGACAGACATAACTAAATGCCACCTGGGACTTCTGCATAGCATGTCAGATGCACAGCTCATTGTTTCCCTTCAGGCTTACGGTTAACCAGGAAAGATTCTTGTTGTCTCCGAAAGTAATTTTATAATTTCCTGAGAGCAGAAAAAGTGGATTTTAATTAAGTACCAAATGTCTTTTAAGGTCCTACCTTCTAAAAGTTTTCCAAAAAATTTTTACAACAATTTTTCTAGATTTAGAATTTCATTGCGGACTTGTTAATGTCTCTGAAGTGTCTCATGTCTTGAGAATCTGGCAGGACTTTATTTTTTTCTCTGAAGTTCAAAGTTGTTTTCCAAGTTTGCAGATTTTAAACTGAATGCTTGACTAGCTGATAGTTATATGACAGTGAGTGTCACTTTTCTGTAGAAGTAGTACGCAACTTTGAGAAAAAAAATTTTTTTTAATTTATGGGGATTAGATATAAAACAAAAGGACATCATTTTTAAAATTTAGAAACAGGGTCTTGTTCTGTTGCTCAGGCTGGAGTGCAGTGGAGTGATCATGGTTCACTGCAACTTCGACCTCTTGGGCTCAGACAATCCTCTCGAGTAACTGGGACTACAGGCACATGCCACCATGCCCAACTAATTTTTCTATTTTTCATAGAGATGGGGTTTTGCCATATTGCCCAGGCTGGTCTCAAATTTCTGAGCTCAGAAGATCAGCCTGCTTTGACCTCCTGGAGTGTTGGAATTATAGGCCTGAGCCACTGGTCCTATTTGTTTATTATTTTTTTTTTATTTTATTTTATCTTTTTGAGACTGAGTCTCCCTCTGTTGCCCAGGCTCAAGTGCAGTGGCACAGTCTCGCTCACCACAACCTTCGCCTCCCAGGTGCAAGTAATTCTCCTGCCTCAGCCTCCCGAGTAGCTGGGATTATAGGCGTGCACCTCCATGCCTGGCTAATTTTTGTATTTTTAGTGGAGACAGGGTTTTGCTGTGTTAGCCAGGCTCGTCTTGAACTCCTGACCTCCAATGATCTGCCCATCTCGGCCTCCCAAACTGCTGGGATTACAAGGTGTGAGCCACCATGCCCAGCCCAAAAGTAAGCTTTTGATGAACCCTTTAGAAGTTAAGAGAGTAATATACTGTTTAGCTACTATATTGCTAATTTGTATACATGCATTTGCACATTATGTAAATTTATAATTTTCAGTTGCAAGTAAACAAATATGCACTATTGCCGTAAAACAGCAAAGCAGTGAAGCTCATTAAGGAGCTATTGATATTTCATCAGTAGCCTTTTAGCTTCTAAATATTTTAAGGTACGTAACTGAAATTGGAACTTATTTCAAAATCTTTTTTGCTTTGACCATATTTTCTTGCTATCAAGATGACATCATTATTTTTCCCTGTTTCCCTTCACTTTTCCCTCTCTCAAACTGTTTCTGCAATTGGGTCGTCTCTGACTTTGACTATCTCACTTTGTAAATCTGCTTTTAAAAATATTTTGTTGGGTATGGGGGTGTGGTACTTAGATTTCGTATCTTTCTGATAAGTCTATCTAAAATTTTTTCTGTGAGTCTTAATTTTTTTTTTTCAAATCTTTTTACTTTATTATTTGGAAGTCTGATAGAATAATGTATTCAGGGAAAAGCTAAGCTGAGTATTCAGGGTACCATAGTAAGTTGCCCATTTTTATTTTATTTTTTTTGCTTCTGGGCAATACATATTTATTTTGAAATGGCCATTTTTAAGTGCTACTTCCCTTACTCAGAAGCTGTTTGACAGCTTTGGCCAACTACTTTAGTTGTAAACCTGCTAAAAGTTGATTGGAGTGTATCTTTTTTAGGATATATTTTCCTTTTTTTTTTTTCTACATATAGTAACTTTATGAACTTCGGTTATCTGATTTTTCTAGCCTACTGTAGATACGTTTTAAAGGATAGTAGCCCTGTAACATCTCCCAGATATAGCTGAAGGTTAAGAACAAAGAGAAGGCCAGGCGCAGTGGCTCATGCCTGTAATCCTAGCACTTTGGGAGGCTGAGGTGGGTAGATCACCTGAGGTCAGGAGTTCAAGACCAGCCTGGCCATCATGGTGAAACCCCATCTTATAAAAAAAATAAATAAAAAGAACAAAGAGAAACCAGGAAAAGAACCTCTCAGTGCAAGGACTTTAGCATCACAATGGGAAATTTTCTATAGCAAAAAATAAGTATATTTCTTATTTGTTCCTAAGAGCATCCTTGTATTTTATAGTACAGCATAGCAACTATTATTCATAATGATGACCCAGCATCAAGAAAGGGTGTAGCGTGCTTTTTTTTTTTTTAGTATTCTTAAGCATGTAGGAAAAAAAACAAAACTATAAAAAGAAAAAAACTATGTTTAAAAAAAACCTTTGAATTTTAGTTTTGTGGCAATTCATTTAGGCAGAGTTATGTATATTTATTTTTACATTTTAAAAGTTCCTGTTGTGTCAGCTGCTGGGCCTGGTATCTTTGGATATACAGTACTTCATTTAATTTTCCACAATTCTGTAAATGAGGTAATGTCCCTCCCCCTTTGTTTAGAGATTAAGAAACAGGCTCAGATTTAAGTGATTTTCAAGTTGACTTTAAGTCATGAGTTTTCCAGCTGTCTATAATATATTGCCATTTGGTTTATCTACTGATAACCTCAAATTTAGTGTGTTCAGAAGTAAACTTATTAATAGTGTCTCTCATTAGAAAACTACTTCCTGCTGTCCTGTGTTTCACTTCGCCATTAATAGTATCACCTTTGGCTAGGTGCAGTGCCTCATGCCTGCAATCCCAGCACTTCGGGAGGCCAAGGCAGATGGATCACCTGAGGTCAATAGTTGGAGACCAGCCTAGCCAACATGGTGAAACCCTGTCTCTGCTAAAAATACAAAACTTAGCTGGGCGTAGTGGTAGGCACCTGTAATCCCAGCTACTTGGGAGGCTGAGGCAGGAGAATCACTTGAACCTGGGAGGTGGAGGTTGCAGTGAGCCATGACTGTGCCATTGCACTCTAGCCTGTGCGACAAGAGTGAAACTCCATCTCAAAATAAAAAAAATATATATATATATAAATATATATATAAGTATATATAAATATATAGTATATATATATATAATACATTTAGTGTGTGTGTATATGTGTGTATCTATATATGTATAGTATCACCTCACCTGTCAGAGAGGCAAAAATTGTATTAAGGTCTCAGACTGACAACTTCATTCCAGTGTTCATATTATTTTAAAATTGATTTAAATTTATTTGTTTTTAAGCAGCAGAGTCTATCTGTGTCACCCAGGCTGGAGCTTAGTGGTGCCATCATAGCTTACTGCAACCTCAAACTCCTGGGCTCCAGTAATCCTCCTGCCTCAGCCTCCAAAGTAGCTGGGACTACAGGCTCGTACCACCCTGCCCAGCTTATTTTTTTGGTATTTTTTTGTAGAGATGGGGGTCTCACTGTGTTGCCAACGCTGGTTTCTGACTTAACTCCTGGGCTCATGCGATCCTCCCATCAGCCTCCCGATTAGCTAGGACTATAAACGTGTGCCACCATGCCTGGCTAATTTTTAAAAATTTTATTTTTGTAGAGACTGGGTTTTGTTATGTTGCCCAGGCTGGTCTCAAGACTTCTGACCTCAAGCGATCCTTCCACCCTTGCTTCCCAAAGTGTTGGGATTATAGGTGTGAGACGCTGCACCTGGCCTCATGTTCATTTTATATTGAGTGTCTACTGCTTGCTGGTACTCTTGTCTGAACAAAGTAAACAATTCCTGCCTTTATGGAGCTTGCACTGCAGTAGGAGGTAAAAGTAAAATATGTGGTATATTGCATGGTGGGCATGTCGGGAGTATGTGGTTGTAAATAGGATGACCCAGAAAGCCTCACTGAGAGGGAGACATTGGATCATATATGCTTTGTTTACACTTAGAAATTTAGAGATTGATGTAGAAATTAGAAGATTGATTTGGAGATCGAGTTTTTTGGTTTCTCATGAAAATTAGACATTGTAGCAATGTCGGAGCTTTCTACTGGCTCTGCCAGGTCTATTCAGCTGTGAAGGCCTGTGAGGGCCCCGTTTAATCTCCCATCATTCCTGTAGCTATTATCTTAGTTGAGGCCTTGAATATTTCTTTTCTGCTGTTTTGCTTTAACACTGTTTATTCCCACTTTCAGCCAGTCCTACACACCACAGTGGGTTATCTTTGTAAAGCATACATAGATGCACTGTGCATGGAATACTGTTTCCCTGTTTGCCAGATAAATCCATACTTCGGAGCCCTCCATAATCTGGTCTTGGCCTACTTTCTAGTATTCCCTTGGTCCACTCATCAAAATAAATATGTATTGTTCTCAATTTTGTGGACCAGTCGTATACTAAACCTTTGCATTAAATTCCTTCTCCCACCTCAGCGTGTCCAAATCACACTCTGCTTAAGACATTCTGTAAATCCTTACCTTCCATAGCAGACCGTCCCTATCCCTCCCTCCAGGTTAGAAGAAATCGCTCCTACCCTGAGCTGTAGTAGTACTTTATGCAAACTCTTTCTGCACTTCCTAATCAACAGATCTCGTGTTCCCTTGCTAGACTTCAAACTTCTTGAAGGCTGTCCCTGTTTAAGAGTAGCTTTTATGCTGGGTGCGGTGGCTCATGCCTGTAATCCTAGCACTTCAGAAGGCCGAGGTGGGTAGATCACTTGAGGCCAAGACCAGCCTGGCCAATATGCTGAAGCCCTGTCTCTATCAAAAATGTAAAAATTACCTGGGAATGGTGGTCCACACTTGTAATCCCAGCTAAGGAGGCTGAGGCAGGAAAATCACTTGAACTTGGGAGGTAGAGGTTGCAGGGAGCCGAGATCACACCATTGTACTCTAGCCTGAGCAACAGAGCAAGACTCTGCCTCTGAAACAGAACAAAACAAAACAAAATACTTAGTTTGCCTTATGATGCTTATATGAAAGGTGTATAGAATATTTAGGAAACCAACTCTGATTAGAAATAAAGCCTCTTTGATCTTTTGTGGATCTAACAGATCTAGACTATATTCTTCATAACTCAGTTTTTAATAGGTTCGTATTCTTAAAAATAGTTTTACAGGGCATACAGGGAGTAAAACTGCTTGAGCTTAGAAGATAATGACACATGTATGTTGTTTCGTTGATTGCCCTTGACATAGTATTGCCTCCCAGGTTGAGATAAATGAATACAAATATGCCCTAATTCTTTTTTTTTTTTTTCCCCCCCCCTATTTCTTTTTTTTTTTTTTTTTTTTTCTTTTGAGATGGGGATCTTGCTATATTGCCCAGGCTGGAATGCAATAGTCCAGTCACAGCTCACTGTGGCCTAGACTTCCCAGACTCAAGCAGTTCCCACCTCAGCCTCCCAAGTAGCTGGGACTACAGATTTGAGCAAGCTACCATTCCTGGCAAATTTTTTAAAGTTACTTGTAAAGATAAGGTCTTGCTATGTTGCCCAGGCTGATCTTAAACTCCTGGGCTCAAACAGTCCTCCCACCTTGGCTTCCTAAAGTGCTAGGATGACAGGCGTGAGCCACCGAAAAGGTCCCTAATTCTTTATACAGTACATACAGATTTCATCATTGATAGAAGCCCACCCCCCCCATAGTCTTTTCTCTGTGTCACTTTTCTTTTTTTTCTCTTTACTTAGCAGTCTTTTCCCAAGTTATGCTTATTTTCTGAATAACTTTTATTTCTGCCATTCAGTTAAATAAAAAGTTTCCCCCTCTTCATTTGAAGAACGTTAAAAACCTTAAATTTTTTTTCAGCTCTTATTTCAACCAGGAGCCTTTCTATTGGACATGACCATTTTTCCTTATAGTTTAAGAGCATATCTTTAGTTAGGATGTTGCCCGGAGGCTGTTTGCCATGGATGTACAGACACATGCTTGTCTTTCTTCCATGTGATTGAATTTTTCATAGACATCCTTATGAAGCCACTTAAACTTGTTTCCTTCAGAATATTAGCTATTGATTTACTGCCTTGGCAGATTATACTTCTCTTTCAATGTAAAGTCTTTTTTTTCTTTTTCTTTCTTTTTTTTTTTTTTTTTTTTTTTTTTTGAGATGGAGTTTCACTCTTGTTGTCCAGGCTGGAGTGCGATGGTGCAATCTTGGCTCACCGCAACTCTGCCTCCCAGGTTCAAGCGATTCTCTTGCTTCAGCCTCCCCAGTAGCTGGGATTATAGGCATGTACCACCATGCCTGGCTAATTTTGTATTTTTAGGGGAAATGGGGTTTATTTTTAGTAGAGATGGGGTTTCTCCATGTTGGTCAGGCTCGTCTCGAACTCCTGACCTCAGGTGATCTGCCCATCTCGACCTCCCAAAGTGCTAGAATTACAGGCATGAGCCACCACACCCGGCCAGTCTTTGTTTTCTTAAATACTGAATCACTTGCTTTTTTTTGGTCTTCTTCAAACTGTTACACCTCAGAAACTTTTTTGTCTCCTTCAAACTGTTATACTTCAGGAAAACTTAGATTGTTTCATAAATGTTAAGAGAGGACGGGCACAGTGGCTCACGCCTGTAATCCCAGCACTTTGGGAGGCTGAGGCAGGTGGATCACAAGGTCGGGAGTTAGAGCCTGACCCACATGGTAAAACCCTGTCTCTACTAAAAGTATAAAAATTAGCTGGGCGTAGTGGCGTGCACCTGTAATCCCAGCTGCCCAGGAGGCTGAGGCAAGAGAATCACTTGAACCTGGAAGGCAGAGGTTGCGGTGAGCGGTGAGCCAAGATCACGCCACTGCACTCCAGCCTGGGTGACAGAGCGAGACTTCTCAAAAAAAAAAAAAAAAAGCTTGAGAGGTCTGTCTAGTAGCTAAGTTCTTCTAACCCTTTATGCCTCTACAAAGCTAAACTTTTGATGATAACTATGTTATTAGGTTTTCAAAGAACTTTTATTTTATTACGGAAAACTTAAAATATAAAACAAAAATAGCAAACAGTGTAACAAATCACCATGTGCCACTAAGACTCAATCATTAACATGGGATTCAATCATTAACATTACCAGGCCACTACTATTTCTTCTCTACCTCTCCTACCCACACTGGATTATTTATTAGCCAATCTTAGATACATTTTTATTAGTAAATATTTCCATTTATGTCTCTGAAAGAGAAGGATTCCTTATAAACATATCCCCCAAAAGCACTATTTTTGTGATACATATTAATGGATTAACAGACATTTTTTTTTTAACAAAAGAAAAACCAGATAGTGAAAGTTGCCAAGTTTCTTCAGCTTTTCTAGTGTGATTCATCTCCAGGAGAGTAGGAAACAGCTGGGTCTGAACACAGAGAGAAATCCACACAGCTTGCTTCTGCCCTCTGCACAGAAGCACGTTCTTCATGCCAGGGCCTTGTTTTCTTCCACACAGCTCAGGGAGGGCACCCTTTTATGAACTTGTTACCAGTAAATTTAGATACAATGGTCCCTGAATCCTTGGTCCTTGACCTGTTGTTGTCAATCCTATGGCACAAACTTTGCTTTTGGCTCCCTTTCTGGAAAATTTCAGAACTATATAAAAATCACTTGTAAAACCCTGATAGACACATTTTGCCAAGAATGTCATTTATCTCTTGACAGTTTGGCATTTGCCTTTAAATATTAGATTGTGTAATCAGTAATGCCTTTCAGGGAAAATAATGTGGTTGGCTTGCACTTTAAATGTGAAATGGACTTAGGTTCTTAGAACCGTTAATCGTTATTCTACACAAAATGGTGATACCCCTTAATAGTGAAATGCTAAGTGGATATAAAGCAGTATTTGTGAATAAGATCAAAAAAGGTGAATATAAAATGTGATTTATGGTTTTATTTAATGAGTTTTTACCAGAACAGTGTCTGAAGGGTATTTCATATTTTTAAGCTTTGAAACAGAGAAAGTAATGAGGCACCTTCTAGTGAGTCCCACCAGTCTCCCAGCCTGACCAGCACACCCAGAAATAGATAACTATTTTTGTCATTTTAACCTGTCTTCTTATTGCCTTCCTTGCCCTTGACTTTGCAGCAGAGGAGAAAGAAACTCGTGGTCTCTACCATAAATACACATGGTAACAGCAGTGAAGTAATTATTATATATATTTTTGTGGCAAGTCATTCATTCAGTGGTGATGGAATGGCTTATTTTTAATGCAATGTTTTCCTTTAACTCTATTTCTTTTTTCTATATCATTTTGTGGTTGTACCATTCCAAGGCAGCATGAAGTTAGCACAGCTTCTTATTTTACCATTTGGTTAAAAGTTTTGAAAGTTTAGTTCCGTTTGCGTTTGGGTTTTCACATGAGGTAGACTATGAGAACTCTTTAATTTATGATGTGATGTGTGATTAAAGACAGGCCCATTGTATCTGGCATGTAGGTTGTACTGGAGATCATGGGAAAGAGAAGGCTTGGAGAATCTTATTTATAAAAGAGATGTAAGTATGGACTAAATTCCAAACCAAAAAATGGAAGAAACCTTGTTTTATTGCATCCAGGTAAAGGATAGAAAAGATACCTTCCGTTTTCCCAGAAGTGACATGATTAAAAGTAATAGTTATAGATCAGTGTCATTCATTGCAAATTAGTTCTGATCGATGGAGAATGCTGCATTTATGGATTTTTGTATTATAAAATTTGTTTAAGACTTCTTTTGTTAAACTCTAATATTCTGTACTACTCCATTCTTTATCTTTGTCAGTTTATTCGTTTTAAGGACTGGAATATCTTTGTACAACTTAATTCAGTTGACTTCTTCTGGATACCCTAAGTTGAACAGACACATACATTAGTGGAGCTCTGACTGGGAAGAGGGCATTGATAGATATTAATAATAGCCTACTGCATATGGGGGTGGGTGGGGGTGTGTGTGTGTGTGTGTGTGTGTGTGTGTGTGTGTGTGTGTTTTACAGAGGTTCTCACTCCATCTCTCAGGCTGGAATAGAGTGGCACAATCATAGCCCACTGCAGCTTCAAACTCCTGGGCTCAAACAGTCTTCCTGCCTTAGGCCTTCCAAAGTGCTGGGATTATAGCCATGAGCCAGTGTAGCCAGCCACCTATTGTATAAATGGTTTATAAGTCATCTGGCTAGGCACGGTGGCTCACACCTATAATCCCAGCACTCTAGGAAGCCGAGGTGGGAGGATCACTTGAGCCCAGGAGTTCAAGACCAGCGTGGGCAACACAGACGCGCTCTCTACAAAAACTAAACATATTAGCTAGGTGTGGTGGTGCCCACTGTAGTCCCAGCTAGGGGGAAGTAGAGGTGGGAGGATCACTCCCTGGGAGGTGGAGACTGCAGTGAGCTGTGATCATGATCATGCTACTATACTGCACTCTAGCCTGAATGACAGAGTGAGACCCCATCTCAAAAAAAAAAAAAAAGAAAATAGTAACAGTAATTCATTTAACCAGTTTCTTATTGATAAATGTTTACACTGTTTACATTTTTAAACTTCAAATATTCCAGTAAACATATATACAGATTTATCAGAAACACTTATTTTTGTAAACTTTTTATTAAAGAATAAGATATATACAAACAAAAAGTACAGAAATTGTCTTTATTTTTTTGAGACAGAGTCACACTTTGTCACCCAGGCTGGAGTGCAGTGGCGCAGTCTCGGCTTGCTGCAACCTCTGCCTCCTGTGTTCAAGCGATTCTCCTGCTTCAGCCCCCCAAGTTGCTGGATTATAGGTGCACACTACCACACTCGGCTAATTTTTGTAGACAAATTATTTTTGTAGTTCAGTGCTGAAATCTGTAAAATGCATACAAATACGTATATAAATTCTTTTTTTTTTTAACTTATATTTTTTTGACATGGAGTCTCACTCTGTTGCCCAGGCTGGAGTGCAGTGGTAAAATCTCAGCTCACTACAATCTCTGCCTTCTGGATTCAAGTGATTCTCCTGTTTCAGCCTCCCGAATAGCTAGGACTACAGGCACCCACCACCACACTCACATTTCTGTATTTTTAGTAGAGACAGGGTTTCTATGTCTGGAAACCCTGTTGGCCAGGCTGGTCTCAAACACTTGACCTCAAGTGATCTACCCATCTTGGCCTCCCAAAGTGCTGGGATTACAGGCATGAGGCACCATGCCCAGCCTCTTTTTTCTTTTTTAATGCTTTGTGATTTTCTTTTGGGTGACTATACTACAGCTTATTCTTTATGCTGTTGATAAATATTTGGATTGTCTATAATTTTTGGATGTTACAAATAGTGCTTTGAACATCCTTAAACATGGGCTTCGGTGAATGTGACTATCCATATGTATTGGTCATATCTCTGGGAGTAGCACTGACAGGCATAGGGTATGCATATGTGCAGGTTTAGTACTGCCAACAGTTTTTCAGAGTGGGTGAAACCATATCACACTCCCACCAGCAGTGTCTGGCTATTTAAAAAAAATAACTTCGTAGAAGTGAAATTTGAATAAAAGAGTAAATTCATTTTAAGTTTTGGAAGGTAGTGCTGGATTTGTCCTCAGAAGTACTAATTCATACTCCAGTGAACGCTAGATTTTTATCCAGCTCTTTCACTGTTTTCATTGCTTACAGTGAGAAAATACCATTTTTAAATTTCTTTAATGAGTCAAACTTTTTTATACTTCAGTTTTACCCATTTCGGTTTACTTGACTTGGATATTCTGGCCTTTTCTTTGTTGTGGTGTTTGTATTTTTTTCTTACTGCTTTGTAATAATTTGTTTTAAAAATCCACAGTGTTTTTTCCTTCCTAGTTTGTCCTTTGTCTTTTATAATATAGAAGTGTTTTAGATGTCTATTTTCCTTAAGGGCTATATTATTTATGTTTAATTTTATTTTAACTGGATTTGCCTTTTTTATTTTTTTTGAGACCGAGTTTCGGTCTTGTTGCCCAGGCTGGAGTTCAATGGCATAAATCTCAGCTCACTGCAACCCCTGCCCCCTGAGTTCAAGCAATTCTTCTGCCACAGCCTCCGGAGTAGCTGGGACTACAGGCATGCGCTACCATGCCTGGGTAATTTTTGTATTTTTTAGTAGAGATGGGGTTTCACTATAGTGGCCAGGCTGGTCTTGAACTCCTGACCTCAGGTGATCCATCTGCCTTGGCCTTCCAAAGTGTTGGGATTACAGGCATGAGCCACCGTGCCTGGCCTGTTTTTCATGTATGTAGACAAAAATGCAGTCGTACACATTTAACATGTTTAACCTGTCTAATCCTCATAAAAATCCTATGATATGCTGTTTTCCCAATTTGCAAAGAGAAAACAAAGACTCAGGGAGTAAACTGACATTATTTTGGCTGGGCTTACTCAGTAAATGGCAGTGTTGGGATTTGAACGGCAGTCTCTCAATCCAAAGCTCATACATATTCTTCTCACAAGAGTATGTATTGCCTCCTAAACTACCAGAATTATTATGTATATTTTATCAATGTCATACCAAATTTTGGTAGCACTTTAAGTGGCGCATCCTGGGGATGTTATTCATAATTCTGCCAGGTACTGTAAAGCCTTGTAATTTCCTTTACTGTCCACCTTAGCATTGAGAGTAAACATGAGGTTACGATCCTGGGAGGACTCAATGAATTTGTAGTGAAGTTTTATGGACCACAAGGAAGTAAGTACATGTGTTGGTATGTGTTCTTCTATTACAGTCTTTTTCTCTATTTCTTAACAGAACATCAAAGACAGATGGTAGCATCCGTAGTTTCTGAAAAGCAAGTTTAGTTGGACTGCAGAACCAGCGAGGCAATCTTTCTCCTATCACAATTACTTTATATACAGTCATCCCTTGGTCTCTGCAAGGGATTGGTTTCAGGACCACCCCATACCAAAATCCACAGATGCTCAAATCCCTATATAAAATGGCATAGAATTTGCATGTAACCTACACACATCCTCCCATGTCCTTTAAAAATCATCTCTAGATTGCTTGTAATCCCTAACACAATGGAAATATTATGTAAATAGTTGTTATACTGCATTTTTTTTTTTAAACAATGGAATCTCACTCTGTCGAACAGGCTGGAGTGCAGTGGTGTGATCACCACTTATTGCAACCTCCGCCTCCCAGATTCAAGCAGTTCTTCTGCCTCAGCCTCCGAGTACAGTCGTCGGCTATCACTCCCAGCTCATTTTGTGTTTTAATAGAGACAGGGTTTCACCAGTCTGTTCTCAAACTTCTGACCTCAGGTGATCCACTCACCTCAGCCTCCCAAAGTGTTGGGATTACAGGCATGAGCCACCGCACCCGGCCTTTTTTGTATTTTTTAAATTGTATTGTTATTTACTATTGTTTGGAATTTTTTTCATGAATATTTTTGATCTGTGGTTGGTTGAATCCAGGGATGTGGAACCTGCAGATATAGAGGGCCGACTGTAGCTTTCTCTATCTCTATGTGACAGTACTAGACATGAGTTGTAAATTGTGGGTTTTGTTATGGATGGCCACGTGAGTGGTTTCCAGAAAATGGTTTTTGTTGTTTTGTTTTTTTGGCTTTGGAGGGAGGATGGGCATGGGGTTTATTAAGATAGGAGAGAAAGTAACGTGGCTGTTACTTACCAAATAATTGAATAGTGTTTAGTCATTTTGAAGAATCATGTAAATTACAAAAGAGAATGAATCTGCTTATTTTTTAACTCTGGATCTTTCCAAGAAAAGTATCTTAATCTGAACATGGTGCACCTACTGATTGTTACAGGTACCTGACTCTTGAAGGAATTAATTTGGAAGGTTTTCAGAAGATGAGGGGATAATGTTTAATTTACACTTAGGTTTATTTTCTAATTTGGAGATGCAGTTGTGATGAATATTTTTACTTTTATTTCAGCACCATATGAAGGCGGAGTATGGAAAGTTAGAGTGGACCTACCTGATAAATACCCTTTCAAATCTCCATCTATAGGTATGTGACTACTTGGTTTCTCTCCTTAGAGAGTTTTGAAATCTAAGAGGAAAAAAAATTCTTCATTTCATGGGAGATAATTAATTCCAGAAATGGCTACTTAATTGAATTTTTCCCTTTTTGGCTTTGGTTAATTAATCAATGACTTTTGGGGGGAACTTCTATAGTGTGTTAGAAGATATTTAAATATACCCTTTGCATAATTATAGTGACCATTACTTTAGATTTTTGTCTTTCAGTGTCAGATTTAACAAGCCTTAAGGCCCCACTGCTCTTCAAGCTGATAGTGGGAAAATAATAAACATATCTTAAGTCTAATTTTGAATGCCATACCATAAGAATGAATGTTCTAATACTATCATATTCAGAAATCCTCCCTAGATCCTACTTTGCTTTTTTGTTCACTCCAACTCTGGGTACCTCACAATTAAATGACCCTTGCAGTCTCCCCATCCCCAGTCTTCTTAGCCCTCTAAACAGCAGAAAAAAGAATAGAAACCTCATTGGAGTTGTACGAAGAGGTACTTTTTCTTCACCTTAATGGGGCATGTTATTTACTTGTCACCCCCAGTCCCCAGCAGGGCACTCAGTGACAGATCTATCTAATTGAAGGTTGATACCTTTAAATATTTGGAGATTGTAGAATGGTAGTTATTTAGTTAACTTCAAGCCAACTTTTTTTTTTTTGCTTCACTTTATACATGTCTTTATGATAAAATATTGACCAATTTTAAGAACAAAACAATTGTAATATATTGAGCATTCTGAAGGTCATGTTCAGAATTGCCAGAGTTTAAACATTTTGCTACTGCTGTGGCTGTCTTAAGAACTAATGCCCAGGCCAGGCATGGTGGCTCACGCCTGTAATCCTGGCACTTTGGGAGGCCCAGGTGGGTGGATCACCTGAGATCAGGAGTTCAAGACCAGCCTGGCCATCATGGTGAAACCCCATCTTAAAAAAAAAAAAAAAGGAAAAAGAACTAATGCCCAATCTCCTGGAGTCTAGACCACTCCCCACTACACCCCCACTCCTAACAAAAAGATCTTCTTAAAAGAGGTGGACCAAAATATTCTGAGCTTTGTGGTTTAATTCTAGGCTCCCCCATTTCTTTGCAGGGCAAATGGTGCAGAAAAGTTGGGATCATCACCAACTAGGTCCCACTTAAAAAGGGCAGCCTCTCCTCCAACATCTAGCTATTTTGTGTATGTCAGAGTTTTATTCTATAAAAATACTGCATCTATAGTTTCTTCTTGGGCTGGGGAAGTCGGTATTCATTTGAAGAATAAATTGGTAATTTCCTTGAGGTCCTTTAGAAGAGTTTTCTAAACCCAGTACTGAAGAAGATCCTTTACAGGTAATTGAATCAGATATTTCTTTCTTGCTATACAGGGGCCTCTAAGTTTCAGCATTGTGAATGGTAAAGTGGGACTGGAGCTGTGAGGTGTTACATCTTTGAGACAACCCCCGAACACATCTGACTTAGCACCTGTATAGGTGTAGAAACATGCCCACCTGTAATGTACATCCTCTCCTTTTGAGAGGGCTTTTCTGTTGTGTTGTGGTTCCCTGTCCCTAGTTTATTCATCTTCTAGCTTTAGGGTATTTCTTTCTATTCAGCCATTTAAAACTCCTGTGTTGTTTAGTGATATGACTTTAAAGCCTTTATATAAGTCCAAATTATATAAATTCAGATACATTTAATAAATGCCTATTTACCTAAAGTTTGGAAATTGGCATGCTAAATGTAGTTTTGCTAACCCCACATTCCTAGTCACAAAGGAAACAATAGGCCGGATGCAGTGGCTCACACCTGTAATCCCAGCACTTTGGGAGGCCAGGGCAGGTAGATCACCATTCTGGCCAACATGATGAAACCCCATCTCTACTAAAAATACAAAAATTAGCTGGGCATGGTAGCAGGCGCCTCCCAGCTACTCGGGAGGCTGAGGCAGGAGAATTGCTTGAACCCAGGCAGATATTACAGTGAGCCGAGAAAACGCCTCTGCACTCCAGCCTGGTGACAGAGCGAGACTCCGTCTCAAAAAAAAAAAAAAAAAAAAAAAAAGGAAAACAATAGAGTTTGTTGAAACTAACAGTAAACTTACAGAAATACAATTTTCACATCCTGTAGAAATGTTGTCATTTCTCAGACCTTATCTTAATGTATTTTTCTAGGTAGCATGATTATCTCAACATAACTTTCTAAGTAATAATGTCTAAACTGAGTCAGGCATTGCCTCTTTATTAACTAATGACACAAAAAGCCTCCATGCTTTCTTAAATTAATGATGCAATATGAAATTGGTTGGAACAAATGACTAAGCTAATTTAACTTCTTCATAATTTTTTTCTTTTCCCTTTCTGTGTGCTTTCAGGACTTGATAATGCCTACAAATGTGTATCATCTTCTCTTAGGGAAGTAGATTTAGCTGAAATATTTGTACAAGCTGTTCTTGTTTCCTCCAGAGGAAGGTTGCATAAGAGAGTTTCAATCAGTTGTGTGGGGTGACCTATTTTCAGGTCGTCAACAATGTAATTACTGTTGAGATGTGCTTTAAACATTCTGAAAGGTTGTGGCTCACATAGAAAAGGCAAGGATTCCTTTTTGAGGTGTGTAGATAGTTGTAAAATTATACAAAAGGGTGAGGAGGTAAGATAAACCCAATCTCAACATTCTTTTTAAATCTTGCCCCTGTTGTATCTGGGTAGGTGTACTATTCTTCCTGAGCCAAATTTTGAGCTTTTAAATAATAAGCTGTGCAGATTTAGATCAAACATCTTTAATGCTTGGATCTTGGAATTTTGTAACATCTATGTGTACTTTGTTCTATTTTGTGTGTTTTTATGTGGATGTATATTTTAATTATATTAATGACCCATATCCACTGGAGTAATATAAGAAAATCTGTAAGCCAAAGTAAAGAAAAATCAAAATGTCTTATAATCTTATCCCTTAAAGAGTGTTGTTATTTACATCCTGGTGTATGCTCTTTAAAACATTTCTCTCTGAATATTTATATATTCAGTATAATTTGACATGCTCATCTTTGGGACACTCTCCAAATACAGTTTTAGAGGGCTCTCAGTAGTTACATGATTGCATGAGATGTCCCTTTAAAAAAAAGTTTCCATCTATACATGAGTGGGTTTTTTGTTTTTGTTTTTTTTTTTTTCCCTAAATAGTGGCATAGTTACTTTTTGGGAAGAAAAGGAATATAAGTAGCCACCTTGGAAGGTTATGAACTTACTCTTACAATCCCATTATTGTTTCAAACACTTTCTGTTTGAATATCATAAATGATGGCAAATCTTGATGCTTTGAAGCTGGATGTGAATTTTTGAAATGGCTAACAGTCATTTAAGCCCAAAGAATAAGATGAGTGGAAAAACTGAGTAATATCAATTGGGGTATAAAACTGGCCCTCTAGGCACTTTGAACGAGTAATTATAAAACTCCTTTAATCAACTATAACACCACTGAAATATTTGCATAGTTTTCCAGAAAGACTGCTTTGAAATGAATCACGTTTGAATCTTTTTCTGATTTACTTGAAAATTCAGACTTTTATCTTTTTCATTCGGAAACATTAGTTCCTACAGTGCTTAGCAGTGCTGCTGGATGTTACTATGTAGAGTTAGGAGAGTGTGATTGGTCAGTGGACTGGTTATCAGAACAGAAGTTGTGGCCCTGCATCTCCTTCACCATGAGAGAGATACTCAGCTGAACTGTTGTTTCCTTTTCTAAAATGAGATAGTAGAATTAAATGGATTCTGTGTGTTTGATATTGACCAGTGTATTAAAACTCCAGGTACTTGACATCCTGCTGGACACAAGGAAGGCTGTAGAAGATCTTTACTGGTTAGGAGAGAGGAGGAATGTAAATAAAATACTACATGTGCTTTAATGGCATGGTTCCATTGTTTTTTAGGAGAGGTGTGAGTCAGCACCTCAATTTAGAAGAGAGAGAGTAAGGAAGAAATAGGCTTCTGCAAGAAATATTTTTTTTGTTTTTTTGTTTTTTGAGATGGAGTCTCACAACGTCACCCAGGCTGGAATGCAGTGGCATGATCTTGGTTCATTTGAACCTCTGACTCCTGCGTTTAAGCGATTCTTCTTCTGCCTCAGCCTCCCGAGTAGCTGGGACTACAGGCATCCGTTACCACGCCTGACTAATTTTTGTATTTACAGGGTTTCACCAAATATTGGCCAGGCTGCTCTTGAACTCCTGACCTCATGATCCCCCTGCCTTGGCCTCTCAAAGTGCTGGGATTACAGGCATGAGCCACCGTGCCCGGCCAGATTATGTTTTACATGTTGAAAATACAGTCTTCCCGGCCGGGCGCGGTGGCTCAAGCCTGTAATCCCAGCACTTTGGGAGGCCGAGGCGGGTGGATCACGAGGTCAAGAGATCGAGACCATCCTGGTCAACATGGTGAAACCCTGTCTCTACTAAAAATACAAAAAATTAGCTGGGCATGGTGGCACGTGCCTGTAGTCCCAGCTACTCAGGAGGCTGAGGCAGGAGAATTGCCTGAACCCGGGAGGCGGAGGTTGCGGTGAACCAAGATCGTGCCATTGCACTCCAGCCTGGGTAACAAGAGCGAAACTCTGTCTCAAAAAAAAAAAAAATACAGTCTTCCCAAACAGCTACATAATTGCTACTCTGTAGTGATCTATATCTTTTTTTTTTTTTGAGATGGAGTCTTGCTCTGTCGCCTAGGCTGGAATGCAATGGCACAATCTTGGCTTACTGCAACCTCTGCCTCCCAGGTTTAAGTGCCCTCCTGCCTCAGCCTCCCGAGTAGCTAGGATTATAGGTAGGTGTTACCACACCTGGCTAACTTTTGTATTTTTAGTAGAGATGGGGTTTCACTGTGTTGGCCAGGCTGGTCTCGAACTCCTGACCGCAGGTGATTTGCCCGCCTCGACCTGCCAAAGTACTGGGACTACAGGCGTGAGCCAGTGTTCCCGGCCAATGATCTTTTGAATTCCGGTAGAGAGAAATGAGTTTCTAGTAAGGAAAGTTTTGTTATTTTTTTTTATATATATATAGAGAGAGATAATGCTATGAGAATATAAGCCATTGTCAAAAGCTTTTTTTACTGGTGTTCTGAAAATGACATTTTTCAGAATACATTTAAAAATTATGTCTGGCAGCTGAGGCTTTGGCTATGGCCTGTATCATTTCTTCTAATCAAGTTCTCACAAATTTATTGGATACCTACTGCATGGTGGGCATTATTCTGGGTGCTATAGATACAGAAGTGAATAAATTGCTCTCTTGATACTTTATGTTCTTTTGGAGTGAGAAAATAAATCAAAATTTAAAACTTCTGATAGCTTTATGCAGCGAATTAATGGATAGAATAGCTACCTTGGATCAGATGTTCAGGAAGGGTCTGACAAAGCAAATTTAAGCTGAGACTTAAAAAGATTAAAAGGAAAAAAGAAGCAAGCCCTGATCCTCTAAGATCATGGGTAAGAGCTTTCCAGGCAGAAGAAATTTTGAGTACAAAGGCCCCAGCCTGGAAAACTGGGTAAAAAGTGAGGTGTGTGACACAGGGGCCAAGTGGCAGGTAGGGTTGAGGTCACAGACCGCTTTGTAGGCCAGATTAAAGGCTCAACTTTCATTTTAAATGTAATAGATCACAAACATTTTCAGTAGGGGAGAGAAAGGTCTGATTTTGTTTTTTGGGTTTTTTTTTTTTTTTTTTTTTTTGAGACTGAGTCTCGTCCTGTCACGTGGGCTGGACTGCAGTGGCGAGATCTCAGCTCACTCTAAGCTCTGCCTCCTGGATTCTTCTGCGTCCACCTCTTGAGTAACAGGCACGTGCTACCACACCCAGCTAATATTTGTACTTTTAGTAGAGACAGGGTTTCACCATGTTGGCCAGGATGGTCTCAATCTCTTGACCTCATAATCCTCCCGTCTTGGCCTCCCAAAGTGCTGGGATTACAGGCGTGAGCCACTGCACTCCGCCTGATTTTGTTTTTTAATGATCACTCTACTCTGTGGGGCAAGAGACAGTGATGGGATAGAAGCACAGTTATAAAAGCTTTTGTAACCAGAAATGCTGGTGGCTTAGACAAGGCTGCCAAGGTCAAGAAACTTTGATCTGGACACACACTGCTGCCAAGGTCAAGAAACTTTGATCTAGACCTACACTGCTCTGAAGAAATTTGGCTCCATTAAGGAAAACCAAATAGGGGTGGAAGATAAAGGGATAGTCTGTTGTTCGTTTGTTTTTTTTGTTTTGTTTTGTTTTGTTTTTTAATTGCATTTTAGGTTTTGGGGTACATGTGGAGAACATGCAAGATTGTTGCATAGGTACACATGTAGCAGTGTGATTTGCTGCCTTCCTCCCCTTCACCTATATCTGGCATTTCTCCCCATGCTATCTCTCCCCAACTCCCCACCCCCTGCTGTCCCTCCCCTATTTCTCCCCAACAGACCCCCCCAGTGTGTAGTGCTCCCCTCCCTGTGTCCATGTGTTTTCATTGTTCAACACCTGCCTATGAGTGATAACATGTGGTGTTTGATTTTCTGCTCTTGTGTCAGTTTGCTGAGAATGATGGTTTCCAGGTTCATCCATGTCCCTACAAAGGACATGAACTCATTGTTTTTGATGTTTGTTTGTTTTTTAAGGCAGGATCTCTTTTGTCCAGGCTGGACTGCTGTGGCATAATCTTGGCTCACTGCAGCCTGGACCTCTTGGACTACAGGCATGCGCCACCATACCTGGCTAATTCTTTTGTGCATTTTTTTTTGTAGAAATGGGTTTCACTATGTTGCCCAGGCTGGTCTTGAACTCCTGGACTTAAGCAATCTGCCCGTCTTGGCCTCCCAATGTGATGAGACAACAGGTGTGAGCCACCATGCCTGACCTGTTTTTAATTTTTAAATGGAAGATTCGGAATGATTTTAAAGTGCTTATTGTAGGGAGATGTTTCGAAGAGGGAGAGTTTGGTGATGCTGGAGTTGGGAAGAGAGTCACAGGAGCACCACCATTAAGAAGGAAGGAGGGGGCTGGGCACAGTGGCTCACGCCTGTAATCCCAGCACTCTGGGAGGCCGAGGTGAGCAGATCACCTGAGGTCGGGAGTTCAAGAAAAGCCTGACCAACATGGTGAAACCCCGTCTTTATTTTTTTTTTTTAAAAAAAAAAAAAAAAAGAAGGAAGGAGGGAGCAGAATCAGAACCCAGAGGCCTGGTGTTTCAGAAGAGGGGGAATATTTGTACAAGCTGTTGAGGCAGGAGAAAGAGTGTGTGTGCTGGGAGGAGTTTGGAAATTTTCATGGAAAATTAAGGGGTCCTGGCAGTTGGCTTTTATCTTCTCAAAGAAAAGGGACAAGGCCATTTAATAAAAGAACTTGAGGAGAAGTTAGGGGAATAAAGGGAGGGGGAAAAAAAGTAGGAGATTTGCGGAATCATGGTAAAATGTAACAGTCGTGGGAGATTGCAGGGGCGAGCCACCAGAGAAAGGAGAAGGGAAGATTGTAGGTGATGCTGAGTCCATGAAAGGCTGTTGAGCATGTTTAGATAAATTGGTATAGATTTCTTTACTTATGTCTCTCCTCCTTGTCAGCTTAGTAGATGTGAACTTCATGAAGGCAGCCCCTGTCTCTGTTTTACTACCACCATCTCCATCCTCTCAAATAGTAACTACTCAGGGCCTGACACATTGCCTGTTCTGCAGAAGAATATTTGTGTAAATGAATGAATGCCTACCTAGTGGTACCCTCAAGTCAAGATTGAGCAAATGTGAATGATGCTTCCTCTGGTAGATTTGCTAGATGGGCATTTTGGAGGGGAGAGGACAGAGGATTTGCAGAGGATTGCTTGAGAATGAGGTTGGTGATGACTCTTAAATCTTAAGCTGAGTAAGAAGCTGGTGAAGATTAGAGGGCTGGTAGGTGGGAAGAAAATGGGAGAATCTGTGGATTAGAATTAACAGAGGAAAGAATGAATGATTCCTGGAGTGGGAAGCTTTTGGCAAGGATGGGGGATTGGTAGGATAGGCAATGTCGGAATTTGTGATTGTGGAGGTAAATATGTGATTGTGGAGGGAATGACAGAGGTCAAGATATGTCCTGGGGGGCATGAAGTGGAATGGAATAGAAGAGAGGTCATCGAGGAGAAACTTAAGAAACAGAGACCTGGGCGTCAGAAGTATGGTCTGTATTGTCATAAAAAATGACAGGGGTTGGAGCAGAGAGTGACTTGAGGACCACCCAGGTGCTGAAGTTCTCAGTGAGAAGAGCCAGTGGTCAAATGGGCCCTTTTACTATGAAACCTGCTATGAGCAGACTGTAATGTCTAAATTCACTTACCTTCATCTTGCTATTAGCCAGCGTAAAAATAGTACATTAGCTTTCCCACCCTGTTCCCCAGGCTGCCACCTCTAAGGATAAGCCTGCTTTTGCATGTGCCTGTTACTATCACAGGACTTGTCCATTTCTTTTTTGAAGTTGACTTATGCCAGTTTTAATTCTGCCTTTGACTGCTCATTGTTTTGTAATCTTTCCATTTGCTATTTAAAACTTCCATCAAACTTGCTGCCTAGGTTGGTTCCTACTTTGTAGTGGGTGACCTCTAGCCTTTGAGCTGGTTATTCTGACATCTTTTTGGCATTAAATCTATTTCTTTCCATTTAGGATTTGGTATGATAATGAAAACAAGTATTTTTGGCTTCCTTTTCTTTAAACTGAAATTCTTTTGAAAACAAAAGCAATGTCTTAGTTCTTTTTAAAAACCTGGTCACAGTTTGAGATTTTCTTATATTACTGGTGTTGGTGAAAACTGTGTTGTTAGGTGGAAGTTTAGAGATTATGATATCCAGTTTGCCTGATTTTAAGAATGGAAGAAAATAGCCCCGCGCCGTGGCTCACCGGTAATGCCAGCACTTTGAGAGGCTGAGGCAAGCAGATCATGAGGTCAGGAGATCAAGACCATCCTGACTAACATGGTGAAACCCCATCTCTACTAAAAATACAGAAAATTAGCGGGGCATGATGGTGGGTGCCTATAGTCCCAGTTACTCGGGAGACTGAGGCAGGGGAATCACTTGAACCCAAGAGGCAGAGGTTGCAATGAGCCAAGATCACATCACTGCACTCCAGCCTGGGACAGAGCAAGACTCTGGCTCAAAAAATAATAATAAAAATGAATAAGAATGGAAGAAAATGAAGCTGAGATGTATGACTACTAACTAGTTGCAGAGTCTGGCTTCTGGCTTCCAGTTCAGTATGTATATGCATGTTTTTTAACTATACCAAATGCAGTCAGGATTTTTTTTTTTTTTTAATCTTTTGCTTGTACATCAAGAGGGGATGGTCATTTTAGTAATAAATATGGGGCACATGTCCTCAGGACGTCCTGGGGCTATGTCACAGAAATAGTAAAATATTAAAAATAGCTGGGCGCGGTGGCTCATGCCTGTAATCCAAGCACTTTGGAGGCCAAGGCAGGCGGATCACCTGAGGTCGGGAGTTCAAGACCAGCCTGACCAACATGTTGTGAAACCCTGTCTTAAAAAATATATATACACATATATATATATATAATTTAAAAATATAAGTGTATTTTTCATTTCCAGTGTGATGGAGTTACAACAAACATCTCTCTGAATCATAATATCTTCTCATGTTCTTCACATTTCCAAGAGCATTAACAGATGGACACATAGGATAGATACTAGGAGTTTTAGGATGAGGACAGTAAGAAGAAATTACTTATTCATTAAACATATTAAGCTAATTCTAACATTACTGCATGCTTACTGTATGCCAGTAACTGTTCAGATGTTTTACATATATTAAACTCGTTTAATCCTCATGATGGTCCACTGATGTGTAGATACCATTATTTAACCTAGTTTTAGGAATAAGGGAACGGAAAGGCAAAGCGATGAAGTAAATTGCCCCAGAGGCTCACACAGTGGCATTTAGGCATTCTGACTGGAGCCTGGTCCTTTTTTAAAAAATGTATTATTACATGAGTTACACAAACATTTGGGGTACATGTGCTATTTTGGTACATGTATGCAATACGTAATGATCAAATCAGGGTAATTGGGATAGCTGTTACCTCAAACGTTTATCTTTTGGAGGCCGATCTTTTAACTACAACTCTGAAGAGTGGTAGAGAATTGAACTTGGGTTTTGTGAGTTCAAGTCCAATGTGTCTGTACTGTATTATCTCTGACCACGAAAATAAATACTGCCTGATCCCAACAGTGTGGTTATATGAATGACCAAGAGATTGAAAGATAAACTATGAAAACAAGACAGAAGTTAGTCTTTTAACAATAAAACTATAGAAAGTAGGCCAAAGGTTTTGGTCATCCACTAGGTTGGTAGAAGGATTATGCTGTTGAAGGATAACACTTCGCCTTTTCTTTTCTTATCCATTTAGCTCATTCCTCAGACTCCATATTATCAGAGAGAAAGGAAGAAACAGAAGAGGACTCTTTGTTGAGTTTAGATCTGAACACACAGGATCAGTTCCGTAGTTCCCATGACACAGGGCATTGGGAGAGAGCTCCTTGCCTGGTTCCTCACCCAAGAAGAGACAAGCCCAGGTCCATCACCCCTGAGTAGGAAGGCTCAGTTCTCTGAAGAGACTTTTGCCCAGGCACAGGGTCCCTCAGGCAGGGCCTGGCTGTCTGAGGTAAGATGAAAATCTGTCAGACTGTGCACTCCTGCACACAGCTGGCCATCGGCCGTCACTAGTGTTGCTGGCACACCTCAATGCCTTACTCAATTGGAACACCCCAACTCTGGTCAGCCTGTGTGCTAGAAACAGAGATCCATGTTATTACCCTTAAAAAAATTTAATAGTCTGAGATACTGCAAGAGAAGATGAAATTTCAGTCTTTAATAAGAATATTTTAAACAATTATACCTACTCAAAAAATAGAATTAATTAGTTTGGTTGTGAATAGTCTGCTTTATGTGGGCAGTTGTTCTGAAGATAGATGATCAGAATGACTTAATGTATTCACTTACTGTTTTCTCACAGGAATTCATAAGGTTATAATGAAATTGCATCAGTCATAGCTGTCTGAGCCACCTTAGCCTAGCTAGGCTCATTTTATCCCTGGGATGTAGCTGCTGTTTTGGCCGTTGGTGTTTTTCACCTGTTTACCATAGGGTGGATTTACCTTGATTCACAAGTCATTTGTCTAACCTCTCATTTTGTCAAGAAAATTCTAGGTGAAATTTCTGGTGATTGGCCGAAGGTATTTCATCTATCCACAAATCGGATCATTAATATCCTCTCAAATAAAGGGAACAAAGGTGGAAAATAGATGAGGTTTGGCCTCATTTATTTACATATTGACCCCAATGTCAGAAGTTACTCAGAAGTGTATACAACTCTATACGGAGCCCTTCCTGGGACTAGACACAGTGGCTGAAATAAAAACCGGTTTCAGCATGACTTGGCATGATGTTATTTATGTTTGCTGCCTATTAGCCTGTGGGTCATGAGATTTGTTATTCTAGAGCAGTTGAGTATTGGAGTAGAGCAAGCAAAAAAAAGCAAGCCATATTTTTCTGTTGTAATCTGTGTTTTTTATTTTTTAAGATACATAATAATAGTTTACATCAACTAAGTGTAATTTGGATTCCTTCTCCAGAATTATAAATCACCTAATTTCCTTCTGCTAAAAGATGCAGGACAGAGATGGCAAGCTTTTTAGCTGGACATTTATTCCTGTTGTCCAATCCTCCCCACCCCCTTTAACAAGTGCTAGAACTATGCCAGAAAATAATTGTCCAAAAAAATTAAAGGAGTTCTGATTTTTATCTGGTCAAATCACTGAAATATGTCATTAGGAAATGTCTCGTAGTGGCTGGGCACAGTGGCTCATGCCTGTAAGCCCAGCACTTTGGGAGGCCGAGGTGGGCGGATCATGAGGTCAGGAGATGAGACCATCCTGGCCAACCCGGTGAAACCCTGTCTCCACTAAAAATACAAAAAATTAGCCAGGCGTGGTGGCACACGCTTGTAGTCCCAGCTACTCGGGAGGCTGAGGCAGGAAAATTGCCTGAATCCAGGAGGCAGAGGTTGCTGTGAGCTGAGATCATGCCACTATACTCCAGCCTGGGCCACAGAGCAAGACTAGGTCTCAAAAAAAGAAAAAGAAATGTCTGGTAGTGAATAAAATCTTAAATCATGTAGATTAAAAATAACCTGCTATTTCTACTTATCATGTTGCCATAAAAGCAGTTTTCAAAATATGTTCTCTTAAAATATCTTGAAAACAGTTCCTGGTCTAATGGAAACAAGTGTTGGGAAAATTCTCTTGCTGCAGACATATTAGTGTGATGATAGCGTTGCCAAAAGGAAGGAGAACATGCCAGGGCCAACACACAGTCCTGAGAACATTCCTTCTCCGAATTTCTGGCCTCTTCTTTGTCTTCCCCCTTCTTATCCAGGAGTTCCATTGTTGGCATCATTATGCAGAATGTAAATGGCTTTGCCAGAAACACTGCCCACAGCTTGACTAAGAACAAATGTCAAGGAGATATGCTCTTTTCCATGTATTTGCTTTGGATATTTTTCTAACAATTAAAAAAGCCTGGGGGCTGGGTACAGTGGCTCATGTCTATAATTCCCGGCATTTTTGGAGGCTGAGGTGGGTGCATCGCTTTAGGTCAGGAGTTCAAGACCATCCTGGCCAACATGGTGAAACCACATCTCTACTGAAAAATACAAAAATTAGCTGGTTGTGGTAATCCCAGCTGCTTGGGAGGCTGAAGCAGGAGAATCGCTTGAACCCAAGAGGCGGAGGTTGCAGTGAGCTGGTACTGGGCCACTGCACTCTAGCCTGGGTGACAAAGTGAGACCTTGTCTCCAAAAAAAAAAAAAAAAGGCCTGGTGTAGGAAGAGATCATTTTAGTTTAGAAAGTAGAAAGTTTTTTGGTAGAGTTGGTCTGGTTTTGTTCATTTCTCAAAGGCAAGGTTATAAACTGTTTCTACCTACTCTGGAAGAGTCAGAGGGTTTGTTTTGTGGCTCTTTATGGTATTTTATCATGTTGGTGGTTTCGTATGGTATTCTCTAGAATACTTCTGTACCTAAAAACGCTGCCTTACAGAATTAATTTCCTTTAAGGACTTACCCTTAATCTTGGATATTTCCCCTTAATTCCTCTGTTCTCAGAGTACTTGCCATTATTATTAAATATTAAATACTAGATTTTTAGAGCTGATAGGGCCTTTAGAAATAGAGTGGAGATTTTGGAGATCGTGTGGTTCAACTGTTTGTCTTCGTAGGTAAAGAAACAGACCCCACAAGGCAGGGCCTACAGTTGATAGTAGAGTTGGGGCTAGAACCCATGTCCCTGTTTAGTACTTTGTACTTTGTGATGTGATTCAGCCCTCTGTCCTAGTGCTGAAATGGTGTTCTATACTTAGCAGGGGCAATGGAGACTAAGCTCCAAACCATATATTAGTAAAGTGTATGTTTACCAAGTCCTTTTTGGTTCTGTTATGTATTCCTGTATTCAACCAAGCCAAATCTAGATTTAATCGAAAACTGTATAGAAACTGTTAATTCCATGGCTGGGGGTGGGAGTGACTCAGGCCTGTAATCTCATCACTTTGGAAGGCTGAGATGGGTGGGTCACAAGATCAGGAGTTCAAGACCAGCCTGGCCAACATGGTGAAATCCCATTTCTACTTAAAAAAAAAACAAAAACAAAAACAAAAAACACACTTGAAAATTAGCCAGGCATCGTGGTGGGCACCTGTAGTCCCAGCTACTTAGAAGGCTGAGGCAGGAGAATCGCTCGAACGTGGGAGGCAGACGTTGCAGTGAGCCAAGATCACACCACTGCACTCCAACTTGGGCGACAGAGACCCTGTCTCAAAAAAATAAAAAGATAACCTTAGTCTTTCAGAGACTATTTTGATAAACACTTAAAACTTACCATAATTATTTTCTTGACCTAACACCTTTAAATGCCCCGTGGTATCAGCTTGTTGAAGTATAATGCCCCTGTAGGATCCCCATTCCATTTTGCTTGAGATCTGCCATTCCCCAGCACTCAGGTGCTCTGAGCTGATTGAGCTGTTCCCCAACTAGCCTGTTTTAGGACAAAAGCCACTTGTTAAACAAGCCAAGGACGTGAATATGTCACTGTTCGGGCATAGTCTCAGTACCCTCCCCACATCTACCTCAGAATAAAAGCCATCATCCTTTAAAGGGCCCTGAATGCTGATCACCTCTCTGACATTACTTCTCATTTTCTGCCCCTTGCTCAAATACCTTCAGTTTCAGGTAAAAACTTCAGAGTGTCAGGCAAGCTACTAACGTGCTTTGCACTTGGCTGTTCCCGCTTTATAGACCTTCACTCCTCTTGGTACCAGGTGACTCCTCTTTTACCTCCTTCAAAGCAAGTCACCTTCTTAGGAAGTCCTTCCCTGACCATCTCATTTAAAATTGCAACCCCACCCCACCCTTTCCATTTCTGTCCCCCTCCTTTGCTGTGTTTTTCTCCATAATCCTGGCAACCTTCTAACATAGGACTGATTTTTTCTAAAGACCTCTCTTTACAGAATTAATTTTCTTTAAGGACTTAACTATTGGGTATTTCCCCTGAAGTTCTGTGTTCTCAGAGTTCCTTGAGTATTGCTTTTAGTTTATTTAAATGAAAAGTTCCCAAAGCTTCTCATCTGTAGCCAGCATTGGGAACTTTTGCCATAGATGCTGCTTCATTAGGTGTTAGTTTTGAGAGTTCTCACAGAGGCAGAATTTTAAGTATCAAGAATATTTTAAATTCTTAATAGTAGCTTCAAGCAAAATACTTTTCATATAGTAGGACCATTCTCTTGCATTAAACCACATAGTGGCTCAGCATAGTTCCCCACTCATCAGAAAGCTTCCCTGCGCTAGTGATAGCAGCATATTCCTATAACTGATCTAGAAGACCACACACCTTATAACCTGAGGGTCTCTGATTTTGGTGGGAGGGTATGAATTTGTATTATTCGAACAAGAGTGTTCAGTTACGAGATTTTAAATAAAATGATTGGTTTTACTGACTTAAGATAGTTCAGCACTAGTTATTGTTTGTATAGTTAAGTCTATTTTAGAATGTTCGATACTATGTATAACTTTTTTTTTTTTTTTTTTATCTCTGGAGACAGAGTCTACCTCTGGCTTCCAGGCTGAAGTGCAGTGGCATGATCTCAGCTCATTCCAGGCCCCACCTCCCAGGTTCAAGCAATTCTCCTGCCGTAGCCTCCTGAGTAGCTGGGACTACAGGTGCCTGCCACATGCCTGGCTAATTTTGGTATTTTCAGTAGAAATGGGGTTTCATCATGTTGGCCAGGTTGGTCTCAAACTCCTGACCTCAAGTGATCTTTCTGCCTTAGCATCCCAAAGTGTTGGGATTATAGGCGAGAGCCACTGTGCCCAGCCGATACTGTATATAACTTCTTGTTTAAAAGTTTTTTTACTTTCAACTATTAAAATTACACATTGTAGAAATGTCAGAGTCAAGAGTACAAGTAGAAATAATGGGAGAATACTGCAAAGATGACAACCATCGACACCTGTTTCCTTCTAGCGTTTTCCCATTGCTGTGATCCTAGTTCTGGTTCAGGTGTGGTGGTTGGGGGAGTGATGAGATTTGAAAAGTGCAATGGATAAAATATTCCCACCACTAAGAATTCTGCGCTGTTAACATTTGTACTTACTTGCTTCCAGTTTCTTAATTTATGTGCATGTCTTAGAGCAAATAATACACAAGCACATTGTCCCTTTTTAGAAGGAATATATTAATAGTGTTAGATAAAGTCATTCTTTTTTAAAAGACAGCCTCGCTGTGTTTTCCAGGCTGGGGTGCAGTGGTGTGATCTCGGCTCACTGCAGCCTCTACCTCCCGGGTTCAAGTGATTCTCCTGCCTGAGCCTCCCAAGTATCTGGGACTAAAGGTGCACGCCACTACACCCTAATTTTTGTTTTCTTTATAGTAGAGACAGGGTTTCATCATGTTGGCCAGGCTGGTCTTGAACTCCTCAGGTGATCCACCTACCTCAGCCTCCCAAAGCACTGGGATTACAGGCGCGAGCAACTGTGCCGCCAGATGAAGTCATTTTTAACCAGTGTTTCCCATTATGTTTCCTATTCCTATAATGACACCTGGCTCTGTGCCCTAACTGAAACAATTACTTTTGGAAATTTGGTATATGTTGGTTCAGTACAGTTTTCCCATACTTGTTACCATGGAGAATAGGTAGTATTGCTTTGTTTTAGTTTATTTAAATAACATCAAGCTGTAAATATAACATCCTGCAACTTAAAAAAACAAAAACGAAAAAACCCTCAGCTTTAGAGCTATACAAGTTGATATATACTGATCTACTTCATTACCTTTGGCTATATAGGACTCAAGTAGATGGATGTACTTCATCCAACCTTATCCCATTGACAGAGTTGAATTTGGCTCTTGGCTTTTATCAATAATATTGCAGCAAATACTCTCATGAGTCATCTGGGACATGTGTATTAGTATTTTTCTAAAGTTATGTAGATATTTTTACCCTAATTTTTCTCCCCTTAATATTAAGACATGATCATTTCCCATTATTAAAATATCTTCATAAACCACATGCTTCTTAAATATAGACTTTGAAACATCTTTAATTTCCTTAATGAAAAATTAATATTGGATACAAAGCTTTTTTTTATCGGAGTAACTTAAACATTACATGGGCCCTCCTGATTGTAGTAGATATAACAGTATGCTGTTTCAACACAGAGCATCTAAAAACAAAAGTTAAAAGTGTGAGAGACTAGAGCAGTCTAAGACTGGAATACTTGAGACTTGGTATTCTTACCTGTTTTCTAATTCAGGGGAAGTTTCTCAGGTTTTTGGAGACAATCTCTGTAGTGCCTTACTTGAGGCTCCTCCTTCAGTCCCATTTCTCTGCATCTTCCCTGACTCTTCTTGTATGTATTCCCCTCACTGTGTCAATACTTTGTTCAGATTGCAGTTATTTCTTGATGTCTCTTATCCCACTGCCAGTGACCTCTTCAAGAATAGTGTACTGTCTGTCTTATTTTTGTGCCCTATCCAAGCACAATGCCTTTAGTACAGGTGCTGAACAAATATATTCTGAATGAAAGAGTGTGGGGATGGGGTGAGGGAGGGTGGGGATCGGAGATAGTGGTGGTGATACTCACCTTAATAAGGAACTTCAAATATTGAAAGTGTGGAACAGAATGAGAGTCCTAAAAGGAAAGGAAGTGATAAGGATGACAAAATAACACCTTTGACAATGTATCTCTGCTTTAGAATATTGCCATTTGCATATATACTAAATCACTGGTTTTTGGAGAAGAAAATGAATTTCTCCTTGAAGTTTAAATGGTCATATAGGTATTAAAGTGTGTACTTGTTTCGCTAGGAAAAATTTTAAAAACTTAAGATCTCCAACAGATACAGCCAACTGAGAGAATTTTTTTTTTAAACTCCTGCTTCATTTCTTGGTTGCCCTAATTTTAATCAAAACTGGTTTTCCCTGAATGAGTAGACTAATGTTAAAGGCAATATTTCGGTCACTGTTCTTATGAAATCCTTTGTGGTTTGAAGTACAGTTTCATTCATGTTCCGCACATGGTGTAACGAATGATACCCATAAGTTAGCTTCAGAAGGAAGAGTTCAAATGCAGACCCTCCAGATTTAAAGCTTGAACAATAAAACTTTTGGGAGGAAGAGTCAGAGTGAAGTTTTCTTAGCTTTTATCATGACCCTGGTTATGAACCATTTAGTAGTATAATTTCTCTTTGGGCAGTAGCTTCATAGCTAAGAAAAACAGTTGCTTTAATGATTGTTTTGTATAAGAAGCTGCATTCTCGTTAATAGAATGTTGATGTAAAGTAATTGGAGCTATCAGGAGAATATTATCAGTAACCAAAGATCTTTATCAGTAACCAAAGATCTAAGGTTGAAAGTAGTGATTTATAAGTCTTACCACCTTTTCCCAATACTGAAATTGTTTCTAATACTGAAATACTTTAATTGTTTTCTGGATACTTTTTGCTGCTAATTAACATCTCTTTTTACAGGATTCATGAATAAAATTTTCCATCCCAACATTGATGAAGCGTAAGTAACTATTTTAAAATGTTTAAATTTTAGCAGGAACTGCTCTTGATTAACGTTTCCCTGTCTTTCTGTTATAAAAAGTCTCAGTGAGCTTTTTGGACCTTCTCAGGAGTTAGGACTATACAAATGGTCATGTAAATGATAGAGTCCAATGGATATGAGGTTTTCAGTCACTTAGTACACATTCTGCTATTGTACCACTTAGTATTTTCCATTGTTGTGAATGGATCTTTCATTTTCTTGTTATCCCGCTAACAGTAATAATGTTCCACATCTCGTTTCTCTTTGTATAGACACAATTCAGAGATCTGTTTTCAATCTACAGATTATTTTCAGACCTTATAGTATTTTCTCAATTCTTGAGAGTAAGGCAAAATGACTGTAGTTTCATTTCAGTTAATGAATCTTATTTATCCCTTTCTTTCATTCTAATATTTTATTAGTGATACTTAAAATATTCTAGCATATCATGTTTTGTACTTCTAGTGCTGTTTAGAATATATGATTGTTTGGGACACAGTTTTAATTTGTCATGGCACTAAGTCTTACCATCTCTCACGCATACCTAACAGGTTTTTCTGAACCTTGTGTGAGCAGGTTGTATGTCTACATACATCATGCCCCTTAGTCCTTTAATATTAATATTTTAAGTTATCCTAACAAAGACATTCTCTTATGTATCCACAGTATATAGTTGCGAGATTCAGGAATTTAATGTTAATGCAATACTTTTTATTTAATCTACTGCCATATTCCAGTAATTTACTTTTAGCACTTTTTTCTTTCAGTAAAGGATCCAGCCTAGAATCATACATTACATTTAATTGTTGTGTTTCTTTAAACTATAGGCCAATTATTTTATAGATTGTTCCTCACTTTGGGTTTGTCTGATGTTTCCTTATTACGTTCAGGGCATGAACACATTTAAGGCCAGAAAACCACAAAGTGAGATTGTGTCCTTCTTGAGGTATCACATTCGGAGGTACACAAGGTCTGTCTGCCCCTTGTGTTCTCAGCACCTGGTTCAGGTGTTGTCTGGTTTCTCCATTGCATAGTTACTATTTTCCCCTTTCAGTCTGTAAGGAGACACGTAAGACCTTGTACTATTCTGTTCCTCATCATACTTTTCCCCAACTGGGATTCTTTTTTTTCCACAGATCTGTTAAAAGTATTTCTCTTGATAAGTAAAATCAGTTGCCAGATACATGCAGCTAACTTTCTGATTTTTAAAAACATGCCATTCTTTCCATCTGTTTCAGGTCAGGAACTGTGTGTCTAGATGTAATTAATCAAACTTGGACAGCTCTCTATGGTGAGTTTGGCCATGGAATATTTTTGGAGATGTTGAGACATTGCCTAAAAAATTGTTGTTGGGCTTTGCTTTTCTGGTTTAAGATGTTTCATTGGTAATGAGAAGGGATTTTTGAGGGACTGATTGGGAAAGTTTAATCATTGGAGAAAAAATTTTCTCTTAAGTACAAACCAGTTTAGCTATGAAAGTTTAAAATAATCATTTTAAACTGTGTGTGTATAGTGATACATATACACACACACAAATACATGTGCAAACATTTTATGTGTGTTTTCGGAAGCACATAATAGATACGTATTTACATATATATAATATCTTTTAGTTTTGAAAAAACACTTAGGTGAAATGAAAGATAAATGATGTAGTAAGAGGTTTTAGGGGAATCATCATTTCAAAGGCCAAAACCTTCTGATGAAGGAAGAGTAATTTAGCCTTACCTTCAATGCTGAAAGTGACACCCCATCTCTGACAGTGAATCAACAGATGAATTGCCCAGCTCTGCAAAAATACTATGCTGAGTATCACAGAGAGTTATAAAGAGTATCAGGCCTTCCCTCCTTGTCACCTGGTTTGGGGAGCTGATGATAGTTTAAAATATAGTCATCCCTTGGTATCTGCAGGGGATCAGTTCCCAGACCACCTGCAGATACCAAAATCCGTGTTTACTTAAGTCCCGCAGTCATCCCTGCGAAACCCACTGACTTGGAGGCCTAGCTGTGTTTATTGAAAAACCACATGTGAATGGACCCATGCAGTTCAAACTGTGCATGGACCCATGTTCAAGGGTCAGTTGTCTATTTGAAGTTAATTAGGGATACAACAAATAAATCTGTTTTTCCCTCCACGTGTCCAAATCCTCTGGCTTCATGGAGTCTCCCTACTCCAGTGTTCCTACCCTGTACACTTCTGCTGATTCTCCAGGTGGAAGTAATCTCTGGATACCATTACATTTTATACCTCCTTTTTTATGGCCACTTTTACTTTCTACTTTGTATTTGTTGTCTTTTTTTTTTTTTTTTTTTTTGGTGCTACTCGATTATTTCCTGCCTAGGGCCATCAGATATGTGTCTGATTCATCTGTAAGTCCCCTGACTCTTGTCACAGTGTCCTTCACCAATACGGGATGAAAGAATGAATGGTACAGGTAACAGTTGCTGAGAGGCACAAGAAAAGAAGGGAAAGCTTAGTTGAGGCAGAGCTTAACCAGGGATGGCTCCTTTTTGTCGAAGACTTGTGAGACCTTTTAATGGTCTAAGGTAGGTAAAACTTCTTAGTCTAGCCACAATCTGCAAGTTACCTTTGACAGATATCTTTGAACTAGATTGGTAAATAAGAATCAAAGAGGAAGATTGGTCACCAGCAGAACACAGTTACTCCCTGCCCCCAGCCAATTGTGCCATTCAAAAATTCTTTTCTCTACCTCAGTGTTCTCCCCTGATCTTTGTGTGGTTGGCATCTTCTTCACTCATCTCACACATCACTTCCTCAGAGCAGCCTCCATTCCCAGCCACTCTATCTGAAATCACACTCCTCCATAGCACAGCACTCTTGTATATATATATTTTTAATTTTAAAATTATTTTTTAATAAATAGAGTTGTACTCTGTTGCCCAGGCTGGAATGCAGTGGTGCAATAATAGCTCACTGCAGCCTTGAGCTCCTGGGCTTGAGCGATCCTCCCACCTCAGCCTCCCCAGTAGCTGAGCTAGTACCTGGTTTTAAATAAGCTTCTAAAACTGGTATTTGTTTATTATTTATCATATCCCCTTAGATTGTAAGCACCATGAGTGGGGACTTTGTCTTGTTCTTGTTTCTCTCTCTCTGTGCGCACGCGCACACACACACACGCGCTTGCTACTAAAACAGTGCCTGGTATACAATAATGGTTCAACTGTTGTCTTAATGAATGAATTAATCATGTTCAGCAAGAGAGTTTTAGGGGAGAAGATGGCACATGGTTGAGGCAACAAGAAAGAACATACACTGGTCGGTTAAATGGATTCCTTTTAAGATGGTTTTTTTTTTTTGGTAAAAATGTCTCATGGCAGGCTGCCTGGAATATCTGATGTAATGATGTGTTTTCTTAAACTACATTCACATTTTAGAAATGTACATATCAAAATACTGCAAGCTGGTTCCAATTACAATGAAGTAAATTGAAGTTTAGTTTTGTTAAAGCTTTTACCATTGACCAGAAAAGCTTTGTAGATGTTTGCTGACTCTCAAGTACCTCATGTCTCAGAACAAGTTTAAAAAAAAATAACAGTTTAACTGAATTATAATTCACAAGCATGCAACTTGCCTATTTAAAATGTGTAATTCAGTAGTTTTTAATATATTCAATTATATTCAGCCATCACCACAGTCAATTTTAGAACATTTTCATCACCTCAAAAATAAACTTGTACCCTATAACTATTCCCTACTTACCCCCACCAGCTCTAGGCAACCACGAATCTGCTTTTTGTTTCTGTGGATTTGTCTATTCTGGACACTTCTCAGAAATGTAATTATGTAATATGTGGTCTTTTGTGACTGGCTTTTTTCACTTTGATGATGTTTTCAAGGTTGATCTGTGTTGTTGCATATATTGGAATTTCTTATGGCTAAATAATTCGTTGTATGGATAAGCCACATTATTTGTTAGATAATAGACATTTGGGTTGTTTTTGTCTTTTGGCTATTATGAGTATTATAAATATTTGTGCATAAGTTTGTTTTTGTTTGTTTGTTTGTTTTCTTTGAGATGGAGTCTCAGTCTCGCTCTGTTTCCCATGCTGGAGTGCAGTGGCGTGATCTCTGCTCTCTGCAACCTCTACCTCCCAGGTTCAAGCGGTTCTCCTGTTTCAGCCTCCTGAGTAGCTGGGATTACAGGCGCTTGCCACCATGCCTGGCTAATTTTTGTATTTTTAGTGGAGATGGGATTTCACCATGTTGGTCGGGCCGGTCTCCAATTCCTGACTTTGTGATCTGCCCCTCTTGGCCTCTCAGAGTGCTGGGATTACGTATCAGCCACCATGCCCAGCCTTGTACACAAGTTTTTATGTAGGCATGTTTGCATTTCTGTTGGGTATATAACTAGGAGTGAAATTACTGGTAATATGTTTAACTATTTGAGGGCTGATAGACTACTTTCTAAAGTGGCCAACATGAGTAAGATTTCATCACATTTATAAAACGTTAGAGTATGTTCTTACATTAGCTTGCAAAGCATTTAATAAGCAGCAAGAGTTAAACCACGTTGGTCCAAGTGAACTGAAAGCAGACTGCTGTGTTACTCACATGTGTATGCGTTATTGAACATGTTCCATAATACAGGAGCGTGAGCAAGCACACTATCAGGTAAGTGCAGGAAAACAAGAAGAAATATTTTCAGAGTATAGTCAAAGGTATACTGAGCATGGGAGAATTATTTTGACATTTTCCTCAAAACAAACTATTTCTCAAGAAAGTTCAACATTTCTTTCATGGAAAGTTTTAGGAACAGGTAAATACAATTATATAAAGTACCGGTAGAATATGTTCGTTCAGATGACCTTGAAGTGTTTTTTCAGACTTAAATCTTGAGATCTGAACTGAATTTTTATTCCAAACTGTAAAGCCTCTGGCATTGAAGGTTAGTTCATAATTGGTGAGTTCTGAATCACTTCATTTCCTGCAGTGGTTCCTGAGAGAATCTTACTTCAAAGGACCGCCCCCCGCCCCCTGCAACCCCACCATGCCAAAAAAGAAAAAAAAAAAACCTAACACTAAATAACTAATAGGAGAAAGTTGGCATGTCAACATAAATATTCAACTGAAAAGCAAAAGGCTAAGCCTGGCACCTAAAACTTGTTTCAACATTTTCCTCTGCTGTATAATACGATGAGGGAGCAGGGAGTGGATTGTGAAATTTCCTGCCATTCACCTTGCCCCAGGGCATGTACTGTGCCATGGCTATATGTCTTTGTAACATAACAACAATTCATAGTTGAAATTTCAGATGTATGTTCGTCATAGCCTGATATTAAACAGCATTTGTGGTTAGCGGTAAATTTAGTCCTGTATCCCCTCACTCACACCCCTCCCCGCCATTGATTTCTGGTAAGCCAGTTGACTCATTGCTTCTGTCCTCATCCTGTTATCTCTTTGCCAAGTGTATGTGCAGTTTGTTTATTCAGAGTTCAAAATTGGTATAATTGTGGTTTACTCACCCAGTAATTTTTAATTGTATATTATTTAACCTTGCAAGAGAGCTAATTATAATCAGGAATCGGATTAATTTTGTAAAGATGCTTGTCGTCAGTATGAAGTTATCAAGTATGAAGTTATCTATTGTTATTCTTGTGACATTAAATGGAAAGTAGCAGATGACAAAATTGATTCATTTTGGCTTCCTGCATGATAGCATCTTTTTTTTGCATCCCTTTCTGCTCTTCCAGACAGCAGTGACAAAAGCTCTGAGAAACAGAAAATGTAGCCAAGGGGATTTGGATTTCCATTTCAAAACAAATTAATTTTAAGGACTGATAGGAGAGTTCATGAAGCCACAGGTAGCTTTTTAAGCTCTCTTCTATTTTCCAGTTTCCCTTTTTTCCTCCAAAATATATTTTATCCATAGTTGGCTTATCATCCTGCACTCCTGGGGTTCAGATACCTTCACTGCAGTACAGCTTTAATCTTTCTTTCTTCCCACCCTTCTGGACTAAGCATGCTTGATCCTTGCAAATGTGTTTCTCTCTCCAGCTTTCATTTTACTCATTCTTTGACTGACTTGGTAAGTTACTTATATGATGGAGTAAGTTCTGGAGAAGTGAGGCGGAAGACAGTTTTCTTATAAAACTGGGTGGTTTGCATTTTCACCCTTAAGGTTGCTAGCCAGTGGACTGGATACTTCTACTCTTACTTTGCTGGGGAGAAAAATCAACATTTGGGAAATGTCTTCCCCTATAGTTATCTGGGGAGTTAGTAATAGCAAATGAAATTGACTACAACAGAAGGAATGCTTCAAGGACTTTGAGATTAGGCAAGAGTTACAAAATTTCTTTACCAGGCATTTAGAAATTTAAAATACAAATTTAACATTTATTCCATCCCCTTTTTGGTCTGATAGTCTGTGAATGAGTCCCAGATAATTCAGATTTTGGTAGAAGGTGTATCTTAAAATAATGCTTTATGTTGGATTAGTGTATGCTGTTTCTAAACATTTTAGTGTAATTACACAGATAAGAAATATATTTATGTGTCTGCACAGATGATTGATTGGCCAACTACTATTTGAACAGCTTGAGAACTTCAGTATTGATCTGACATGTTGAATCACAAACATCATCCTGCCTTTGGAACAGCTGGATGTTGTTATTTCTAGATAAAGGCCAGGTAGAGCAATTCTGTCCAGTACTATTGGGATAATGTCACCTGTTGTACATAAATAAGAAATATGCTCAGTTGTGGATTTGTGCTTCAACAGTACTTAGCTCCATGACCAACTTACTTTGTCTGCCTGGAAATCTTTGGATGCAGTGTTCATATGTCAGGAGCCTAATTATATACATAATAATAGAGTCTCCTGGCTTTGAACAACTTAGTGGAAATTCATTAAAAATACCACAATTACTGGCGGTCAGCTTTAAAGCCATGGAGTGGTCCAGGCATTTTGGATCGTGGTGCATGAGCCAGCAAGGAAGGGCATGGCTCTGAAAGGTAGCCACAGCTGTGTTCTGCTTTCACAGGGGCTCTAATTTTAGGGCCCGTTTCATTCTTGATTATATGGAAATGCAACTTTGATGTGTTTTCTTCTCATTCGCTTATGATTACTGAGTTATAGATAAAGTCTTCCCCACACTTGGCTTGTAATTGCAGGAAGTTATCTCTTATTCTTTTCCAACATTAACAACAACTAAATTATTGTCTAGTAATTACAAGCTTGAATAGCAAGTTTTAGTATGACAATAAGACTATCCAGCTAGCTAATTACACATTAACTGCCCTCATTTCTGGAAGGTTAATAACAAATCCTATTACCACGTTTTAGCTTACAAGCTCTTAAGGTAAGCAGGGTCATAACAGGTTCGAACTAGAATGAATGACCTCTAAAAAACAAGTAAGATGAGAATTGTTTTGAGATTGACAGTGCAACAAGAACAGTGTTTTTGATGAACGGGAGCTTGTTTCCTTCATTCTGATCAGTGCAGTAGCATTCATTTTCTTCTGCAGCTCCCTGAAGTTTAAATGCTTTGCAGGGAAAGGGGCTACAATTAGGCAATGAATGGGAAACTGTCTTTTAAGTGGGTTTAGAATGTTTTAAAAACAGTCCATGTCCTGTAACTATACTTCAGATTAGTGACCTGGTAGCCTCGCCCTGAGCAGAACGTGGCTGGTTTTCCTCCTGGTTTCAGCCCCCTGCATCATTCAAATTGCCCTCTCCCGCACAGCACAGGAACACCTGTTTCTAGCTTAGAACACTTAAAAACCAAAATGCTACCAGTAAGTGAGATTTAAATGTATTTATCATGTACAGCTAATGCTCGACTTACGACCACGATTGGTTCCCACAGACCGGTCGTAACACGATTTGGTCGTAAGTTGAGTAGGCTATATGTACAGTACTGTGAAATGATATAAAGATCTTTAAGTCATATTTTATCATAATTTTCATTATTGTTATATATCATTTTCTTTGTTCATTTTATGCCATTTGTATCACCTCTACACCATTTTGTTTCTTATTTTTACATTCGTCAGGTTTAAGTAAAACACTGCATTACCAGTACAACTGGTTTAATATTTGCAAAACATAAAAAATTACAAAATACAGGTGCATACAAAAATATAAAATACAGGTGTAAGAAATACCATAGGAAACATTTTCCCAATTGCAAAACATATCAAAATATATAAACATGTACAAAACATTTTATTGGCCACCGGTGCTTGGCTGCGGGTCATTGATGTCGTCATCTGAGGCAGCAGTTGGGGTTACCGGAGTTGGTTTTTTCATAAACATGGTGAGCTTTGTCTGAATTGTATGTTTCTTTTTTTCTTCATAAATTTCACGATACGGACAAAACACATCGTGTGCCATCTGTTCAATCCTTGCAAATCGTTTGATGTTTGGGTCCATTTCTTTGAAATGTATAAGAAGTTTATTGGGAGGGGTTTGATGAAAAATATCCAAGACACAAAACACAAATTGCTGTACTGAGTCTGGGATAACAGTTGAAATGGTGCACCGGAGATGGTAGTGCTGCTGGAAGCTGGTCCGCACTGTCGTACGCCCAGCTGGGCAATGTTTGCGCTGCCAGACGTGGAGCAGTCGTGGCTAACGATTGTGGTCGTAAAGTCGAATGGTCCTACGTTGCATAGGTTGTAAGTCGATCAATACCTGTATGTTGCAAACATTTTCCTTGAGTGTTTGAATTCCTACTTTTTTTTTTTTTTTTTTTTGAGGCAAGGTCATCCAGGCTGGGGTGCAGTGTGGCTCACTGCGGCCTCAACCTCCTGGGCTCAAATGATCCTCCTGTCTCAGCTTGCTCTCAAGTAGCAGAGACTACAGGCATGCACCACCACACCAGGCTGACTTTTTATTTATAATAGAGATGGGGCTGTCACTGTGTTGCCCAGGCTGGTCTCAAACTCCTGGGCTCAAGTGATCTTCCCACCTTGGCCTCCCAAAGTGCTAGGATTACAGGTGTGAGCCACCATACCCAGCCACCTTTTTTTTTTGAGAGGTGAGAGAAGAGGGATGTGAGGTGTTTATTAAGCATCCTACTTAAGGGAGGTGTTTTCATTTGTTTTTGTTTTTTCTTTTGTTTAGTTTTGTTGCCTGCATGGCCCTCTTCATTAAGACTTTATCTTTAAAAGATCCCCATGGACAAATATGAGAAGATGCGTGAATCTGCTGAGCTTAGACTTTTTGTATATTTTATCCACACATAAGACCCTTTCAGTTAGTATGTGGTGGCAGGTTATATTATTTTATTTGCAGCTAGTTAGCATTCAGTAAACTAAGTGCAGCATAACATGGTGAGCCCTGTGGCCAGCTGGGCCTGAGCCACGGCACCACAGGAAGGCTATGGTGGGCTGCTTTAGCTCACCACCTGTGTACCTTCAAACAACTGGAGAAATGGGCTTTTTGTTACTGAAGTTGAGTTCAAATAAATTATTTGTCTTTTTTTTTTTTTTTTTTTTGAGATGGAGTCTCGTTCTGTTGCCCAGGCTGGAGTGCAGTAGCACAATCTCGATTCACTGCTATCTCCGCCTCCTGGGTTCAAGCGATTCTCCTGCCTCAGCTTCCCAAGTTGCTGAGATTACAGGCTCCCGCCACCAAGCCTGACTAATTTTTTATGTTAGTAGAGGTGGGATTTTTACCATGCTGGTCAGGTTGGTCTTGAGCTCTTGACTTCAAGTGATCTGCCTGCCTCAGCCTCCCAAAGTGCTGGGATTATAGGCGTGAGCCTCTGCGCCTGGCTCAAATTAGTTATTTTAGAGAATGGTACTTTTAATCTCAAAACTGTTTCTTTGAAGTCTGCCTACCTATATGATTGGTTTCATTGAAGTTTTCCTTGAGGGGCTATCTCTTTTTTTTTTTTTTGAGACGGGGTTTCCCTCTTGTTACCCAGGCTGGAGTGCAATGGCGGGATCTTGGCTCACCGCAACCTCCGCCTCCCAGCTTCAGGCAATTCTCCTGCCTCAGCCTCCTGAGTCGCTGGGATTACAGGCACGGGCCACCATGCCCAGCTAATGTTTTGTATTTTTAGTAGAGACGGGGTTTCACCATGTTGACCAGGATGGTCTCGATCTCTTGACCTTGTGATCCACCCGCCTCGGCCTCCCAAAGTGCTGGGATTACAGGCTTGAGCCACGGCGCCCGGCCTGAGGGGCTATCTTTTACCACCCTCTGTTTGCCAAATTTTTTTCAAAGATAACTGCTTGGTTGTATGCAGTGTAGGATTCTTCATAGGTTTTTGGCTACTCTTCCTTTCTTGTAGAATTTCACTGTCTCTTAATGTTTACTAACTGCAAGCAGGATAAAATTAAAATAAATTCAACCATTATTAACATTGCTGCTTTGTAGGAGCTAGTAAAGGAGTGGAAGGTAAAGATCTATTAATTATGGTATCTAATATACCCTTGCGGAAAATCTATTAGCCCCACATTATTAAGTAGCTAAAGAAATCTGGAGATCTTAGCCTTACCAAAAAAAATAAATAAATAAAGCTACCCGGTTTTTGTACATACAGTAGATACCACCACCACCAAAAATAAACTTGTTGAATGAATAAGATGAAATTTTATGGTTGGCTTTATTTTGAGCACATATTATAAAATTCACAACTTGCGTGGCAGTTCATGATGAATTCAATACAGTTTCTTATAAGATGGCAAAAGTCAGCCAATGGAATTTTGAAAGGTCAACAGCTGTTTTTATCTAGTAGTCAAGGATATGAATAACATGGTCGAAATTCTCCGGAGTTTCAACTATAATGACCAAAAGTACAGGGAAAGTGATCTAAGTCTCAGAGGGAATCATCAGTTATAGACAGCAATCAACTTGTGATTTTTGTCCATTTTTTCCTCTAGTTGTGAACAGATTTTTCTTCCTTTCAGCCCTGTTCTTTATCGAATTACAGAACAGATAAATGCCTTAAAGAGTAGTGGCTATCCCTGTGGTTTTCAGCTTGGAAAGCCAGGAGTCCTACCCCAGAGGGGAGAGGGATGGTGAAAGAAGTTTGGATAGCATCCTTCCGGAGGATGCAGAATTTTGATTGACACATAGTCATTGTACCTATTCATGGGGTATGTAGTGATGTTTCTTTTTCTTTTCTTTTTTTTTTTTTTTTTTTTGAGACAAAGCCTTGCTCTGTCACCCAGGCTGGAGTGCAGCAGCGTGATCTCGGCTCACTGCAGCCTCCACCTCCCGGGTTCAAGCAATTCTTCAGGATGCAGAATCGTGATTGAGGGCAAGAGGAACTTATTTTTTGTGGGAAATGATCTAAGTGATTGTTTTAAGGAAATTTTGTCTGATTACAAAGGTGAGAGTGTAGAGCCTTGAAGGCCATTTAGGAGATGGCTGTCCTGATCCAGGGCTGGAATGATATATTGGACTTGACATAGTTACATACCCAGGAAAATAGAAGAAAAACTAGAGACATTTCTGGGAAACTTAATGAGTACGTGGAAGAAAGGAAGAATACCTAGCCAGATTCCTTCCAGAGGCTTGGAGTCTAAGAGCAAGGGTGTTAGACTCAACCTACTCCCCTTCATGAGGAGAAGGGAATGGGTTTTCAGGAAAATAATCTTAGGCATGTGAATTTGGTAAGACTGTAAGACTAGACATATGAAGGACCAGTTATGTGGATTTGGTAGTACCAATATTGTCTTTTATTTATTTTTCTTTTTTATTTAAAGAGACTGGGCCTTGGCTGAGTATGGTAGCTCACACTTGTAATCCCAGCACTGGGAGGCCAAGGTGAAGAGAATCACTTGAGCCTCAGAGTTTGGGACTAGCTTGGGCAACACAGAACTTGTCTCTGCAAAAAAAAAGAGCGAGAGATTGGGGGTCTCATACTGTCATCCAGGCTGGAGTGCAGTGGTTGTGATCATAGCTCACTATAACTTCAAACTCCTGGGCTCTAGTGATCTCCCTCCTTAGCCTCATGAGTAGGCAGGATTACAGGTGCAAGCCACCGCCACACCCAGTAGACTTATGTCTTTAAAATTGTAGGATGGCTGGATGCAGTGGCTCACGCCTGTAATCCCAGCACCTTGGGAGGCTGAGGTGGACAAATCACCCTGAGGTCAGGAGATCAAGACCAGCCCGGCCAACATGGCAAAATCCTGTCTCTACTAAAGATACACAAAATTAGCTGGTTGTGGTGGTGTGTGCCTGTAATCCCAGCTACTCAGGAGGCTGAAGCAGAAGAGTCACTTGAAACCAAGAAGCAGAGGTTGCAGTAAGCTGAGATCACACCATTGCACTCCAGCCTGGGGCGACAGAACGAGGCTCTGTCTCAAAAAAAAAATTTTTTTTATAGGATGATGGACTTCCCAGGGTCAGAGTGTACAAAGCTAATTCTTAAAATGCAAATACCACAGAATTTGCACTGCTATGCAGGATGCTGATGTCTTTCCAGATAAGTTTTTCGTTGTTTGTTTTTAAAAAGAGGAAACCCAGGATGTTGGGCATCTGGGGGACAGGGAGAAGTAGTAGAAAGGGGTTGGGGCAGGTGGTTTGAGAAGGCAAGTATGGCTTTGATGGTTCTTGGCACTTGGCTGTGACTATGTCATATAATGGTGGTGGTTTCTGAGTTACAGCATTTATTTTTCAGTATTAAGTCTGAAAAATAAATGAAGATTATGTAGGTAAAAGTCTCCAAAATGACTGCATGTTTGCTAATTGTGGTTTCTGGTGAAGCAGAGCACGTCAAGGTTTGGGCGTGGATTTTAACTTTAAGAAAGGATTTTAACTTGAAGAAAGCAGTGTATATTACAATTTTTTTTTTTTGGTTGGGGGCGGAGAGAGAGGGTCCTACTCTCACCCAGGCTGGTGTACAGTGGCATGATCACGATTTACTGCATCTTTGACCCACCCAGCCACATGCCACTGACTGGAGAAATCCTCTCACCTCAGCAGCTACTGAGCAACTACTCTCTTGAGTAGTTGGAACCACAGGCACATGCTGCCATGCCTCATTATTATTATTATTATTATTATTTTTGGTGAGGGGTGGGTAGAGAAAGGATCTCCCTATGTTGCCCAGCCTCCTCTTGACCTCTTGGGCTCAGGCACTCTTTCTGCCTTGGCCTTCCAAAGTGCTAGGATTATAGACATGAGCCACTATGTCCAGCCTGAAATTTTTCACTTATTTCAAAGGAAATAGAGGGAATAGAAATAACTTGTGGTCAATGGTTCATAAAGAGCCAAGAGTAAAACATGAGATATGTGATTAACCCCCTCTTGTGTTTTCTCCTTCAAGCCCTTTTCCATCTCATTGTGAGTCACCTAGAGTTAGGTGGGTTTTAAGAATTGATAACATTTTTTTTCAGTGTAACTCATTTTAATTAACACATATTCCTTAAGGGATACAGGCAGCTAAAATGTCTACCCTTAGAGGGTGTCATATTTGTATTAATACTTTAGTTCTTTGGTGCAATTGATAGATATAGTCACTTTTAGTAATATATGATACTTCCCCGTAAGGAACAGCAGTGTTGTACTTCCCCTTTTTCAGTGAAGAAATTGAGATGTAGAAAGGAAAAGACCTGCCCAAGGTCAAAGAACAAGTCAGTGGAAAGCCTGAGATTACACTTGTGGTCTTTTAGAGTTTTCATCTGTTGTTCACTGAGGAGCCAGCTTCCCATTTGCTGGAGACAGTTCAGCTTAATGGAATTTGCTCTGCCAGATGTCCACAGTGTGTTAGGTGATGATTCTCACCATTCTGCTAATAACCATTCTCCTCCAAAGTGGCCCTTTAGTGCCCCTCCAGAAACAGATCTGCTTTTGACTGCCTGTGGACTGCCTGTGGTTTGGCACACCTCTGCTAGAGATAGCAATGGTAATAGCAGTGTGCAGAAAAGAAAGAGGGAAGGGTCAGGGAGGGCTGCTAAACCAGAGTCGAGCTGTTAGATGCGAACATTTTCTGGCACAAAAGAACCTACGAGCAAATGGCCTTTTCCTTCCCATCTGGTCTTTGGGGATAGGGATAGTATTTCCCGACTGTGCATTTGCACACAGATGTCTGTATCACACACATCCAGTCCTAAACCAGAAGTCCTGGGGTAGGTATGAAGATGCATCCTGAGAATGCTTAGCAAGATTTTGTGGTCGGTGTTTTTTTTTTTTTTTTTTTTTTTAATTTTGAGACAGAGTCTCGTTCTGTCGCCCAGGCTGGAGTGCAGTGGCACAATTTTGGCTCACTACAACCTCCACCTTCTGGGTTCAAGCAATTCTCATGCCTCAGCCTCCCCAGTAGCTGGGATTACAGGTGCATGTCACCACACCCAGATAATTTTTGTATTTTTAGTAGAGACGGGGTTTCACCATGTTGGTCAAGCTGGTCTCAAACTCCTGACCTCATGATCAGGAGTTCAGAGTGCTGGGGTTACAGGCATGAGCCACTGCACCTGGCCAGCAAGTTTTTGGAAAAACTCCACAGGTAATTGTGATGGACAAGTAGGACCTAGGCTTACCCCAGAACCACTGCTGTAGACTAAGTGATGCTGCTTTTGATGAGAAATTGTTATGATTTTTGTGTGTGTGCATGTGTTTTGGAAACTGAGTCTCATTCTATCATGCAGGCTGGAGTGCAGTGGTGCAATCTCGACTCACTGCAACTTCCGTCTCCCAAGTTCAAGTGATTCTGTTGCCTCAGCCTCCCAAGTAGCTGGAATTACAGGTACCTGCCACCACACCTGGCTAATTTTTTGTATTTTTACTAGATATGGGTTTCGCCATATTGGTCAGGATCTTGAACTCCTGACCTTAGCCAATCCACCTGCCTCAGCCTCCCAAAGTGCTAGGATTACAGGCGTGAACCACTGCGCCCAGCCTGTTTTTAAAGATTAAATAAGAATATGAGTTATTAATTTATATGCCTAAACTGAGGTTTGAGTGTTATAATTTTAACATTAATATTGTAAGATTAGGCTGGGCACGGTGGCTCATGCCTGTAATCCCAACACTTTGGGAGGCCGAGGCGGGCAGATCACGTGGTTAAGAGATCGAGACCATCTTGGCCAACATGGTGAAACCCTGTCTCTACTAAAATACAAAAATTAGCTGAGCGTAGTGGTGCACGCCTGTAGTCCCAGCTACTCCAGAGGCTGAGGCAGGAGAATTGCTTGAACCCAAGAGGTGGAGGTTGCAGTGAGTCGAGATTGTGCCACTGCACTCCAGCCTGGTGCTTGGTGACAGAGCAAGACTCTGTCTAAAAAATAAAATAAAATAAAAAATAAGATCAGATTGAAGAGTCAGTGCTAATGAACCACATTTTGGTAACTGCTGATTGAGTCTAAGGCAAAAGTAAGGGCTGTTTGCTCATCATAAACCATATACTCAGGGATCTTGGAACTTCCTTTAAAAATTAAGACAGCCAGAAATGGGGCCAGCTGACTGTACTCTACAGGTTAGGTGAACTGTGTCTGGCTCTCTTCCTTTCAAAAAGTTGAAGGTTAATGTTTTTAAAATAAAGATCTTTGACATATTTTTATCCTTAACAAAAAACCTAGGGGAAGAAAATGTTCATTTTCCAAAGATGAGTATCTTAATTTTATTCTTGATTTATAGTTTTAGTCTTCTCTGCCAGTCTATCTTGAAAGAAGACTTTCTGCGCATCTGCACATTTGAGAGATGCTCCTTTTGGAAACACCCTCTGTAGTAATCACTGTGTTAGTCACTTGCAGGAAGGCTTCACTGCTTTCCCATGGCCAGAGCCATCACGTCTTGGCCTCCCAAAGTTGTCATTTTTACCTGAAACTGGGCCTCGTGTGTTTCCTTCTGCTCTTCTGTTTTATAGGTGTGACTCAGCACGTCTGTAAAATGGATAAAAAATGTATTAATGCAGGAAGACAGTAGATACGGGAAGGAATAACCAATAATTAAGCGTTTTTTTTTTTATTTGTTTGGAACAAATTCATAGGCAAAGCCATTTATTGGTAGCTTGAGGAAACTTAACAGTAGTAGGAAAGGGTATAAAATCTCTTTCTAGGACATGTGAAACTCCTGGTTTTATAACATGTTGTCTGTAATATTTCTCTAGCCTTGAAGCACTTCTGAACGTTACTTCAGAACCTAAACCTATGCTTTGTTTTTAAAGGTTTTCGTTGAGGGCCGGGCGCGGTGGCTCAAGCCTGTAATCCCAGCACTTTGGGAGGCCGAGGCGGGTGGATCACGAGGTCAAGAGATTGAGACCATCCTGGTCAACATGGTGAAACCCCGTCTCTACTAAAAATACAAAAAATTAGCTGGGCATCGTGGTGCATGCCTGTAATCCCAGCTACTCAGGAGGCTGAGGCAGGAGAATTGCCTGAGACGGAGGTTGCGGTGAGCCGAGATCGGGCCATTGCACTCCAGCCTGCGTAACAAGAGCGAAACTCCGTCTCAAAAAAAAAAAAAAGGTTTTCGTTGTTATGTAATAGCAGCACCTGTAATAATAATGTGGCAAGAGGAGCCACCATTCACTATGTGCAAGTGTCTGCAGGTTATCTCCTGCAGTGGAGCCCCATGAAAACAAGCATACCACCTTTGCAAAATAGCCACAGAAACGCCTGAACATCTGTTGCTTAGCATCTATCTTTGCACTTTTGAGAAAGGGATTCTTTGGGGAGGAGGGTGGTCAGCTCTGATTCATGGCTTTGGCTTCCCTGCCAATGAAGGTGTGCGATTTTGATGCAGAGATATGGGGAGCTTGTGCCTCCGTGAAAGTTGCAGCATTGTGTGTTTTATCAATTAGCAGAGGCAGCATAGCGGATAAGCTCAGGTGTGAGTTCCAGATCCATGCTTAAGCTTTGTGTGCCTCAGTTTCTCCATCTGTAAAATGGAGACGGTAATGGTACCTACCTCATTGGCTGTAGTGAAATTAAGAGTGTATATGCAGCCAGGCGCGGTGGCTCATGCCTGTAATCCCAGCACTTTGGGAGGCCGAGGCGGGTGGATCACAAGGTCAAGAGATCGAGACCATCCTGGTCAACATGGTGAAACCCGGCCTCTACTAAAACTACAAAAAATTAGCTGGGCATGGTGGCGCGTGCCTGTAATCCCAGCTACTCAGGAGGCTGAGGCAGGAGAATTGCCTGAACCTAGGAGGCAGAGGTTGCGGTGAGCCGAGATCGTGCCATTGCACTCTAGCCTGGGTAACAAGAGTGAAACTCTGTCTCAAAAAAAAAAAAAAAAAAAGAGTGTATATGCAGCGCACGGAAGAGTGCCTGGCTTGTAGTAAATGCTATATAAGCATTAACCTGCTGCCATTACTGTTAATATAACTATTGTTTAACTCTTACCTGGTCTGAAATCACATTCAGTTTTTTATTTTTATTTTTTGAGACGGAATTTTGCTCTTGTTGCCCAGCTGGAGTGCAATGGTGCGATCTTGGCTCACTGCAACCTCTGCCTTCCAGGTTCAAGCAATTCTCCTGTTTCAGCCTCCCAAGTAGCTGGGATTATAGGTGCCTGCCACCACACCCAGCTAATTTTTGTATTTTTAGTAGAAATGGGGTTTTACCATGTTGGGCAGGCTGGTCTCAAACTCCTGACCTCAGGTGATTCACCCACCTATCAAAGTGTTGGGATTACAGTTGTGAGCCTCCACGCCTAGCCTATAAAACTTCTTAATTTGCTTACCTTTTGGCATTTTCTGTCACTGCCTTAATAACTCACTTACCTAAGGATAAAGAGAGGAAAAGAAAAGCATTACAAACAGGACTTATTTACAGGAAAATGTTGTTTTTTTGTTGTTGTTGTTGTTGTTGTTGTTTTTATGTGAGACAGGGTTTCACTCACTCAGGCTGAAGTACAGTGGTGCAATCTCAGCTTGCTGCAACATCCACCTCCCCAGGTTCAAGCAATTCTCCTGTCTCAGCCTCCCAAGTAACTGAGACTACAGGCGTGCAACATCACACGCAGCTAATTTTTGCATTTTTTAGTTGGGACAGGGTTTTGCCATGTTGGCCAGGCTGGTCTTGAACTCCTGGTCTTATGTGATCCACCTGAACTCTTGGCCTTCAATGATCTACTCCCAAAGTGCTGGGATTGCAGGCATGAGCCAAAAATGCTGATTTTTAAAGGTTAAAAAAAAAAAAAGTGTCATTTGAAATGTGAAAAGTAGAAGTTACACCAGGCTACTATTGCCTTGACATAGTTTTTAAAAATGTTCGTCTTATGTATACACACTGTACGTAGTTGTAATTCTAGAAAACATACCATTTTATAGCCTTTCTCTACCCAGCATTCAAGTATAAGCATTTTTTTCATTGAAAACAAGTAGTTTTCAATGATTTTCATACCCTAATAATTGTTTCTTTTTTTAAGAAAATTATAAATAAAACATTGGTGAAAATCTCACTGCAGATATTTTGGGGGTTATCTAGGAAGGTGATTTTTATTTTGCTTTTTTGATTGTTTTTTTGATTAGGAGTATCAGCATTTCTTTTGTAGTGCATGAGAACCTTACCATAAAGTGGCTCTTTAGGACTATTCTGAAGTCAACCTTTCGAAGGTGAAATAGACCCAGATGAAATCACCCCAAGTCTGTGACTTTCATACAAGGCAGAGCTGCTCTGTGTCAATACCTGGTGCATGAGAACAGGACTGTGGTACCTATCATGGGACCCTCTACCCTATCATTCACTAGACCTGTGCTGTCCAACACAGGATCTACTAGCCATGTGTGGTTATTTAAATTTAATTAGAATTAAATAAACTGAAAAATTAATTTCCTTATTTACACTGGCCATATTTTGAGTCCTCAGTAGCCACATGTGGCTAGTGGCTATTGATTTGGATGGGGTACATAACATTTTCATCACTGCAGAGAGTTCAGTTGAGTAACAGCTCTAGATTATTCTCTAACTGCCCAGTTTCTTAACCTTACAATGATAAGAGCCACCTCTTATAGGTAAGATTTTCTAGAGCAAAGTTGGGCAGACCTTGGCTACTTGTTTTTGTATATGTAGTTTTATAGGAATACAGCCACATCGATTTGTTGACCTGTTACCTCTGGCTGCTTTTGTGTTACAGTGGCAGAGCTGAGTGTTGAGTAGTTATGACAGAGACCATATGTGGGCTGCAAAGCCATATGTTTGATCCCTTACAAAAAGGTTTGCCTACCCCTTTTATCTAGATCAGGGTTTATCAACCTCAACACTGCCGACATTTTGGTCTACATAGTCCTTTGTTGTGGGGCTGTCCTGTGCACTGTAGGATGTTTAGCAGCTTCCCTGGCCTTTACCCACTGGATGCCGGTAGCACCCCTTAGATGTGACAACCAAAAATGTCTCCAGACATTGCCAAATTCCATGGGGAGCAAAATCACCCGTAGCTGAGAACCACAAATCTGAAGCAATGTGGCTTGGCAAAGCATTCATCTGTAATATTGCAGAGGAGCGGCCATTGTTAAAAGAAAAATCATTTGAAAGAGATGACTCAATTAATGAGTAGTTTTTTACGCTACTTACTGTACTTCAGCATTGTCTCCAGAAACAGGAAGGTTTTATATAAAACGTGACAAAGTAGCTGGAGTAGAGCAGAGACGTGGAAGCATTCTCATGTCCTTCCATTTCTCGGGTGCCACACTTCACTGAGGAGCAGAGAGTAGAAGTTACAGCATCTCTGTAGCTGTAGGGAGTGTGGGTTGTTATATGCAGATTCTCGGCCTGCTTTTTTAAAACACTGGGTAACTGGAGGGTATTTGTTTTCTTTGCTAATTGTGTGTAGATATCATCTGTGTATACCTGGCAAGAAGAGAGTTAATAATGTCACGTCTATAATCCCAGCACTTGGGAAGGCCAAGGTGGAAAGATCGCATGAATCCAGGAGTTGGAGACCAGCCTGGGTAACATAGGGAGACCCTGTCTCAAAAAAAAAAAAAAAAAAAAAAAAAGCTGGGCATGGTGGCACATGCCTATAGTCCAAGTTACTTAGGAGACTGAGGCTGGGAGTTTGGCTTAAGTCCAAGAGTTTGAAGTTGCAGTGAGGTATGATCATACCACTGCACTCCAACTTGGGCAACAGAGTGAGATCCTCTCTCAAAAAAATGTTTTTAATAAATAAATGCAGTAGATTGGTTCTTATCTGTCTCATGAGTACTTGTGGTTTTATGTGGTCCATATAGATTCCTACTCTCATTACCCAGAATAATTGAAAAATTGATTGTATTTACCTCTGTTAAAAGTTGCAAGAATTGAATTAAATGTCAAGTCCTATAAAACTGTGTTCAAGGCTGAGTGTGGTGGCTCATGCCTGTAATCCCAGCACTTTGGAAGGCCGAGGCGGGCAGATCATCTGACGTCAGGAGTTCGAGATCATCCTGGCCAACGTGGTGAAACCCCATCACTACTAAAAATACAAAAATTAGCCAGGCGTGGTGGCAGGCACCTGTAATGCCAACTACTTGGGAGGCTGAGGCAGGAGAATCACTTGAACCTGAGAGGCAGAGGTTGCAGTGAGCTGAGATCAAGCCATTGCACTCCAGCCTGGGCAACAGAGCAAGACTCAAGTCTCCAAAAAAAAAAAATTGTCCTCAATTCTTTTTTAAGACCCAGCATTTGAATACCTTTCAGAGTTGGGGGTTTTGTAAGCTGTAGAAAATGGCTGTGTGAAATAGAGTAAAATAGAATTGGGAAAATTGTCTTTCAAAGTGAGTATCAGGTGTATCTTTATCTGGTTCTTCAAATTAAAAATAAACTTAAAAATTTTAATTGGTATTGAAATGAATATGTAATACAGGTCACATGTAATAGAGCATACTTTTATGGAAAATCATCCCCATGTAGTTAAATATCTAGGAAGTAGTTTGACTAATGAATGCAAGTGAATTGTAGGTGAACTTGCATTTCCCATGCATGACGTGTTTCTGTTTGTTTTTTCAGATCTTACCAATATATTTGAGTCCTTCCTGCCCCAGTTGCTGGCCTATCCCAACCCTATAGATCCTCTCAATGGTGACGCTGCAGCCATGTACCTCCACCGACCAGAAGAATACAAGCAGAAAATTAAAGGTAAGAGGGTGCGTAGTTTAACCTGGAGACAAAAGAACTTCAGTCTTTTGGACTTTAGTCATTAAAAGTTCTTTTTTTCTTTTTTTTCTTTTCTTTGACACGGAGTCTTGCTTTGTTGCCAGGCTGGAGTGCAATGGCTTGATCTCAGCTCACTGCAACCTCCGCCTCCCGGGTTCAAGTGATTCTCCTGCCTCAGCCTCCCAGGTAGCTAGGACTACGGGTGTGCACCACCACACCCAGCCAATTTTTGTATTTTTAGTAGAGGCGGGGTTTCATCTTGTTGGCCAGGCTGGTCTCAAACTCCTGACCTCATGATCCGCCTGCCTTCGGCCTCTCAGAGTGCTAGGATCATAGGCATGAGCCACCATGCCCCTTAAAAGCCCTTCTTAAGTTATTTAGTTCCTAATACTTTTTATTAGGCCTGAAAAGAGACAGCTGTGGGCTGAAGTAGTGCTCACCAACCTCGGGTGGTAGTAGCACCAGTTTGTTCATCCTTTAGGATTTAGAATCCTGTTTTCGCATTCTTAAAACAGTTTATATGCTCATGGGATGTGAGTTTCATTTAAATGAAAATAAGGTTGGGAAAGAACATCTAGCTGGGCATGGTGGCACACACCTGTTATCCCAGCACTTTGGGAGGCCCAGGCAGGTGGATCACGAGGTCAGGTGTTTGAGACCAGCCTGGCCAACATGGTGAAACCCACATCTCCACTAAAAATAAAAAAATTAGCCGGGTGTAGTGGCACACACCTGTAGTCCCAGCTACTTGGGAGGCTGAGGCAGAAGAATCTCATGAAACCCAGAGAAGGAGGTTGCAGTGAGCCTAGACTATGCTATTACACTCCAGTCTGGGTGACAGAGCAAGACCGCTGTCTCAAAAAAAAAAAAAAAAAAAAAAAATTCTAAAATTCACCTGGGTTCATTGGATTGTCCCTTTTACCTCTGTGTATGTTTCAGAACTTTCATAGTAAAAAGTCTAGATACATGAAGCTCCACCAAGAAGCAAAGGAATTCAAAGTTTGTGAAATATACCTGCTGTTTTTAACCAACAGCAGGCATTTTTAGTATCTAACCAATTTTTCGCATGATGTGCCCATCTGCATAGCAGTCCAGAATGTTGGCTTCCTCAAAGTGTGTGGCCTCCCTGAGGTACATTTGTAAGAGATGGCAGTAGAAATAATTTACCAGAGCCTGAGTGTGCAGGTCCTCACTCGTAAATGTGCAGGTGTGAGGCAAACCAGGACTATGCGTTAAACAGTAGCTTTTCTTCTGTTTGTTTTCTTCTTCTGAGGTCTCTATAGGGTATTGTTTGGAACTTTTGTTGAGATAAAGCAGAAATAAATTTAATTTATTAGATCTCAAGTGCTTTGCAAATTAATATCTAATTTATGTGGCAGAACATATAGCTAAGCAAACATATATCTGAAGAAAAAGGCAGTCAGTTTCAGCCAGCTAAAGTGCTGTTATGAAACTGTATTAAAATTTTGACATAGGAATCGCTTAGCAATGTCTGCAAACCACAGATATCTTGGAGCAGTGTATATTTATCTAGTTCACATAGGCATTCTGTCTCAACAATTTAGCAGTATCCCTGTTTTAGTACATATCTGCTATAGTTCCATTTACAAAAAGAACCGAAGCTACATTTATCTTAGAATGGCGCACTTCAGCTTATGGACCCCTAGTGTTCGGAAATGTTCATGTCAGCTATCATTTTGTCTTCCTTAGTAATCTGGGAAAATCATGGCCATCAGACCTGAGCTCACCCCTACTTCCTACTGTGCCTTGATATCTTCTCCCCCCTCCCCTCTACATCTTTTCTTTCTCCTATGGGAAATAAGAGATTTCTCAAACGCGCTCCCACCATCAACCTGTGATCTTGTTCCCCCAACACCCCCACCATCTCCACGCAGTCTTCCTTCTTCACCCCTGTCTGTCAGAGGTCTCTGTTGGAGAAGCAGTGATATGTTCCTGTGGCCTCCCTTAGGAGTCATCCTATTCATTCCCTTTCATTTTCAAACTTCTCGCTTCCTCACCTTAAACTCCTCTAGTTTTTTCCCCTCCTCTGCTTAATCTATGCCCTCATTTCTTCTCAAGTCCCATTTTGCTGGACCTCTCTGCAGGTGTTACATCTTACCCCCACCTTTCTGGAAACTTCTCATTCTGTTTCCTAAATTTGGTCATTCACTTAGGACTCAGTCCCTGGGCTCCCTCTCTTCCTCTCGCAGCCCTGGGGAGCTGCTTCACCTCTCACAGTTTTAGTCAGTCCCCTCCAGGGAGATGATTTCTGAATGTGTGTGTCTAGGCCTGGCCTCTCCCATGCTGCTGCTGGACATTTCCACTTGTGTGGCAGTCACCGCCAACTCAGCACACCTAACACACTCAGCATTCATATTTAGTTAGCGCTGTCTTATAGCACACATTTGAAAACGTGTTTAAATATTGGATAGCCTGTCGCACTGGGCACCATTGGAGCTGTCTAAAGCTGTCACTTCCCTGCTCAAAACCTTTGCTGGGTGACATCTTTGCCTGCCATTCAGGGTGTTCTGATAATTGAGTGGAATCTACATCTTTGCCTTTACTCCTTTTTTTTTTTTTTTTTTTTTTTTTTTTTTTAAGACAAGGTCTCAGTCTCTCTCTCTCTCTCTCTCTTTTTTTTTTTAATTTTTGAGCTGGAGTCTTGCTCTGCCACCTAGGCTGGAGTGCAATGGAATGATCTCAGCTCACTGCAGCTTCCACCTTCCAGATTCAAGTGATTCTCCTGCCTCAGCCTCCTGGGTAGCTGGGATTACAGGCGTGAGCCACTGCACCTGGCCATAATTCTCTCTTAAGGTTGCGTTTAAACATCCCAGCCACTTTCAACGAAGCAAAGCCTTTCCCTGGAGTGGCCTCTCCTATGCTTTAGCTGGTAGGACTTGGGGGTCAGTGTGGCTGGGACTGCCTCACCCGCTTTCTTCCGTAACTGCCTCTCTCTGGTGACTGATACTCAGCAGCTCCTTCCTTTTATCTTCCTCTGTTTCCTCCTCCTCATTGGTGACCTTGCTCTTCCTTTCTCTAACCCAAAGACCTTGTCCTAGTAAGTACTTAATACACATTTGTATCCTTGAATAAAGAGGGCCAATAGTATCAAATTCTAGTGTCAAAAAAACAGTGTTGGCCAGTGGCTCACGCCTATAGTCCCAGCACTTAGGGAGGCCGAGGTGGGTGGATCATGAGGTCAGAGTTCAAGACCAGCCTGACCAGTATGGTGAAACCCTATCTCTACTAAAAATACAAAAATTAGCCTGGCTGGCATGGTGGCACATGCCTGTAATCCCAGCTGTTTGGGAGGCTGAGGTAGAAGAATCACTTGACCCCAGGAGGCGCAGGTTGCAGTGCCACCACTGCCCTCCAGCCTGGGTGACAGAGCCAGACTTGGTCTCAAAAAACAACAAACAAACAAACAAAAAACCCCACAGTGTCAATATGTAGCTTCTACAAAGGAAGAGGCAAAATAGCCAACCCATTAGAAGTTAAAAATAAAATTGCTACAGTTTGAACACAAACATTTCTCTCACTCTAAAATGTAAATGAAGGTAAATTTCTACCTAATCATGGGCTACTTTCATTGTCGTGAAATCATTAGCATAAAATTGCGTTACGAATTTGAAGGGCTCTAAGTCTCCAGCCTGCAAACCTTTTCCTTAAGGGGCCACACTGGCCAGATGTGGTCTTTGTCACACCTTCTGTTTACTACTTTGTTTTAAGACAATCTTTAAAATAGACAAGCATTCTTAGGCCCTGTGCTAGTTATTCAAGTCTGGTAGGCCCATTTGGCCATTCAGCTTATCTTCCTGTTGCAGTGAGTCCCTGCAGCTCTCTAGGAGGAGAAACAAAGCCACAAGGGTGCGTTTTTGTGCGGCTTGCATTCTGAATAGGTTTCTGTCTTGTCTTTTCCTATTGTGTGTAGGCTATTCACTTGAAAACAGCATGCACTTAGTTTTTAGGAACAAGTTTGTTTATTCAGCAGTTCTTAAAAGCAGTTTAAGTAGTCGAGCAGTTCTGATTCAGCCTAGGATTCCGTGGAGGCTGTAGCAGTGTAAATCTACCTTCAGGTAAATAATACATGGAAAAATCACTCAGTGACGAGGGGTGTCTCCATAAAGCAGCTCAGTCCTGAGCAGGTTGAGCGATGGTTTTTGCCAGCTGCTTCAAAAACCTGACAGGCAGGATCTGTTTAGACTAAAATCAATTCCTAAAATAATAGACCTGGGCTGACTTTAATTATATAACTGCAAATCTAAAAATGATGGGGGATTTCCTTATAAACTACTATGGAGTCATGACTAGTCCTGTACTATCTGGGAGGTGAAAGTAAAAAGAAAAGTGTGGGGCTCCCATTTCCCTGGTCCCTGAAGAGTTATTGGGGCGCTGCAGCACGTATTCCCCTGCAAGTGGAACCTGCTGTGTTGCTCTTCCCAGTACCCCTTCCCTCAGGGCAAAATGCGGAAACTGTCTCAAAGAAGTCTCCCTGTGGGATTCTCCTTAGCTGTAGTGACCATGATTACTGTCATCTTTGCCCCCCCTGGTGTTTAAGGTAAGTTTGAACCTCCCCAGCCTTGCCAGCTTTTTGGGGTTGCCAAAGCACTTGCCTGCCCGCTCACTGCCCTTGTTCTCTTTCCCCCACCCCATGCAGAGTACATCCAGAAATACGCCACAGAGGAGGCGCTGAAAGAGCAGGAAGAGGGCACCGGGGACAGCTCGTCGGAAAGCTCTATGTCTGACTTTTCCGAAGATGAGGCCCAGGATATGGAGTTGTAGTAGAAAAAGCACCTGCTTTTCAGAAAGACTATTATTTCCTAACCATGAGAAGCAGACTATAATATTCATATTTAAACAAAGCAATTTTTTTTATTACTAAACAAGGTTTTTATGAATAATAGCATTGATATATATATATTATATATCACCCTTTAGATCTTGATTTCTTGGTCATTTCTCAACCTGAGGTGCATAGCATATTCCCACATTCCATTTGGTAGCAATATGCGGTCCGAATGCATGCATTCATAAGTCCATGTGGCCAAGTCAGCCTGTGTGCTACTGAACTGTCAAAGGAAATAGCCGCTCTGATAAGTAGATATGAGTAAAAATAACAGGAAAAAGTCGCTTCTTTTATTGATGGTTCCAAAGAAACAAACCAAACCAACCAGCTCTTGGATGTGAAGATAAAATAGTGCTTTTTCGAAATGGAAAGAAAAAAATTGGGGAGGAAGAGGCCTGCTGTGGGAGCGTTTAGAGCCAGCCACGTAAGAATCAGAGCTGCTCCTTCCTGTGAATCCTAGGTGGCCCCATGTCTTCTGTGGAGTAACAGTATAAAACAGGGAGCTAATTAGAGTATTAAAACGTAAAACCATTTTTGGACTCTGATTTTAAGTACATTTTTATATGTCAGTTCCTGCCCTTCACTACCAGGCCCTGCAGCCACAGCGTTCTGTTGGAGAAACCTTGAGAAGTGTTTTCTGAATCAGTTCTTTTTCTCGGGGTAGAGCTTGTAATCCAGACCTGTTTTTGAAAGGACAGCACAGGAGGAGAAAAGTGACTGGGGTGATGCTTCCTCTGATCTAAAACTCGTGCAGAGTCACATCCTCATCCTAGTGTTTAGCCAGTTTGAGACCGCTACCCTGAACTTAAGAGCTTTAAATATGAGGGTTGTGTTTTCGGGGGGCGGGGGGGGTATTTTTTTGGGGTGTGTGTGTGTGTGTGTGTATTGTGCTTAGACAGGTTGCAGATTTCATCTTTACCTACCAAGAGGCGGCCGCCTCCTTGGACAAGCCGCTCATGGACCATTGGACTTGAGAAGAAGACCCACGTGCTGGCTGCAAACCCCTGGGCACTTGCCTTCGTGCTTTGGTTTGGTTTTCCCTTTTTCTGCTGCTCTTGGCAGCAGCCTGGTCGTCATCTGCTTGTGGGAGTGGGAAATGGGCATTTTAGACCCAACACAGATTCTGCATTTAAAATGAATAATAATTGGAACAAATAAAGGTTCTTGTACCCAGAGTGATTCTACATGGGAAAAACAACAGCATTTCTCAGAGAGTGACCGAATAGGAAGAAGGGATTCAGAAATATGATGTAGTAGAACAGGCCCTGAAGGAAGAAAATTTTTTCTCTCCTGTGTATGTTACGAGGAAATCAGTTTAAAATGCCTGCTAATCAAATGTCGACTCAGCTAACCGAATGTCCAGGTTGCTGCAGTTTCTTACAGATCTCAGTGTTGCCTGCTGAATTCGGAGGGGAGTTTGGTGAAGTTTCAGACAGCAGCTCTGTGTTCTTTTTTTTGCCGCAGCCAATGAGATAATAGCAGAATTAGCCAATCCTAAAACCTTCTAAAGACGATTTTTGAGCATCCCACTGGGATTATTTAATTTTTCTTTTTGATGTGTGTTTTTAGTTTAGAAGTGCTGTATTCCACAAGGTTTAAGTCAGTGAGGTTGGAAGATACTCTATCTTTTTTTTATTCAAAAAGCACAATCAATCTTTTCTTTGAAAATCTATATAAAGTACAACTTGCTTTTAGCATGATTATTTTCCTAAATAAAAAGACAAAGAATTTACTTACTTTATGTTAATTACGGGCATGAAGCAAAAGGTTTTCTTTAAAAAAAAAAAAAAAAGTGCAGTGATGTAGGGCTCTGGTTAGTTAACCGTACTGAGTTATCCATCTAGCATCCGTGGCTTGCTGGAAGGGTAGTATTAACTATTTAACTTGTAATGGTGTACTTCACTCTTACCTAGCACGCTGTCTTCTCATTGCTTTGGGGGAGGGAGGGTCTCTGCTGGCACTGTCTAACTTGCTTACCTGCTGACTTTGCAGTTTGCTTGTGCTATGACATTTATTGTAGGTGCTATTTAGGGTAGGCTTAAAGTGCTGGGTGGTGATTTGAGTTCAAACAATAAAAAATTGTATTTTTTCAATGCTGTATAAACAGTAGTGTTCTAATTACCTTGAAAAAAAAATAATGACCAGTTAAGGATTGCTTTTGATCTTGTCAAAAAACCAAGTAGACCCCCGTTTCGGGAAGGTGCGTGAGCAGTGCTGTGGCCCTGCCCCTCACCTAATCCCGTATTTCTCTAATGATAAGACATTGGCTCTCCTCTGACCAGAGACCCAGCACCAGAGAGCAGAAGGTGCAGAATTGTCAAATGACCTGCTGGGGAAGGTTGTAAGAGTTAAGCAGATTTGAGTGTGGCTGCAGAGAGTGTGTGTGTGAGAGTGAGTGTGTCCATCTGTGTCCCTCCAGGTCTGTCTGATGAAGGTGAGATAAGTCTCCTCTGTTAGCGCTGGAAGCTGTGTCTTTGCTGCCTGGTCCCACTGCACCCGCTTGCTCCGTGCAAGTCTGTCCTGTCCGGGCACCGGCCTTGGTCCCATGCATGTCTTAGCCCTGGGTGGGGCTTTGCCTCTCCCGTGGGAAACTGACTTTTGCTGGGTTGAACAAAGTCCCTTCTTATGCTTTTTGTCCCTTCCCTGCACCTGGGAGAGGTGGGAGTAGGAGCCCAAACATGCAGGTACAGAAAGATCTGGAAGAAGACCTGGCAGTGAATCTCAGGACTCTGGGCCCCAGCAGTAGATGATTTCGTAAGTCTGGAGCAGGGGTGTTTCCCCACCAAATGCCTCTCCAGGCCGTCTGAGCTTGACCCTTCCAACACTCAGAAAAGCATCCCGATCTCTGGGCAGAGGCTGAACATTCTTGGCTTTAGAGGTGGTGACAGGAGCAGCAGGTCAGAGCCACTTCTGGCGGTTTCCTTCCCCTTTTCAGTGCCCGTAGTCTTTGGATCTTCCCTTGTGTTTTACCAGCACAAGCCATTCTTTGCCCCTGTTCACGTAACTGAGCTCAGGCTCTTGCCAAACACCAACAAGCAAGATGGCTAAAACCCAGCAACCTGACTCCACGGCCCTTTGGGCTCCCTCTGGAAGCCCCAGCACGGGGCGGGGGGGCTTGTGGGCACAGGGTCAGTGGTAGCCATCCTGGACACTGGCATTTGGCTTTGTCTTCAATCTCATCACCCTCCTTGAGGTTACTGTGCAGTTTCAACCAGCATTTTATACTAGTGAGGTCATTATCAGGAGTTGCCATATCATCTCTCCGGTACCTAAAATTTCTCATCCACTTCAAAAGCTGTTCTGACTGCCAGCTGGCTGATCTAAGCTCCTGAGGAACATCTCCTCTTGAAGGAATTTTTCCCTCCAAAGGTCCCCTGAAGTCCTAGTTGGCCTTGGCCTGGCCCATGCCTTCTATCAGGCCCCCGTCGGGATGGCTGAGAATCAGGAAAGATGCTCTGCCAGCCTCCACATGTCAAGTTTCTAGACACCCCGCTCTGGGAACTAACATTTGATTTTAAATGGCATGTGGCCCTTCTATGTCTGAGTGACTATTAGAAAAGTGAAAGCCATTTACAAAAGTTAGCAAGGTTTTTTATCAGCTTCCTAGCTGGGCTCCCAGCCTTGTTGAATGAAATCAAATATCTCTGATTGGGCGCAAAGAACTGCATTTCTTTGGACTTCTGAATCCATGTTCGTGCTTTCTCTGGCCCCTGAACTCCCCGGCGATTCCCTTAGGGGTGAGATGAGTAGAGGAAGCCCTTTGAGAAGTGGGCTTGGCCCTCTGGTGTGCAGGTTTTCCACTCATCTTTGGAAGGGCCAGGGCTCTGAATTGAGCCAAACACCCATCTTGGCTGTGGGCTTGGGAAGAAGTGGCCATTATTTACGGATTGTATTCGGTACATAATGTGTGATACTTGAAAAGATAAAAGGGACTGCCAGCCCTAACTGAAATCTAAGCTTTTTATCGCTTACTTTTCCTCGCCCTGTCTCCTTTCCACCTTTTTCCTTGCATTGTGATGATCTAGTAGGCACGTCTGTCAACAGGACACATGCCTCCTCTGACTATAACCTCTTAATAGTTGTGTATAATGAAAACTGTAAACTTTTTTAAATAAAATGTGTATATACCTTGGCAAATGGCTGGACCTTGATCAATAAGATAATAGTCTCATGATTACTCTCAGCTGGTTTTCTAAAATACCCTCTCTGTTCTGGCTCCTTTGAGCAGCAGACGCTGGCTTCTTTTGGCTGAGTGGCTCTTAGATGCAGATGACTGGATTAGTTTGGGAAGAGAGTGGCACCCTTAGTAATAAACCAGAGGCTCTGCCCAGAGGCCTGTCCTTGAACCCGGAACTCAGATGCATGACTGCTGGCTATGAACAGGGACAGGGAGCTGTGAGGCTCCTCCACTGGAGCCTTGTACAGCCGGAAGGTCCCTGTCAGCTCACGCTGAGTGAGGATACCCCATGGCCTGGAGTTCAGGGACAGTGCAGCTTCCTGGCGGGGCTGATCTGCCTAAACAGGTAGTCCTCTGCCAAGCGCTAAGCCTCCTGGAACGGTGGATTTTGCATGGGAAAACACTGCTCACTGGATTAGACCAGCATTTCGATTCCTTTCTAAAGCATTTGCCCTTGGTTACCACCAGATGGCGATACCGCTCAGTCTAATGGAGGCGGTTTTGTTAGCAGGACCTTTAGACAAAGGAAATAGTTTTGCTTTGGTCTCCTGTTCTCATTCCAGCTCTTTCCCACAGTTATGTCCATGTTCATTCCTTTTTCTCCTTCCCTACATCCTGATGTATTCTCTCCAGTTGGCCTGGCTTCATATCTACCTGCCCGATTGAATGAGGTGAGGCCACTGAGGAATGGTGTGCCAGTGCCTGCTCCGTCTCCACTGGGAAGGAATCCACCAGCTACCCTGGATACCTCCAGGGCCCAGAAGCAAAACGTTCAACACGTTATTTGCCGGTGGCCCTCATGGACCCCTTAGCCAATGAACTGAACCACAGAGCCGTGTTCAAGTCCCAGTCCTTCCGTTAGCTGTGCAACTCCAAGCCCCTCACTGGGCTTTCATGGACCTTGGGTACTAAGCTATAAAGCGACATCCCTAGACTGACTAGGTTCTGACTCTGCCACCTTGTAACTCAACTCCACCCAGGCCCTGAAACAGTGCCACGTCACAGGATAGAGTAACTGAGAGAGGATACTGTATGTTAACCACAAAACACAAAGGTTTCAACACAGGTTTAGTTTTTAGACCCAAAGAGCTTTGGGAGTAGAGAGCACTTTCCAGCCTAAAGGGGAATGGAGAGGTACATGCGTCATGTGAACAGTCATTCCATTTATCTCACATAAGGCAGCTGCTTTTAAGACGATCCCAGGAGAAGTCTCAGTACAGTTGCTGGCCCTTGGGTCCCCCCACCGTCCCCCTCCACCAACCCCGGTAATCTCACCCGGTACAACTCACCCTCTCAGCCTCAGTCTAGCTGCTTTCCAAGTGGCAGGTGACTTGTCACTGGCTGCCTGAGTCATTGTCCCTTTCCTGGGAAGGGAACCAGGGTTTCTGAGGCACATTGTCCTGGAAAAGAAAGCTAGTAGGCTCTGAGCCCCCAAACTTAACTCTCTTGCTGGCTCCGAAGGCCGCTTCGTCCCCCAGGGAATGAGTGGCTGTGACACTGGATCTGGGGCTATCCTGCTTCCCACCCAGATCCAAGACAGGATTTTTCTGACTCCCACAATCCCTGGAGCTGCAGAGGCCTAGCAGCCCCTGGCAGGCTAAGCAGACCTATTTGTAAGTGACACACGGCATCTCAGGGACTCATCCCCCATGCGCCCTGGATGGGCAACTTGGGCCCAAGCCTGCTCTCTTGTGCCTTACTGTGTGCACCCCCAACTTCTTGGAACTAAAGAGTTATCCTGACCAGGGATTTAATGTTAGAAGATAAAAAATAGCATTTTCCTCTGGCTCTGTGTGTGTGTGTGTGTGTGTGTGTGTGTGTGTGTGTGTGTGCGCGCGCGCGCGCGCATGCGTGCGCATGTGTGCATGTGTTTACCTATGTAGTGAAGGGTGTTTATTTTTGAAAAAAGGCTGGGTACGTCTGTGGACCTGGGCTCCTCAGAACTCTTTGAGGCTCAAGACTTGGTTCCCAGGACCTGGTGTCAAGGGGTCAGAGGTGGCAACACGGACTTGGACTCCCTAAGAGAAAAATTCCACCCTCTGGCTGCCCATACTTAACAATGAACCTAGAAGGGGGTGCTGGACACCAAGTGCGGCTGGCATTCAGGCCTCCCTCAGCTTCTCCTGGGGTCCCGGCTGCCAAGGCCGGCCAGCGCACAGCAAGAGGCTCCTTGGAGAAGCTTCGGCCTCCTTGTGGGTAGCCTCACCTCCACTTTCCTCCATTCTGTAAACCACAAATCAGGGCTGCTGTGCTCCACTCCTGTGTGTTCACAAGCATAGCACAAGGCTTTTAAAGATGCATTTTCTTGGCCGAGTGCAGTGGCTCACGCCTATAATCCTAGCACTTTAGGAGGCCAAGGCAGACAAATCACCTGAGGTCAAGAGTTCGAGACCAGCCTGACCAACATGGAGAAACCCTGTCTCTACTAAAAATACAAAATTAGCCTGGTGTGGTGGCCTGTAATCCCAGCTACTTGGGAGGCTGAGGCAGGAGGATTGCTTGAACCCGGGAGGCAGAGTTTGCCATGGGCCAAGATCATGCCATTGCACTCCAGCCTGGGCAACAAGAGCAAAAATCCATCTCAAAAAAAAAAAAAAGAAGAAGGATTTCTTTTTTTCTTTTTCTTTTTTTTTCTTTGAGACAGGATCCCACTCTGTTGCCCAGGCTGGAGTGCAATGGCATAATCACAGCTCACTGCAGCCCCAAATGATCCTCCCACCTCAGCCTCCTGAGTTGCCAGGACATGCCACCATGTCGGGCTAATGTTTGTATTGTATTTTTTATAGAGATGGGGTTTTGCCATATTGCCCAGGGCTGGTTTTGAACTTTTAGACTCAAGCGGTCTGCCCACCTTGGCTTCCCAAAATACTGGGATTACAGGCATGAGCCACTGTGCCTGGCTAAACCATGCATTTCTGCCAATTTGAAAATTATGTGCTGGTAACAAATCAGCATTCCAGAAACAAGCTCTCCTCCAGAGAGGACCACCATGGGCAGGGCTGAAGAGGGCTTCCCCTCACGAGCCTCACTCAGTGTAGTGAGCCCTTCAGTAAGTAGGCCAGGATAGTAACTGTTTGTGCCGTGCCAAGTGGCTTAGTCACACAGACAGTGGCACAACCATGCTAGAAGCCGGATCTTCTGGCCATCTATACGTGTTCTTTCCAAGAATCACGCTGTGCCAAGCTCAGTGCCTGCTCCCAATGCCTGCTGGGGCTGGGGGCACCTGTGTCTGTGTGAACCTTCTGCCTCTTGGGCCCTATGAAATGCTCCCTGCATGACCTCTGGCCCAGGGCTCATGCTATGAGCATGGTCTCTGAGGATCAGGGCCTTTCCCCATAAACATCCCCATTTCCACTGATAGTGGTGTCCCCAACCTCCGGCGCCTGCAATAGGGTCAGAAAATACAACTCTAGATTTACCCCAAAGCCCTTCCTAGTGCAGAAATACAGAAATAGAATGTGATCTACATTTATCACTAAAAACATTTTACAGCCAGGCGCGGAGGCTCACACCTGTAATCCCAACACTGGGAAGCCGAGGCACACAGATCACCTGAGGTTGGAAGTTTGAGACTAGCCTGACCAACATGGGAAAACCTCGTCTCTACTAAAAACGCAAAATTAGCCAGGCATGATGGTGCATGCCTGTAATCCCAGCTACTCGGGAGGCTGAAGCTGGAGAATCGCTTGAACCTGGGAGTCAGAGGTTGTAGTGAGGGGAGATCATGCCACTGCACTCCAGCCTGCGCAGCAGTGTGGGACTGTCTAAAAAAAAAAAAAAATTCAGCATGTAATTCACAGCAAAAGAATGAGACAGTTTGCATTCTTATTTTTATGCTAACTCTGAAATCCAGGGATATTTCACAAAGTACATCTCAATTTAGATGCTAAATTTTCAACATTTAAAGTGACACATAGTCCTACAAAACAAAGTTGTTTTGCAGAACAATTTATATTCGTTTTAAAATTTAAAATTGTATACCACAAAAAATGTGATACTCAATAGCCACATCTAGCTTGTGGCTAACTATTGGGAAGTTGGACCCTAGCAGCCTCTCCGTGCAGCAGGGATTTTTAGAGAAGCAGGCCTGGCGCAGTGGCTCACGCCCATAATCCCAGCACTTTGGGAGGCCAAGGTGGGCGGATCACCTAAGGTCAGAAGTTCGATAGCAGCCTGGCCAACGTGGTGAAACCGCGTCTCTACTAAAAATACAAAAATTAGCCAAGGGTGGTTGCGCACATCTGTAATCCCAGCTACTCGAGAGGCTGAGGCAGGAGAATCGCCTGAACCTGGGGAGGCGGAAGTTGCAGTAAGCCGATCGCGCCACCACTGTACTCCAGGCTGGGCACAAAGCGAGACATCTCAAAAACAAGCAAACAAGACCACGAAGCTGGCAAGTCACAAGAGCAAAGGAGCAACTTTGCTTGGGAATCTAGGGCAGAACCCAGAACCTCCCAATCCATAGATTGGTCTGGAAGGGCGGACTGCATACCCAGTCCGGTCCCTGGGGGCCGACTGGGTGGCGGGGCCGGAGCTGGCAGGCAGAGGCGCCTGGGCAGCGTCTCGGTACCCTTGGGGGCGTGATTACCAGCACGTGAGAGCGCCACCAGTCCTGCCTCCTGGGTCGGAGCCTAGCAGGCCCGGGTTAGGGAATCACTCTGTGGGTTACCCATGTCCTCCCCGGAATCCGAGCTGTCCCGGGCAGAAGGCATGGACAGCGCAGACCAGCAGGCGAGCAGGGCGGAGCGGGCGGGACTGGGCGGGGAAGGCGGGGCGGGGCGGGGCCGGGCTTCGGAGCCCGAGGTTCCCGCCTCGGCCACCAGGGGGCGCACGTGCCTCGTGCTACGGCCCCTGCCGGCAGGCTGGAGTCTGGGTGGGGCGGGGTCGGCCAGGGCGGGGTCGGCCAGGGCGGGGAGGTCCAAGAGGCCCGCGGGGGGGACTTGGGAAGCCTCTGGCATCTGCCCCACCGAGTGGTGAGCACCGAGAGGAGGCGGCTGTAGATTCCTCATCGACGTGACCATTGTAGGGGAAAAGCCCCCAAAACAGGGAGTTCAGCAGACGCGCCAGAGCTGACATGGGCACTGTCACTGTGCCAGTCATGGCCACCAAACCCTCCCAGCAAGGCGGGGCGGCCAAAGCAGGGGTGTCGAGAGGGGCGGCTCAGCCCACCTCCCCCGCTGATCTGTCGGGAAAGGAAGAAGAAGGGTCGAGAAAGCCTCACACGCTTCTAGGACAGGGAAGAGGGGACTGGACCAGGACCTGGCTGGATGGGAAGGAGCTGAGTAAAGGGAGGGCACCGGGTAGGGCGTCGCCCGGGCTGTGCGGGGAGCGGTGAGTGGACTCAGGGGGGAGGGGTCAGCGTTATGGCTGGACCGGGGGCACGTGGCCGGGGAGGATGGACTGGTGGAGTGCTGGCCTGGGGCCAGGTCAGGCATCAGAGGCACAAAGCAAAGGATACTGAGAGCGCGAAAGGGAGAAAGGCAGAGACCCAGACCTGCGGCGGGAGGGCGGAGCGGCCGGGCGGGAGGCGAGGACAGTGGGCGAGGCTGGGGCTGCAGGGCTGGAGCCTGGGGGGCCTGGAGCACTGGGGCAGCTGGAAGGGACAGGAAGCATACCTGGGCCTGCAGGGCGTTCCTGGGGAGATGGATTGAGTGAAGACCGCGGCGTCCACCTTCAGGGCTGTCTCTAGCTCCCTCTTTCTGTCTCCTACCACTTGCTCTGGGGGAAGCCAGCGGGTTGTTTTGAGCTGTTCTCTCCTTTGGAGAGCCCCACCTGGCTGGGAACCGAAGCCCTAAACCAACAGTCAGCAAGAGCTGAGGCCTGGCGACAACCAGCGAGTGAGTTGGCCTTGGATGGCCCGACCCCGGTGCAACTAGGAAAGGGCCGCAGCGAGGCGTCACCAGAGATCCTGAGCCGGGCGGCGTGAGAGCAACTTCCCAGACTCCTGACCCTCGGAAACTGGGAAAGAGAGGGGAATGCATGTTTGCTGCTTTAAGCTGCTAAATTTTGGGTGCAATCCATGCAATCCTAATAGTCTATAGTTTTTTGGGAACCACTGTATTTTCCCTATACTGCTTATTTCTTAGTTTTATGTGAGACAGAAAAATAGACCAGGCACGGTGGCTCACGCCTGTAATCCCAACACTTTAGGAGGCCAAGGCAGGAGGATCGCTTGAGCCCAGGAGTTCCAGGCCAGCCTGAGCAACATAGGAAGACCTGTCTCTACAAAAAACTTAAAAATTAGCCCTGCGTGATGGCGCATGCCTGTGGTCTCAACCACAAGGGACGCTAAGGTGTGAGGATCACTTGACCCAGGATATTGAGGCTGCAGTGAGCCAAGATCGTGCCATTACACTCCAGCCTGGGCTGCAGAATGTGACCCTGTCTCAAAAAAAAAGTAATAATAATTTGTAGCATATTTAAGGCACTGCTATAAATTTTTTTTTTTTTTTGAGTCAGAGTCTAGCTCCATCGCCCAGGCTGGAGTGCAGTGGCACCATCTCGGCTCACTGCCACTTCCGCCTCCCAGGTTCAAGCGTTTTTCTGCCTCAGTCTCCCAAGTAGCTGGGATTACAGGTCCCCATCTCTATGCCTGGCTAACTTTTTGTATTTTTAGTAGAGACAGGGTTTCACCATGTTGGCCAGGATGGTCTGGATCTCTTGACCTCGTGATCCGCCCGCCTCGGCCTCCCAAAGTGCTGGGATTACAGCGGTGAGCCACCATGCCCAGCTCTTTTCTTTTTTTTTTTTTTTGAAACAGGGTCTCACCTGTCATCCAGGCTGGAGTACAGTGGCCCAATCTTGGCTCACTGCAACTTCCACCTCCTAGGTTCAAGTGATTCTCTTGCCTCAGCTTCCTGAGTAGGAAGGGTTACAGGCGCCCACCACTGCATTCAGCTAATTTTTGTATTTTTGGTGGAGACAGGGTTTCACCATATTGGCCAGGCTGGTCTTGAACTCCTGACCTCAAGTGATCCACCTGCCTCGGGATTACAGAGTGCTGGGATCACAGAGCCACCACGCCCAGTCTGACAGGCCCTTTTAAAGAGTCTTGGAAGTTTTCTCCAGGCTTCCACTTAAACCTCTTGGGCCGGACCGAGCCACAGGGCCACGCCCTGCTTCAGGGAAGTTGGGAAATGTACTTCTTTTTTTTTGAGATGGAGTCTCTCTCTGTCACCCAGGCTGGAGTGCAGTGGCGTGATCTTGGCTCACTGCAACCTCCGCCTCCTGCGTTCAAGCAATTCTCCTGCCTCAGCCTCCCAAGTACCTGGGACTAACTAACTAACTTTTTGTTAGTTAGTTAACAACTAATGCCCAACTAACTTTTTGTATTTTTAATACAGACAGGGTTTCACCGTGTTAGCCAAGATGGTCTCAATCGCCTGACCCTCATGATCCACCTGCCTTGGCTTCCCAAAGTGCTGGGATTACAGGTGTGAGCCACCATGCCCGGACTTTTAAAAAATTTTATTTTGAGAAAGGATCTCACTCTATTGCCCAGGCTAGAGTGCAGAGGCACAATCATATCTCACTGCAGCCTCAATCTCCAGGCTCAAGTGATCCTCCCACCTCAGCCTCCCAAGTAGCCGGGACCACAGGCGCATGCCACCATGTGCAGATATTTGGGGTTTTTTTTAGATGTGGGGTCTCACTCTGTTGCCCAGGCTAGTCTGAAACTCCTGAGCTCAAACCATCCTCCTGCCTCAGCCTCCCAAAGTGTTGGGATTATGGTGTGAGCCACTGCCCCTGGTGACTATTTTTCTTATAGGTGATAAAGGTGTTGTGTTTTGTGATAAGGGTATTGTGTTTTGTATGATACTGTTGCATATGTATATATTTATTAGTGTATATGTTCAAAAACGACCTGTTGGAAATACCGCATTTATGGATGAAATTATATGTCCAGATTTTCTTCAAAATTATCCAGTAATGAGCAGGAATGTAATAGAAGAAACAAGGTGAGCCATGTGTGAAGCTGAATGACGCGTTCTTCATACTGTTCTCTCTGCTTTTGAATAAGTTATACATTTTTCATAATAAAAGTTTCTTTAGTCTGTTTTTGTTTTTGAGACAAAGTCTTGCTCTGTCGCCCAGGCTGGAGTGCAATGGCACAACCGTGTGTCACTGCAACCTCCGCCTCCTGGGTTCAAGAGATTCCCTTGCCTCAGCCTCCAGAGTAGCCGGGACTACAGGCACGTACCGCCACGCCTGGCTAATTTTTTAAACATATTTTTAGTAGAGAATGGTTTCACCATATTGGCCAGGGTGGTCTTGAACTCCTGACCTCAAGCGATCCACCCGCCTGAGCTTCCCAATGTGCTGAGATTACAGACATGAGCCACGGCACCCGGCCTTTAGTCTGTTTTGTTTTTTTTTTTTGAGGCGGAGTTTCGCTCTTGTTACCCAGGCTGGAGTGCAATGGCGCAATCTCGGCTCACCGCAACCTCCGCCTCCTGGGTTCAGGCAATTCTCCTGCCTCAGCCTCCTGAGTAGCTGGGACTACAGGCACGCGCCACCATGCCCAGCTAATTTTTTGTATTTTTAGTAGAGACGGGGTTTCACCATGTTGACCAGGATGGTCTCGATCTCTTGACCTCGTGATCCACCCGCCTCGGCCTCCCAAAGTGCTGGGATTACAGGCGTGAGCCACCGCGCCCGGCTAGTCTGTTTTTAAGTAAGTCTTAAGATCTATATTTGGAATTTTGCAGTTCTAAACAACCAGGATTCTATTACTATTACTAAGGAATAGGAGAGGTTGGCTTTGCCAGCATATAGAGCAGGCTCTGTCACAGTGACAGCAGCAGACCCCAGTGCTTAACTGGCAGAGATGGGCCCAATGCCCCATGATCTGATGTCCTCCCTCCAGGCCATGCCACCAGCTAGACCCCTCAGTTGCCTGGCACTTACTGGATCCTGTTTGTGGCCAGATTTGCATTGTAGGCCTTGGAGAGGGAGAAAGGGGTTTAGCTGGAGGCATCTGAGACCCTGCCCCAATCCCAAGCAGTTTAGAATTTATTTGAGCAACAATAACAAAGCAACAACACACACTCCAAGTCATCACTCCAAGATAGGAACTAAGTACGTGGCAACTTGTTTGTTCCATGTGAGAAGGTGAAGCCAAGGTGTGCTCCCTGGAGGAGGAGGCAGGGATGAACTGGGTCTTGAGAAGGAGAGGAGACCCATCCTAGAGAAGAGCATAAGATCAGGAGGCTTTGCAGCTCATTACCAACTGCATGGCCAGGGGGCTGAGGGAAGCAGGCGCCGTGACTGTTTCTGGCCCTAGCAAAGGAATGTGTTGTTCAGGATTTAAAAACGCGAGCCACAGAGTCTCCCTGTTAACAGTGACAGTCATAATAACAGCATCAGCAGCTAGTGTTTTAATGTTTCAGCCCCCCAGCTAAGGGTTTAACTTACAGCCAGGCCACGAGGCTGGTGTGATCACCCTGCACTGGACACCTGTTGTTTCTGCCGACCCAGCATCTGTTCCTTCTTCTGGCATCAGTACCGCAAGGCTATCTGAGGGAACGCCACTTCCTCCCTTCCTCATCCACGTGGTTTTTGGAAGCTAACTCCAAAACTCTCCCATCCCGCAGTGGTGGGGCCCTCTGACCCAGCCAGCCAGCCAGGTCCCCTACTCAGTTCAGAGAGGAGTACGTGGCTGGAGCTTCTGTTGAAACCACTGGGAAAGAGAAGAGCCTTTTCCCTCTGGGGCTGTGAAGCTCAGCGCTGGTGAGACTAGAGCCAGGTTGCAGAGAGCCTGCCTGAGAGCCTCCCTGGACCTCTCCTTTAGGGCAAACGTCAAGCTCCTTCCTGTCATTTGCAATCATACAATCATCCTAATACACATCTCTGGTATTCAGGTGAGGAAACTGTAAGGTGCAGTTACAAGGCCAAGGTTACCGAGTCCTCTTAGAGTCTGCAGCGGCCAAAATGGGAAAGGCCGATATCTTAAGCCTTAGGAAGAGAGAATTCCAAAAGTGCAGATAAAAGAACAGGTCAAAACCAAAGCTTTATTTTATTTTATTATTTGAGACAGAGTTTTGCTGTTGTCACCCAGGCTGGAGTGTAATGGCATGATCTCAGCTCACTGCAACCTCTGCCTCCTGGGTTCAAGTGATTCTCCTGCCTCAGCCTCCCGAGTAGCTGAGATTACAGGTATGTGCCA